>NC_142540.1:19280000-19880000 GCF_056151865.1 Erythranthe guttata
CCATGATGAACACGTTCAACAATCAACCAGATCGACAACAGATCTACCAGTACCAGACAGAAACCTAATCAAAAACCTCATTCAACAAGTCAACATCCAGATTTCAGCTGAAAAAGGTAAAATTCGACCCCAATTCAGCTACAGCTAACATAAATTTCCATAGTTTTCACAGATCGAAAGAGATTTAACAGAAATTACACAATTACGACATAATCAACACATCGAAAGAGATCCAGCAGTAATAATTAACAGAAATATCTACGATTTCACCAAATCCACACACCGAAAGCGATTAAACAGAAACAATCACCACAGAATCGCAGATCGAAAGAGATTAACACGAACAATTACCATACAATCAACAGATCTAAAGGAGAAAACAGAAAATCGCCGTATTAAAATTACCTTGAAATTAAGACGAAGAAAACTTTGAAGAAGATGATGAGAGAAATTTAGATTGATTTGTTATCTGTATCTGGTAAGGAATGAAAGGCTAAGGCGAGAAACCCCTCTTTATATAGTGGCGATGCCGACCTTAGGAAATACCGCCTTGAAAAGAACGACGAATCAGGTCATGACACGTGTCAGGATGACGTGTATCTCACCGATAACAATACGGCAACGGCAAGTTGTTCTTTTCTTTGTTGATTAGGAGACCCACTACTACTCCCACGCGCTCTACCAATTGTGAGAAACAATTTTTATTTTTATTTTTATTTTTTTATATGTCAATAAAATTAGGGAAATTTAACATAAACTACTTTAATCTATCTCAGTAAATTAAGATGAGATTAGCATTTAGTTTAATTAAAACAAGAAATACACACTTGTGTTTTACTAAAATGTTTAAAAGTAAGAAGTTAAATATGTAATTATTATAATGTTATTGAAGTTTAAAATTTATAATCTCTTAAAGGTAATTCAAATTTATCTAGTGATCCAAAAATACAACAATAACGTCTATATTAAATAATGTAGAATATGGGATGGACAATGTGTGCTTGGCTAATTATTATTATTGAATTTAGATGTTCACAGCAGGTTAGAGTAACTCGTCAAATGTATTTAGGCCTTATTAGAATACTTAAGTGATAGATGCTCAAAGTTAGTCTTCACTCTTTCCGTATAAAAGAGTTTCAACAAATTACACACCAAGAAAATTGGTAAACATTCCCAAGCATTCATCTGAAACAATTCATCATTCTAGACTACTTAATTATTTTGTAGCATCGAGTTCAGTATCAACAATTAATATATGTCTTTATGTTAGAACAATGTAATCGTTGAAGATTCTCCAACATTTCACATAGCATTTTAAGTGTGTTTCGTAAGTAACGCGAATATATGCAGTCCCCGTACGGTCAATTAAAACTCGTGTGCAACAGCTTTTGCATTTCGGTCAAATCCTTAACTCGACTCTTGAGCTTATCAACTAGAGTGACATGCATCAAATACATTGAAAATTAAAAAAAAAAAAAAAAAGGAAAACAAATAATCTTAGAAAAGTAGATATTATAAGGGATGTGTTAAATGTCGTTCGAACTTTAATAATAGCGTTATGACTTCAAACGTGATTTTGATCATTTTTAATTCAAAATTTTGCAGAACCCCTAAAATAGAATTTGTAGTATTTTGAGTTAGTTTTCTAATCCAACTTGAATCACCAAAATTGGATGTCGGGCGAGAAATATATACATGAAACAATGGATATTGCCCACAACTTTGATGTATTGAGGTATCTAAAATTCAAAATGTCACTCATTCATGCATAACTTTGTAACATGTCATCCAATCTAGCGGATTTAAGTTGGATTAGAAAGCTAACCCAGAGGACTACAGTTTTCGTGTTTCAACTTTTGCCAAAATCAAAATAGAAATATGTCAAAATCAGGTTCGAAGTCAAAACGATATTAGTTAAATCGAAACGACATTTAACATTTCAGATATTATAATTACGTAACCATGACATTTACATAGTCATATTAACAAAAGAAATCATGGTTGGTTGTCACGCGCGACAATAGCGTTTGAGATATGGCGGAAGGGGTCCCCAAGAGAAATAATTGCGTAGGTTGAACAAGTTTAGGTGCACCAATATTCAATTGCATGATATTCCCATTCTTTGTTTTATAGCCGTTGATTTCCACCCACGAGTTGTTATCATTATTAAATGTAGACTTTTCGTAATTACTATGATAGCCCCTGAATTTCATCTTATTTACAAGTTTGAACCTGGCAATATTCAGTCCTGACCCGATGGGCCCAACATTTTAAGGCCTAGAAGTGTGTGCCATCTCAACATAGTCCAGTTACATTGTATATTAAATAAGGCCCAAGCGAGTCGATTGATATTTTATAAAATATAGGGTTAATTTCACCTTGACCCCTCTTAGATAATGAAATTGTAGATTCACCCCTTCTTAGTTAAAAAAATGCCCGTACCTCTCTGATCTTTCTGCTTACTTCGTTGATCTCTTCGTCCAAGTTTTGAATCGAAATTGATGATGTCATAAAATAACTGAGTGAATTTTTTATTTTACCCTTTTGATCGAAGCTGACTATTCTGGCTGTTTGACGGACTGAAATACCCCTACAGTTTGTTTCTTACAAAGGTGTCAAAATAGTAAAATAAATATATAAAGGGTGTCAAATTTATAAACTGTGATTGTGGCTTGAAATAATATCTATTTTTTTTTTAAAGAATGGCAATTTCATAGTAAACTCTGGTCGTTATAAAATTGTCATTGTAAATATGCCTGAAATTTCTCTATTTTCTAACTTTTTAATTAAAAGAAATTGTATAAATGAAGGTAAACATGACTTTTCAAATGCTATATTAGATATTGTAAGCGGAGGCATTTAACAGGGAGGATACGAGCAATTTTTTAACTAAGAGGGATGAGTCTGCAATTTCACTATCTAGGAGGGGTCAAAGTGGAATTAACCCTTATAATATAATCTAATTTTAATTAACTGCATTTTTTTTAGCTGAAAAATCTCTCACTCACATTGTTAATTCGAAGATCCAAGCTCTCTCTTCCCATCTGCAATGGCTCCCGCCGCTCCCAAGTCCGGCGATGCGATTTTCGCCAGCGTCGATCGCGTGGCAAGTTTTCTAATTACCGCTGTTCTTATTTCATTTTTTTTCTTTTTTTTTTCTCGATTTGTTTCTAATTTCTACTTGATCATGAAAATTTAAGCTGATTAATTCGTTTCAAAATTAAATTTATGATTATACCCTAGCAGAATGCAGAGCTGTTTACTTTGACGTACGGCGCTATCGTGCGCCAGCTGCTCACCGATCTCGAGGAGGTGGAGGAGGTCAACAAACAGCTCGATCAAATGTAATATTTTTTTTTTCGTTTTTTTTCCTATTCTCTTCAATGATTTTCGAATATTCATATAAAGTAACTACAATTATTAAGTTTGGTGCTGAATTTTTCTGAGCAATGGATGGTGTTGTTTAATTGCAGGGGTTATAACATGGGTGTTCGTCTTGTTGATGAATTTCTGGCAAAATCGAATGTGACGAGATGTGTCGATTTCAGAGAAACAACTGAAGTCATTGCTAAGGTATCGAATCGTACTATTTCCTCGCAGTCATGGCTAACGATTTTAGTATTAAATAGAAGGAATTTGAAATTTTGTGAAGTTTGGAGTGTTGTTATTCTGTATCATCAATTTTCTTTCTTTTTTTCCCATCATCGCCACTATGATTAATTGGGAAAGCTAAATGATAGTCGAAAAAATAGAACGAAATGTGTGTAGATTTATCGACTGATTTGGCTGTTAGTCTAGTAGTGTTTCCCCTCAACTGCGAGTTAACTGTTATATTGAATTAAAAATTACTTTAATTTATAGCAAAACTCACAACGGCGTATGAGTAGCAATGTCAGAAAAAAAAACCCCGGAATTTGTGATTTTTGTAAATTTATGATCCGATTTAACTGGTAGTCTCGTAAATATATTATTTCATCCTACGGCGTATGAGTTGCAATGTCAGAATTATTGTCTCACGAATTTCGTTGAAGCTCTCGTAGTGAACTCACGGTGCTTTACTTTTCTGTGTACCGGTTATTGAAATATATGTTGGTTGTTATATCGATTATTAAATTCGCATGAACAGGTTGGATTCAAAATGTTTCTAGGGGTAACTGCATCTGTCACCAACTGGGACAGTGAAGGGACAACCTGCAGTCTGATTTTGGAGGATAATCCTTTGGTCGACTTTGTTGAGCTTCCCGATAATTGTCAAGGTCTTCACTATTGCAACATTTTAAGTGGAGTTGTTAGAGGAGCTCTTGAGATGGTAAGCTTTCTCCCCTCTATAAACTTCATGTACTTTATCGATGTAGTGTTTGCGTTTGGATGGGAAATTCTACTAGGTTTTGATCTTTTGAAGTTTGACTGAGATAGTGGTAGGAACCTTGAGCACATTATTGTGAGTTGTTTCTCCACCGTGTCTACAATTTTAACGTCAAAACATTTTATATTCAGATAAAATAATTCAGAATATTTGCTGAAAAGTTTAGATATATGTATTGTTTCCAAAATAGGATTTTACGAGTTTATCAGCTCCTTAAGATACGGAGATTGGTATATATGTATATATATTGTGTAAGATCCAATAAGCTCCATTAGTTTTGATGACAACGGTTATCTTTACGTCTAACTACCTTCAAAACTCTGAAGTTTGTTGTACAAAACAAATACATACTAACCTAATTCTGTTAATTTCATTAGCTGAAAAACTAACAAGCTCTTTTTTCTCAAACACCCTTTACAGCTACAGGATCTTACAGTGAATTACACCCACCCTCGTAGTTTTAAGTGCTTGTCTTTTTTAACTTTTCCCTGGAACTTACGACCCCTTTCGCTCTGAGTGTTATTTAACTCTTTTAACCGTTTAAGGAATTAAGCTATGCCTTTTGATAATATTCGATAATTTCTTGAAATGAACTAGTGAAAATCTTGAAGTTTGTCCATGCAGTTACAACTATACTCTCTTCCCTTTATTTAGGTGTCGATGAAAACTGAGGTGGCATGGCTGCGTGACATGCTTAGAGGGGACGATGTATTTGAGTTGCAAGTGAAACTTCTGAAGCAAGTACCTGAGGAGTACCCCTATAAAGATGATGAGTAGCGTGCTTTCTTTGCTTTTAAGTCCATAAAATCTATTGTCGTTGTGATTTCTCTCTCCTCTGGTTTAGTTACCTCTAGCCAGTAATTTGATGTGGAACATTTTTCGAGAAAAATTACTACTGCGTAGCTTGTTGCAGACTTGTAAAAATTGAACCTTCCGGCCTAGGTCCTCTTATAATTTTCTTCTCATTAATTTGCGCAGTTTTTATAATAAGTAAGATTTTCTCAGTTTTTACTACTCTTTTAAATACACGTCTCGTATTTTACTCAATTTTATTATAAAATTCAAGTTCAAGTGTATTTTGTATCAAGTTCAAGTAGTTGTATCCTCTCTCTTTAGTGGGACACATCATACAGAAATGATACTTTATTTTTTAAATTACATTAAATACATAAAATGGATCAACCACCATCAATCACACCTAAATATATTTTGTTGTTTGGGTAAATTACACCTACCTCTCCTAAGATTGATACAAAAAGAGGGGAAGCTTGGTTGTCGGCGGTGAACTCCCCCGGCGAGTGAGTTAAAGTTCAATCCACAATATCCGGCGCTCCATTTGGTGAGGGTGGTCTTCGTAGATGTTTTCACTTTCTTGATGATATTTTTGCTGTAAATGATTTCATTTTCCCTCTGTAGTACTATTTATGTAAGTTAAAGTGACAGATATAACTCTTCTTGGTTCACAAACACATCTTACACTCATAAAGAAAGATACAATTTACATAGTACTATCCTGTAGTTTGGAAATCATGGTTGATATCAAACTCTTCGATTTTGTCCTAATCTCGATCAATAACTAAAGTTTGCAGTTTACAGTCTACACCCTGTGCTGTGATTTAACCAGCGAAAAGTAAGTGCTCCGATTCCCCATAGCCAGTAGATCAGAATGCGAACCTTGTTCGACAACTCTCCCATCTTTAATCACAGCAATGGCGTTCGATTTTTGTATAGTGGACAATCGATGAGCCACAACGATGCACGTTCGACCGACCATCATCTTCTCAAGTGCTTCTTGAACCAAGCTCTCCGAAACACTATCTAAAGCACTGGTTGCTTCATCGAGCAGAAGAATCGCAGGGTCCTTCAATATGGCTCGAGCTAATGCTATTCTCTGCTTCTGCCCACCAGAGAGCTGCACTCCTCTTTCTCCACAGTAAGTTTCATATCCTTCTTTCATACCACTGCCATATATATGTAAAATACATACATATATATATTCTTAGCTTGTAATGATTTTCAAGAAAATTGGGAAACGAGTTGTAGAAATATTTATTCCGTACCTTATAAATTCATGTGCATTTGCGAGAATTGCAGCTTTTCGTATCTCGGATTCTCTGGCATCCTTTCTCCCGTAGGCAATGTTTTCATAGATGGTTCCTGCAAAGAGGGTAGGCTCTTGGCTGACTAAGCCAATGTGTGATCTCAATGCTCTCAAGTTGTAATCTCTAACATCCTTCTCATCAATGAGCACCGACCCATTGATCGGATCGTAAAATCTCTCGATAAGAGAAACGATTGTCGATTTTCCGGAGCCGCTCTGCCCCACTAAAGCCACAGTTGTCCCCGCAGAAATTTTCAGGCTGAGCCCTTTCAAGATCATCTGCTCTGGCCTCGACGGATAGGCGAAAACCACGTTTTTCAGTTCAACTCTGCCCCTAACACCTCTCCTAATTTCGCCGTTTCGCCACGAGACCTCCGGATCGATCTCGCTAGTCCGATCGAGGATCGAGAAAACCGATCCGACGGCGCTGCTTCCTCTGGATATGTCGTTGGTCATACTCCCAGCTTCAGCAATGGTGTATGCGGTGAATAGAAGTGCCAGAAATGCTTGGAAAAGATTTTCGGGGGATATCTTCCCCTGTGATAACAGCTTTCCACCGTACCAGTAAGCTAGAGAAGTTGAAGCTGCCGCGAGAAATTGCGAGCTGAATAAACCGGCCCCCGCAAACCAAGACTGTCGAATGCTCTCTTTCCTCGGCCCTTCTAACGTGTCTCTAAAAAGGCCCACGATCCGTTTTTGAGAAGAAAAGGCTGTGATGGTTCTGTGGTTGATCACTGCTTCACTTGCGAGTTGGCTTCCTTCCTTTTGTGCTTGTTGGGCTTTTGCAGACATGCTCTTGATCAAAACGCTCCTCATGTAGAAGCTCCCGATGAGTAAAGGCTGAGCCGCCATCATCACGAGAGCTAGCTTCCACGATAAATAGAGTCCTAGCACGTACGCGAACGTGGCTCCGAAAATCGCCTGAGCCAAGAGGGACATGCGGTCCCCGACGAGTGATCGAACCATATTTGCCTCCGTTGACAGCCGTGCAGAAATTGCTGCACTCGTGTTTGAGTCTTGATCGAACCATCCGATCTCGAAGGTCATTATTTTCTGAAGAAGCATCTCCCGGACCCTTTTGGTTAGTCTCTCTCCCATGATCGCGAAACTGTAGTGCTGGAGAAGGTTGGTGAAGAAGTTGAATACTCCTAGGCCGACGAATACAAGAGAATATCCTCTGGCGTGCGATGGAATCGAAGATGTATCCGTTCTGAAGTAGACCGATATTAGTGCCCCCACGCAGTAGGCGTTGATTGGTTGAACGGCTCCCGAGCCTATTGCACCTAAGCATCCAAGTAAAGCTCTCCCATGCTCGGGTTTGTTCATTTTGAGCAACCGCCATTGTGATGGAGCCTCGTAATTTTGTTTATTTACTGTATCTTCATCGTCACTTTCATATGTAGGCTCGTATTGAATTGAGTAAGGAGCTGAAAAGGGCCCACTCCTTGAAAATGCTGGGCTGAAAGGGTGCAGAGCTGGCGTTCGTGGGCTTGACATCCTATGTTGATTTCTTCCGTTATTCCTAGGAGTGGTATTGGTTGAGTTTCCGTTACTCTGCGGTGGTGCTGATGATTGTTGGAGCTCGACCATTTTGAGGTAATCTCCACCGTTGATTTGCATGAGCTCGTCGTGCGAGCCCGATTCGACCACTTGACCAGATTTGAGGACTACGATCAGGTTAGCCGTTTTGATGGTGGAGAGGCGGTGGGCTATGACAATGGTGGTTCTTCCCTTGGAAGCCTCGTCTATAGCCTTCTGTACTACTCGCTCGGATTCTGTATCGAGTGCGCTCGTGGCTTCGTCGAGTAGCAATATCTTCGGATCCCTTATCAGAGCTCTCGCTATGGCTATTCGCTGCTTTTGCCCCCCGGATAATTGAACTCCGAATTGTCCAACCTTGAGATTTTTTTCCGAATTTCACAGGTTAGTGTATCTATAAAATCATAAAGTTATTAAAGATATGTGTTTATTGCATTCAACACCCCTCTATTCTAGTCTAAATTGCTAAAAAACTCTCAGTGTAATAATTATTAGTAAAACCCCCCCATAATTTTGTTACTCCCTCCGTTTCAAATTAAGTGTCGCTTTGGCGATATTAAGTGTCACTTTCGAGTTTCCAGACAAAATTAATCATTCTTTTACCAATTTTGCTCTATATCATTTCGTTAATTCGTTCCACTAATTTATCTTTTTTTCAAAGTTTGTGAGGGGCAATTAGGTCTTTTCCATTAAAAAGGAGGTTATTTGTTAGGTTTCTTAATCCGTGTGCGTTTACCTTAAAAGAAACTTATTGTGAAACGGAGGGAGTAGCAAATTACCCTCTAAAGGCGCACCATTTAGGGGGTTGTGCGCTAAAAGTTCCAATAAGGGGAGTTTTTTAGCAATTCGGTATAACACAGGGGGTACTAAATGCAATAAACTCTTAAATACAGATTCCGATGAATTAAAAGGAAATCTTACTTGAGTTTCGTATGCATCCGTTAGTTTAACAATGAAATCATGTGCATTTGCTGCCTTAGCTGCTTTCTCCACATCCTCCATCGAAGCCCCTTCCTTCCCAAACAATATATTTTCTTTAATAGACGTTGCAAAGAGGACCGGTTCTTGATTAACCAATCCCATTTGTGATCTTAACCACTTGAGATGGAGCCTATTTATTTTGTAACCGTCGAGTAAAATTTCGCCTTCTATAGGGTCGTAGAATCTTTGAAGCAACGAAACAATTGTGGATTTTCCGGACCCGCTGCCTCCAACGAGGCCCACGGTTCTGCCAGCTGGCACCGTGAGATCCAATCCTTGTAGGATTGGCGTATCGGGTCTTGAAGGGTAGTTGAAGTAAACACCTTTGAATTGAATTTCGCCTCTCACGTGCGATAGAGCTTTTCCTTTTCTATCGTCGGAATCGATGGCTGGTTTACGATCGATCATCTCTGTTATCCGAACTGCAGCTGATTTCGCTTCGGTGATTGCTGTTAGATTCGGGAGAGCAGTCAAAATATTTCTGCAAAGACGAAAAACAGTAAGTTTTTCCGGACATAAGATTTCAGACAGAGAGTGTGTGTGTGTGTGTGTGTGTGTGTGTGTTTTCAGTACAATATAGGGGTGGTAAACGAGCTGAGCCGCTCGTGAGCTCGATGAGCCGGCTCGAAAAAGCTCGAACTCGACCTCGAGTTTTTCGAGCTCGAGCTCGACAAAATGAACTCGAGCCTGCCAAAACAGGCGAGCTCGGCCCGTTCACACCCCTAGTACAATATGTGTTGAGAATAGGGGTGGAAATTGGATCGGAATTTTGCTGATTCTGATCAGAATATTCCGATTTTGGAACAGTATTTTTCATTCTGAATCCCGAAAGTTCCAATTTCCGATTTTTTCGATTTTTTGTAGGGACAGGATTGGAATTCATATAATCCGAATATTTCCAATTTTGGAATAATATTTTTCATTCCGAATTCTGAAAGTGCCGATTTCCGATTTTTTTCGATCTTTTTTGGGACGGAATTGGAATACATATATTAGATTCAAATTTCCAATCAGATTTTAATTTCCAAAAATATTTCCAAAAATCTGATTTTGTTTTTCGAAATTACAATTGTAATATTAATATTATCAAGTATTTAATATTAATATAAACAATTAGAAATCCTGAATCCCGCTGATTTCGATCCAAAAAATTCCGATTTTGGAACAAGTTTTTCCACCAATTTCTGATTTTCTGAAAATATTATCGAAAATTTTGATTTTTTTAAATCGTAAGCAACTTAAAAATTAGAAATTTCGAATAACGGCAATTCCGAACCGAAAATTTCTGATTTTGGACAAGTTTTTCCATTCCAATTTCCGAAATCCAATTTCTGAAATCCAATTTTTCGATTTTGTTTTGGAAATGAATTGGAATTAGTTTTTCACTTCCAAAAAAATTTGGGAATTTTCCGAATAGACGGAATAAAGAACTTACAATCCTCCCATGAGCACATTGAATCCAGCCACAAACACATCGCCACCTTTTTCTCCATGTTTACTAACAAGAAGCGAACCCACAAAAGCCTGAAAACCCCAGCTGACATAAATAACTCCCATACTCCCCATCATCAAACCTCGTGCAAAACCTTGTCTTATCCCGAGCTCCATTGTTGTCTGAAGGGCTCTGCTGAAATTTTCGTATGTCTGATTTTCAGCAACATACGAGTACACCGTCCTGATTGAGGAAACAGCCTGTTCTGCTATTCCACCTGCGACTGCGTAAGACTCGATTGTCTTAATTGCCACATCCATCATCATTTTGCCGAATGCAAGTGCCGGTACGATGAACATCAGCGTGAAGGGTATGGCGGCCAAAGTGAGCTTCCATGATAGCGAAAATGCGAATACGAGGCAGAAGAAGAAGGATGACATGTAGGCGACGCAGTCAGGTATCTGTCGAAATATATTTACATAAATTGCTCGTAATTCATAAATATAGACATGAAAT
Organism: Erythranthe guttata; assembly: GCF_056151865.1. NCBI lineage: Eukaryota > Viridiplantae > Streptophyta > Magnoliopsida > Lamiales > Phrymaceae > Erythranthe > Erythranthe guttata. The sequence goes on from NC_142540.1 coordinate 19,290,936, forward strand.
TTTCTTATCATCGTGTGAATTTAGAATTAAATGTTTATTGTTCATTGCATTCTTTTTAGGGGTGGAAATCGGATGGATAGGATATGAAATGTTGATCTGGAATTGAAACATGAATTTCAACTCAATTTTAGAATTTAAAATCAATTTCGATTTGAAAAGTTTCGGGGATCTTGGAATCTTGAAATATTTTTCGTTTTCTTTGGGGTGGTCGAAATATATATATATATTGTTCGTAATTCATAAATATGGACATGAAATTTTCTTATCATTGCGTGAATTTAGAAATAAATGTTTATTGTTCGTTGCATTCTTTTTAGGGGTGGAAATCGGATGGATAGGATATGAAATATTGATCTGGAATTGAAACATGAAATTTCAGTTCCAGATCCAAAAAATTTAGAATCTAAAATCAATTTCGATTTGAAAAGCTTCGGGGATCTCGGAATCTTGAAATATTTTTCGTTTTCTTTGGGGTGGGGGGATGTAGTTTAAATATATTTAAAATAACCTCGAATATGAGTTTAAAAGCCAATTTATCAGCTTGTGTATGATATATAATGTAAAAAAATTGAATTATTTTCCTAAAATTAAAGATGGATCGGAATTGGAATTTCCGAAAATTTTATATAATAACTCCAACTAGGATCATATACTTTCGAAAAAGAAAAAAAAAACCGTAAAATCGGAAATTTTGGAAACTGGCTCGTGGGAGTAAATAATAAAATACCTTCTCTCCTATGGTGACTTGGATTGTGCTGGAATCCGACGATATTGTCGACACAATCTGATACGTAGTCGAAGAATCTGCTGTCTGAGAGTCGAAGAATCCCACTTCTTGTTTAAGGACAGATTTAAGGTACTCCAATCTCATCCTAGAACTCTGTCTCTCTGCTGTTCTTGCCCAACACAATCCTTCTGTAAAACCACACGAATCAAATTTTCGCCTCTCGAAATCAGGTATACGAAAAATAGTTCCATCCTTTTCTATTTACTTTTTAACAATCTCATATATTTTACGTCACGTACCGATAAAAGCAGACAGTCCCACTAGAATTGCAACGTAGAGTAGTTTAAGCGCATACTGTCACACGAAAAACGAAAAAAATAAATAAAAATCATCGAAACCGGACATATTATTGCGTATAGTAGTTATCATTTTTACCGTGTTGACCGTACTCATCGAGACTTTTGTGTTAAGGTCTCCATACTCGTTTATCACACCACTTAGGACAAACATCATTAGAGGGATTTGCAATCCATCTCCGATGCTACCCAAAGTCCCGAAAAACATAAGCAACTTGTCTGTTCTATCGGCGTATCGAAAAATGCCATCTTTGTTGCCCATTTTGCCCCTCTCAAGAGGGATTTTTTCGACTACTTCTTGAAGGTGGGAATGGGTATATGCAACTAACTCTGGTTCGATGTTTTATATAGAAGTTTATTGATTTTGTCGGATCTTAGTTCTGCAATTGTTATATATCAAGAAAGGGATCCAATGTTTTGAGTATTACCAGCCGGCTGTGTTTGTTATCACTAGCTGTTGTTGCTTCTTTGTTTGAACAATTCCAACTGTTTTATATATATATATATATATATATATATATATATATATATATATATAGAGAGAGAGAGAGAGAGAGAGAGAGAGAGAGAGAGAGAGAGAGAGAGAGAGAGAGAGAGAGAGAGAGAGAGAGAGCAGCTTTGTTCGGCATTTGCATTGTTACTATGTCTTAGGTTGTCTTAATCTGTGGCGGAGCCAAGATTTCGAAATCGCGGGGCTAAAAATACATTAAAAGTGCTCTACAGTACTCGAAAATAAATTTCTATATAAAATACTGAATGGGGGCCATGACCCCCATGATTGTGTTTTTAAATGTTTTTTTGAGGTTTGATCCTTTTTTGCATAACCAAAAAATAAAAAATAAAAATGAGAACAGTTTCTTTCGAAGCTATTGTCCAAATATTTGTGCCCAAATAGAAGATGATAATCAGCAAATTATTAGTGATTCTGATGGAATCTTTTTTCTTAATTTTAACTTTGTCTTCACATTTCTTGTGGTATTTTGGCTGACGTTGACCGGTCAATTATACATCTTATAGATGTTACATCCGATGAGATATATATATACTAAAACACCATCATGCATACAACATCGTTGCGCAATCAACAGCGCTATCGAAAACTCCTTCGAGGAAAATGGGACATCTATTCTGTTTTTACCCTTTTCAAATACGTATTCGATTGTTTATGAATACAGATGTCCTAGTTTGGGTTAGGAAGTGCCCAAACAAATTCGATCTCTAACAATTGAATGTGTGTGAACAAACATATCTCTACCAACAAGCTAAATTGTCGGGTCACAATATCCCACTGTACAATTCCTCAAAATCGTGCAGTAAATAAATAAATATTATTGAAATTGTGTTCGATCCGACCACGTCTTTATAAGCAGTAACGTTTTTTTGGGTGGTAAATATGTGTAGTTGTGAATTGTGATAATAATATTAAACGGGACTTTAATAATTATATATTTAACAAATAATAAATCATAAATTAAAATTAGATAATAATTTTGTTTTTTGAACATTAAAAAATCAGAGGACTTTTACTAAAAAGGGCTTCTGCCCAAATGCCTTTCCCAAAACAGCTTTATTTCCAATCACAAAAACGGGTCACCGGTCCGACCGGCCAATCCGGTCCATCAAATTACCCGATGGTTTCTTGTTCGACAAAAAAGAATCATAGAAGAAAGAGAGGGAAACAGAAGATCCAAAACCCGATTAAAATATTTCTCAACCCGTTTACCCGCCCGCCCTGCCCGCCATTTCTCTCCGACGCCCTGCCACGTGTCCTTATGCCCCCTTCAACGGCCCGAAACCTAGTCTCTCTCTTCCGCTCCGCCGCTAGACTCACCTCTCAACGCTCCGTTACCTCCGCCGCCAGGAAGAAGCGCTCCTCCTCCTCCTCCTCCGCCGCCGCCGCCGCCGCCGCTGTTTCGAAGAAGAAGGATTTTCCCCCCTCATCAGCCGACGCCGACCTAAAACAGTATGTGTCCGCCATCAAACCCTCCGCCGCGGTTAACAAAAATGCCAAACACCTTCTCAAGACCTTCAAGGCGCCGCCGCCGTCTTCTTCGACTATCTCCAGTCCTCATAAACCCTCTCTCCATGCTATCTGCACGGACGGCGTTGATTCCGATGACGACGGTACAATTGGTTAATTACCGTATTTTCCCATAGAATTGAAGAATTTTGCTCGGTGTTATTTCAATTTGTATGCTTACTGGTTGTCCTTTTTTATTTGTGTTTGTTGTTCTTTCTTTTTTTCATAGATAATTCGGCAGAGCAAATGTTGACCCATGCATCCAGTTTATTGTACGGTACGTTGTATTCCGTGAATGCCGGTTCTGGATATGCAAATGTAAATTATGAGATTGTGATTGTGTTCTTCATTCTTCTCAACTTATGGATCAATTTTGTCTGAAAATATGGAAATGTGTTTTTATCGGTCGAACTGTATATTTTCTGTCCTTTCGAATTGAATTCGAATACTATCTATAATAACGAATATGATCATTTCATGATCTTGTGGCTAACTTGAACTGCAGATGAGATGGACTTGCCTTGGGATGATGAAGAGAGAGGAGATACTAAAGTTATTGGAAATGTTTTAGACATGCCATGGTTGGAAAAAATGACAAACAACAGTATAGCAGAGTGGAGGAAAGAATTCTCACGAGATAGGAAGCAAAAGTGGGTTTTTAAGAGCACACAAACTAATCGTTTTGGCCGCATGGTGAATGTGTGTGCCGATAAGCTGGGACCAGATGCTGCCGTTGAAGTATTTGGTAAATTGGGACAAGAAACTGGGTTGAAGGAATATAATTCCTTAATTAGTATTTGCATAAAGAAGGCAAGGGGTACGACAGATGAAGATGTTTCGACGGAGCAGATATATAGGGCCTACCAAATTTTTATATCGTTAAGGGAAAAAGGTTTTAAAATCGAGGAAGAAACATATGGGCAGTTTCTGATGTATCTAATTGATTTTGGTATGGTGGAAGAGTTCTTTTTCTTCCATGAGATAATCAAAGCCGACAATTCTGATTCACTTCCACGCTTAGCTTATTACGAAATGCTACTGTGGATAAGAGTCAACAACGAAGTTAAAATTCAAGAACTTTGCCTTTCTGCTGTGGCTGATGATGCTGAAGATAAATCTCATTTTCAAGGTATTGCTTTTTGATATATTTTTTTTTTCCGTTTGGATCTAGCTATTAGGTTTATGTCTTGGTTTTATGATTCACAAGCTATATAATTTAGTTTATTTTCATTCTTTGCTATTTGTGTTTCCTATTTAGCTCAATTCAGTGACTTCTAGTTGTCATGGGGGCTGCATATTGTCAATCGGGAAAACTGGGTAGACTGGACATGTTAATCTGAGATGATGCTATATGTCTTTGTAGACAACTGTTTACTATAGTTCTATCTCGGGATAAATATGTTCCCTTTATAGTGCAGGACAATTCAATTATCTACATTGTCATACTAACACAGAAAGGGTGCATAGTTTTTTAAGGTAAATCAGTATTTAAATTGTATTTGACCAACCATCCAGTTAACTCTACATTGGAGAAGGCGAACTTGTTAACAGTAGTTGAGTTTCCTTTAAAATATTAATTACAGCTTATCATTAACATATTTCTGTAGCCCGTCAGCTGTGAATATGTGCCCGACTACTATCTGTACATAATTACTGATCTTGTCCTTTGTTTAAATGAATCAATCTTTTGTTGATTTTTTACTTTGTTGATGGGGTTTCATAACAGAAATCTTTAAGTTTCACCCCAGTTTGTTTGGTAATTCTGGGGGCTTGCCGTGTATGTTGTCTTTCCTTGAAGCCATTTTAAGTTTCTTAGGTTGACAAGTGTCATTTTTTTAATTTAGATTTGAAAACCCCAATTAATATATGGTGGAAACAGCTGTAAGATCTGGTGTATCGTATATCCATTTGTTTGATAACTGTTCTTACTCATGACTTATATTGATATATAGTTGTTTCTAATCTAATGTTGCAATTATGTTGCAGAATGTATATTAATGGCATTGTGTGAAAGTGGCCGCAAAGAAGAGTTTATGATCGTTTTGAGAACTCTGGATATAACTAAATTTACATCAGTTGCGTCTTTAGAGGGTGTCTTCAGATATTTGGGGAAGCTTTTGCTAGAACCTTTCACAGAGAGATATCTGCTGGCACTGAAAAAAACTGGTTAGTATACTGTTCTTGGGTTTTGAAAAGACAAAAACTCTACAACCAATTCATTAATAAAGTGTTGTGGGGCTTGAGATCGCCTGTTAGGCTACCGATCTCCGCTGAAATATCTCTAATGTGCACTGCTGATTTTGGCCATGTGCAGATATTGGAGCTGATAACATCTCAAATTTCATCTACGAGTATGCAATTAGCATACCAAATTTAGCGGTGAGGAACTTCTCATGTATGCTACTGGAAAAGTCCTTATGTCTGTATTTTTTGAGGTAGTTCTGCTTACAGCACTGGACTCTTTTGTGAAGCATAAATGTGCTGAAGTTTTTCAGATCACAATATATTATTTATTGTACTGTTGTCATGGTTCTTGGCTACTGCAGTTTAACTGTCTGGAGGACAAACTTCAAAGAACATTCTATGTTATTCAACTAGAAGTCTAGAGCACTTATATAACTTAGATCATGTACCAATTGCATATATGCTTCCCCTTTTCACGTGAACGAAGAGCAGAACGACTTTACTTATGTGAAAAATTCTCTAGTTGTAGCAGTAGATTGGTGAATATGCTTGTATCTTCATGATTAATTCATAATATTTCATGGCGGGGACAGATTATATTCTCATTTTGGTCTTTATTTGTTGAAACGCTGAACTGACTACATACTTGATATAGCTAAAAGATTTTAAATTTGCCATGGTATTTAGATTCTATTCTTGCCTCAGAATACTCTATTTCCTAATTGATATTTCCTCTTTGTTTGCCCATGTTACTTGCCTTCTGTTGGATGAGAAAAGGTTGAAGATGTAATCTTGAAATTTCAAACATTACATTCCAAGTTCGAAGTGTTGCCCACTTCTGCACAATATGAGAAACTCGTTAGCTTTTGTTGCGAATCCCTCAAGGTAAGTGCAATTTACCAAATTATTCAGTTAATATGTTTTCCTATAAATAAAGGAACTCCCAAGCTGACCCCAACGTTGCTCGTTGTTGGACTTTTTATTAATGCACAATATCATACCTTACTAAATATTCTTTAGGTACACGATGCACTCAATGTAGTCGACGAGGCGTTTAAATTTGGTATCACTTTATCATTGGAGACGTTTCATTTAATATTAGATGCTTGTGATCAGAGCTACGAGTTTAATCTGGTACGCCGACTTTCTTTCTCTATCTGTAATTCTTGGTTCTGCTTCATTTTTCACTTTCCAATACAATTTAGAGAAGGCTTCGATTAGTGAATCATCCAGAAATTCATTTTCTCTTGTGCTAGGGGTAAAGATAAATTCATCTGTCATTTATGATTGCCAATCTGAGATAAGTGAACATGGTTGAAGTGTTGCCTTTGTTTTTACAGTCAACCTGCATGTATTGTGGACTGCAGAATCTTGTACTAGGCTACTAGCTGGTGTTTGAAGAAAAGTAACTGATTTGAGTTAAAGCACAAATCCCTCAACTTAAAATCATCCAAACAGAGACCAGTGGGTATAATTTTCATGGAGATTTGGACTAGTTGCCTCAACAAATGTGAATAAATTCTCTATAGCTTGCTTGTGTGAAAGCATCAAAATGATCACATCTAGTCTTGCCTTAGCTAAATTGTTTATTCAATACTATTTTGCTAAGCGCAGGGTTTTCTTTGCCAGGAGTGATAGTCAAATAGTTACCAGGAGATCTGCATATTGGTTCATTCAGTGAATATTTTGTTACTTTACCATTAATCGAGAATATTTTCCTTTCTCACGATACGATTTTCTTAAGTTGAAATTTGTTTCATGTTATCTCATGGGATTTCAGTTGTTTAGCCAGAACATTAATTTTCGGATGACATTGTTATGATTTCTCTCAACTCCAGGTCAATCAGATCAATTCGAGAATATCTCACCACAATCTGAAACCAAAAGTCGAGACCTTCAAGAAGATGATAATACTACATGTGAAAATGAAAGACGTAAGTCTCTTAACTTTTTTAAATTAAATTTAAATCCTGTTATAAATAGGAAAGTATGGGAGAAGCAGGATACGAACCCTAGAACTTGACCTAAGGATCAAGCTAGGTACCAACTCTCCTAATGAGGGTTAATGGTGAATCAAAGCTTAATGTTAACAGCTCCTGCGTTTTTTATTGTTTCGTTTGAATGCAGTTTGAAGGAGCATATGAATTGATCAACGATCTCCAAAAAAAAGGCTTGAAACCATCAACAAGCTTGTTCAACATTATCCTGTCCGGATATTTTCGTGAGGTGATTTAAGTCCTTGAATGCTCCGAAATTTCTTATTCTATGCCTCTGATTTTCTCAAGAATGGGAAACAAAAATACTTTATGGTGGCTTATATATGACATAGGGAACTGTTAATGCTGGCTCCAGCTTCTAATTATGTGTTCTGTTATTGACCGACTCTCTGTTACTGATTCTTTCAGAAAAACAAATATAGAGCTATGGATGTTCTCAAACAAATGGAAGATGCAGATGTAAAACCTGATTCTGTGACCTACAGCTATCTCATAGCCAACAGCCATTGCGAGAAGGATATGATAAAGGTTGTCCATCGTAACTTGAGTTGTAATGCACATTTAGACGTCTTGTTGATAGACACTCTTTACTACTATTCACATCATATTGGTTTTCGTTTAATGTAAATATTGGTTTGGATGGATGAAGCTTAAAATTGGAGTTTGAAATTAAATGCTTGGTACTTCTCCCGAAGTCGGCATTTACATTTTGTTCCTATGTCATGGATAGAATTTTCCTATATTGAGCGTTTACCTGAGACAGAACTCTTAAGTGTGTTGTGGAGCAAGCTGTACCCAGTACTCGGTCAGTGTGTTTAGATTCAAAGTGCTGAATAGTTTCCTAAAACACTCAAGGACTTGGTCCCTAAAACTCTCATTTGACTTCGCTTTTGTTCTGTCTACATTTTTATCCTCGAGTGAGAACAAGGTCTTCTTTGAATCATTGGTAAAAAAATATTTTATGTTGCGTTGCTATTTGCATGATTTACAACTTCATTTCTACTCGAGTTTCATTCTGATTGTTGCTATGTTGGGATATGCTAGTTTTATGAAGACATGGGTGAATCAGGAGTTGCACCCACGAAGCAGGTTTTCATGGCACTTATAAACGCATATGCATCCCTTGGGCAATTTGAAAAGGCTGAAAAGGTGGGTCTTCGTCTTTTTCCAGTCTTTACTTCAGCTACTCCTATCCTTATAAATTATTGATTTTTGTGCAGGTGGTCTTGGACGAAAGAATACCAGTAAAGAACTTAAATGAAATCAAGAGTGTGCTGGTTGCAGCTCTTGCTTCAAATGGGCAGTTATCTGGAGCCCTTAAGATTTACGAAGAGATCAAGAAAGCCGAATGCGGTCTAGATCCCAAAGCCATTAGATGTCTTATTGTGAGTTAGTGGCTTAGTGGTGCCTCTTTGAGACTATCGGCGACATTTTCGATCAGCTAATAATTTTTAACACGTCTTTTTACTGGCAGGAACATTTTCAATCTGAAGGAGAAATTGACCGATCGCTTCAGTTACTCGAGGAATTGAGTGACTCACGTTATTGGACCGATGCCTGCTTCAGGATCATATCTCACTGTGTTCGACATGAGAATTTAAGGTTTGCCAATGTTTGATTACTTATTTGATTAGTACTTTTTTTTTCTTCCTTAATATGCTTTATCATAGTATATTTTATTTGTTTTAGATCCGCGGTCGATTTACTCAAGCAACTAAAGGATAAGTTCAACCATGCTGAAATTGCCCTGGAAGTGCTGTTCGATGAGGTACTGTTCCTTGTTTGTCCCCTTCAATTTGGGAAGACGGAACGTTTAGAACTATGCATGTCGTAACTCTTGCTTGATTTCTGGTAATTTCGACGTAGGACAAGTAAAATAAAAGAAAAAGTAACAAAAATAAAACGAAGGGTTTTCATGAAAAAAAAAATCCATCAAGTTGATACCCTAATCAACTAAACAACAAATTATAATAAATACAACATCCTTATATGTAAAGTTAACTAATTTCCGGACACTATCATATCCCTTTCTTGATTCTGCAATAAACTCTCTGCAACTCAATTGCATGTGATCTAATTCTTGTTAGCTTTATTGCGGACCAGGTATTTTGTATATTTGCGGAGAAAGAGTCAACAGACATGCAATTTGGTCTCGATTTGCTTCAAGCTGTCAAGGAAGAAATTGGTGTTCGCCCTTCACGTAAAAGTCTTGATTTTCTCCTCAGTGCTTGCGTTTATGCAAAGGATGCAAAGACTGCCATTGTGATTTGGGAAGAATACGAGACTGCTGGCCTTCCATACAATGTTTTAAGTTTTGTAAGGTATTGTACTTCTTGGCTTCTTTGTTTTATTACTATCCAGTTTCATTTGCCATGGTAGTTATTTTAAGGATAAGGTTTCGTTAAGTCGAGCCTACTGTAGTACTAATAAGTGTCCTCTTCTACTATCACCATGATTTAACAAAAATCGAGGCCATGACATCCCCCCCCACCCACCAAAAAAAAAAAAATTGAATCAAATAATTGATCGGAGATACATAGTGATTGGTATGGTTCTGATGCGTTGAACTAATTGGCCGTGATTTCGTGTTTTCTTTTTTCGTTTTTCGTTTTGAATTTTGGTTGAACTGGTTAAATGTGTGCAGGATGTATCAGGCTCTTTTGGCTGCAGGAGACAGAAAATCTGCAGCAAAAATACTAAATAAGATTCGGCAAGATGATCCACATGTGCGTTGTGTCATCAAAGCATGCGAAGAAACATTCATCAGATCCGCATCGCTCGAGAAAAAACGAAAGAAGAAGAAGAAGAAAAAGAAGGAATTCGAATCAACCGTGGGGCTATTAGATGTGGTAGAAGCAAAAACTAAGTAGTGAAAGAAAAAACAAATATCTTGGTGTACTTTAAACATGTAACCTAGATATTTATTCATCTTTAATGAAAATTATTTATTTCAAGAATTCTCCCTTTCGTCTTCAATCTGGTAATGAATATGATGGCAGGGGCGGAAATCGCAACAAAATTTTCCGAATTCGCAAATTTCGATCCAATTTCTTTTTTGATTTTGGAACAGATTTTTCATTTCGAATTTTGAAAGTTCCGATTTCCAACACTCCGTTTAAAACGAACTAGCAACAAGAATTGCCTGTCTGCATCTGACCTTAGCCTGTTTCAGCCTCTCACTCAAAGTCTCCTCTTTAACAGCAGCTTTAACCATAGCCAAATCCATTTCCATCAGCTTCAAAACTCTCGACAATTCCGTCACCATTCTGTCGTCAACTTTCCCTTCCTCTCTCAGCACTTCAGCTTCCTCTCTGGCTCTCTCAGCCACGATTTCTCCGGCTTTAGCCAGCAGCTCAGCCGAGCCAAACTCCCTCTCCATCAGCTCCACCAGCTTCTCCAAGAAATCCATAATCACGTACCCTTTCGGCTGCTCCAATGGAATAGGCTTTGTTCTCTTCCACCCTATCTCTAAATTTGGAGGTTCGGGCTTTACGAGGCCCGTTCTTGATTTTCTGTCGCGGATTATCTCGGATTTTCTCCGTCTTTCGATGGGGAAGTTTTCCGGGACGGCTGTGATTTTCGGGCCTGGATTTGGAAACTCGGGTTCGGGTTTAGTGGCACTGGAGGTGCATTTGAGTGTGAAGTGGCTTAGGCGTAAAATGCGGTGATTAGTAATAACGCGTAATGATTGATTATTAAGTGGGGTTTGATTTGGGTGAGGTATGATGAGGTTTATAGGATGGAGAAATTGTACAGTGGAAGCCATTAAAATGTTGTTTGTAGATAAGAAAACTCAGCTTTATACCAGGAGTATAAGGTGGCTTTGCCTGTTGATTAGGATAAGGTGTGTGTGTGCGTGTGTGAGTGTGTGTGTGTGTGAGAGAGAGAGAGAGAGAGAGAGAGAGAGAGAGAGAGAGAGAGAGAGAGAGAGAGAGAGAGAGTCCTTCCAAGATATATGGAGAAAGAGAGGAGAGACAGAAAATCCTTATTCAAATCATCATCAAATTGAAGAAAACGAAACCGAAACACAAAACCGAGCTTTCACTCAATACAATACGGTTACATCATTTATCGAATTCAAAATTTTCTTATCATATATTGCCTTTACAGGCATTTTTACATCTCCACAAAAATGGTCGATACACCATACATTGTTCTTGTAAGTATTATATTATATACAACAAAAATTTGCCAAAACACTGTATGTCGATTCCACACTATATATATAAATACAGTTCTTCAGTTCTTCTACAACAAAATAAAAAAATCCGATTTTTTTTTTCTCAGGATCGAGTTCTTAATTGGCTGATTAATTTCTGCATGCTCTCGAGTTTCTCACTCAGCTGTTTGACATTATCAACGTATTCGTCGGAAGATTCTGAACAACTCAATCCATTTGCAAGAGCAGCACACTTTGTCTGTGATTCCAAAACTGCTTTCTCCAGAGAAGCCACCGTTGATTCCATATCATCGCTAGCACTATTATCCCTGCTTAACTTTTCCGGGGTGAATATCTTGTCGAAACTTTCACTTCCTGCAAATTTTACATGATATGTCACATTATCGAATATGGAATAATAATTAAATTTGTTAAATATATGGGAAAAGAAGTTTTACCTAAGTTACTTAGTTGAGAAATTGCTGCTGAACCAACCGATCCTTCTAATTTGAGGATTCGTAGAACTCCAGCAGCCATTCTACCTAGAGAGTCGATCTCGGATTTGCACAAGAGAGCAAGATATTGCAGCTCGTCTTTCTTCACTACAGCCTCAATCTACGAAGCAAAATAAATGCGTTTTTATAAGTTAAAGCAATATAACAGAAAGTGATATAAAAACAACTAATTGGAACTCTCAATTTACCGGCTTGTCCACGGAGAATTTCAAATTTTCCACCACCCACTTGGCTGTTGAATCATCAAAATCTTCTTCAGAAGTCACAATGTCAACCGCCACATTAATGCCCCCAGTTTTGTCAACGATTTGCTTTTTAGTTTCGAGGGAACCGTTTTGTAGGACCCCGTTTTCAGCGCGAGCTGTTGGCTTTAAGATCTGTAAGCCTTCCATGCCAACCTGCAAGAAGCATTTGGCAGGAGTTGATAAGCTAATGTTGCAGAGTTGTTAAAGCAGTGGCAAATGTCAGTAATTTGGTAGACGAGTATTTATCTGCTCAAACTACGATGAAACCCCATAATATGGCAGCGACAAATTCAGTTCTATGACTATCCTAAGTCATTACCTATTCCCATCAAATACTTCCACTTAATGAATTTTTTATTTATCTTTTTTCAGATCGAATGAAGCAACTGTATAAAACTCTCGTTCGGCTGGCATTGTACTATTGATAATTGCTACTGGTAGAAAAATCATCCATGATTCATGAGCATGGCTTACTAGGAAGTTAAGAAACGTAAATAATTGAGCACATAATATGAATACTGATATCTTAAAGTGAAAGGTTGAAGCAAGTTCTCACAGTAATCAATTCTATGGGATATTTCTGCTTCCCACTTCGTCTTACGTCACGAACAGTTACACGCTTCGGGCTGCTTTTCGCCTTGAGCTGTACTCTCTGAAAAGTCGTATGCCAGCTCCTCTCTTCTCTATGAGAATCTTCAGAATCATGAAAGCGGAATCTATCTGCCATCTCCTCTGCACCTTCAAGAGCAAATAACCAATCTTTTAACTCAATTGATACGTCCACATCATCAGGTGCGCCCAAATGCAAGAGGCTGCTGTCATTTCCGTTTTCCGAAGTTCCATCTAGGTGGAGAGACAGAGAGAGGCGAAAAAGAACAAGTATAAATAAAAAACATCAAAATATGAATATCAGAGAAGAAAAAAAAAACGAAGATAGTAACTAAATAGATAGTAGTTCATACTCTCTTTAAGCCCTTCCATCATGAGGGGTGATGCTTTAAAAAGCTTCGATAAAGGCCCACCAGACAAATGCTCTAATCCTCTCGTAAGACCCTCCCCCGGCCCACCATCAGGGCCAAGAATCCCAAACCTATGAAGCAGAGATTCGGCATAATTCATTCCTCCACCAAGCCGGATACCAGATATACAAGCCGACACATTTAAACTGTGACACTCGATATCTTGTGCACTATATGGAATCACATGGGCCATGGATATGTCCAGAAATGGAACCACGGTACTAATCTTTGATCGATAAATTATACTATTTTGAACCCAAAAGACTGCTCTTAGCTGATCCCATTCTTTCCCATCCAGATGACCATTTCCGAGAAGAGCCGAATCGGGACCATGTTCATGTCTGAAGTCATCCACAGTGTCTGTGCAGTCCACCTTGACACTCTCCCACCGTAAATTGGATGAAATTGCTATCGCACCACCTAAAGTTCTATGACTGACTTTGATGGATAGATCATCACCAATAAAACGAACTAGAGGTATACCCCCAGTGCAAGAGGAAGAAGATTCCAAGAATCTTAGCTGCAGATCCTTCACTGCTAGAGATACAGCTGTATCACCAGGAACTCTTTCCATAATGTTTCCACCCATAGAATCATTTCTCGTTTCCTCTAGGGTTTTGTTTTTCCCTACTAGAGCTATCCTTTCACTAACCCTCCCAAAATAAGCATAAAGATCGAGAACAAAGAATAGTTGCTCCACCGAAGTGTTTGAAATATACTGTTGACAAGCAACCCCTACTCTGACAACCCCTCCTGGAGGTGGGATATTCGTTAAAGAGCTACCATCTGCAGTTACCATAGCTACCTCAAGACACACGTCTTTCATCTCAACACATTTCCATAAACCGGACTTCACCGAGGAACTGTCCTTCCCAGTTAAGTTAGTCTCCAAAGACAAACTAATTAAAGAAGCTCCAGCAGTCAATTTCTTCTGGCTGGAATCAACTGGTTGGTTTTCCCAAAGACAGAAGCATGCAGGATCCCTTTCAAGGTTAAGTAACCTTAGTTTTAAGGAAGGTGATTCGGAAAACATCAACTCTTCAATATGAAGCCTTGCCCCAGCAAAAGAACTGTCAAATGGCCTGTCTCCAGATGATTGGTCTGGTTTTCCTATTTCAACTGGAATGGTAGCATCTAAACCTTTAAGATTAAAAACAAGTGAATTGATTGAGAAATCTGGCAGGAGGACAGTGCCAGGATTAACAACAAGGCCATCGGCCAAAAAGGATGATATCCTCAGACAGGATTCTTCCTGTAGATGAATCTGAGATGAAAACGGGAGAAATAGGTAAGTATTAGTAGCGGTCAGGGTAAAAGAAATAGAAACAATAGGATGAATACCAACCATTAGTGGCTGACAATCAATAACAGTCCTGGAAGCAAAAGTTGGTGGGCTTGGAGAAGGCAATAGCTGGAGACAATGGAGACTAATCAGAGGCACACTGCAGTTTAATTGCCCCTGTTGGTCTCCCAGGGGATATATTGGAGGGCAGAAGTTTGTAGCTGTATAAGAACCAAAATAAGAAAATATATTCTATGAAAAACAATTCATAATATTTAACACCATAAATATTTCAAATGCAAACAAGTTTGGATTAATCATGTAATACCAAAGTCTGGAACATTTGGTGTATCAACTGGAGCATCCTGCATTGATGGCTGTACTAAGGTGCATGGAGCACGTGAAAATGTGTCCCTGCATTTTTCATGTAGATGAGAAGCACAAAACAAAAAATTGGAAGCCAGTAAAAGAGAAAACAACTATCCAGGTAAAATATGTAAAGATAACTTCTGTGTGGCATCTTCATACTAATTCTAGCATATCCCCAGCCCCACAAACAAAGCCAAGAATTTTCCATGATGTAACTTTCGACAAACCTTAGACTATCGACTTACCTCAAAAAAAATCCACCTATCATAACCCGCGTCAAATATTTTGTGTTTTCACCATCAGAAACACTCCCCTGAAAGAAGAAATGAAACCTTAGCAAAACTTATAGGAGGGCACAATTTTTTTTGTAATGCATAACACTGAAAGTTTCAAATGTCAAATATAGAGCAAACCCGAGAGAAGAATAGCGATTGCATCAAAAGTTCAAGCCGGAATTCTGCAAGTTAAACACGTTTGTTAGACCAAACTTGAAAACATTATGACTTTGAACAATAAGTATACCATCGTTAATAGCCAGCAGTTTCAGCGTGGGAAAATTAAGCATGACAACAGATGCTCATCGCGATAATTATCAAACCGACCTAATTGGAAAGAGAAGAATAGAAATAAATAGAAAAGGAATACAGTCGAGTGAAGATGGAAAATCTAACCAGCATCCTTTATGCAGAGAAATATGTGATCCACAGTTAAAGAAACTACTGAACGACCAGCTGCTTCTGCAGATCGCTGCCAAGAAAAGGGTAATATAGTTGATATTTACTGAAGCGGTTACTGATAGAGAGTGATTCTAGAATATTATCAGGGTATAGTAAAATATGCGGAGAAAAATAAAAATGAAAGAAAGCATACTTGCTGAGCACTTGGATTCACATCTCCTCTATTTAAACATACATACAATCCCGTAAAGAAACGGAGAAGAGCTCGTAATCCTGCTAACATTGATGTATCATATTAAAACGTGGAATGCCATGAGAAGCGCCATAAAAAAAACATTAAACTCTTAACACTTGCCTGGTTCACTTAAAGCAGGGCAAACAGCTTCTGTAATATGCAATTGAACTTCAAGCCCTAGGGGACTATTTAGCTCTGTTCTTTGAATTGTAATCTGAATACAGCCATAGGATTTCACAGATAGTAAATATTTCATAAGTAAGAGACACACGCATTGAGATGATATTTCATAGCACAAAATGATTTCTAGCAGAACAGTGAAACAGTAGGTAAATTTGTCAAAATCAATTGAGTGGCTAGATTTCATACATAGGCCTCTCCCGAGATTCCTTCAATGAACCGTTCTCCGCCAAAAAATACTCGCTTTGCACCATCTTCATCTTTTTTGGTAGACCCTTGTTGAGAATCTGAAAAGTTTGCATCTGTGAACATATCCGGATGAGGCAGGAGGTCAACAGACAAATGTTCCCATTCAAGTTTCTGTCAACAGAAAAATAGATATTTATCCACAATTTCCTAAAACATGTATATAAACAAGTGAACTGTTTTCAGACAGACAGGAAAAAGGAACCAGAGAATAAACATAAGTTAATAGCTCACAGGAAAATAATTTAAAGAAGAAATAATGGGAACAGGAAGAAAACACACATTATAACACTCTTTTTTCTTTATTCTTCAGTAGCTTTAAGATATGCATATACAAATGAAGAACCCAAAAAAAAAACCGTTAAGTGCTCTTGTTTACTTTGAACACATATATGAACTTCTTGTCACTTGAAAAGTCCCTTGCTTCCTTGAGATTTACAACCTGTTAAAACAGTTAATCATGGTAAGGAATTTGTTCTGATAAAAAAAATGAATCTAAAGCAAGAATATACAACTAAATAATAGTTTGTTTAGAGCTTCCTCAAAATTCTATAACTTGTTCAGACAGAATAGACTTAAAGCAAGAAATACAGAACTAGCTTCTATAAATTGTTTTAGAGCCTACCTCCCAGCTTTCATTGGTTGTATAGAGAAGAAGGTTGCGTATGGTGATGGAAGCCATTGGTGATGCCCTGTTGAATTGGAAAAGGTTACTTTATTACACAATTTTCGTATTTACCTTCAAAATCTTGATGAATACTAATTTCTTCAAGAAATGAAAATTACAGAATTCACGTAAGGATGTCAGTTTGCTGTAGAAGCTGATATTTTTTTCTAAACTAACATGGAAATTGCTTTCAGATTTTGATTTCAGAATTTGAATATAGTTCTGATCAACAACTTCCAGCCCATTGACAAACCAAAAGTTCATTAACTGAAAGGTGACAGGATTTACCAAGTTGCTCCTCCTCTGTGCCGAGCTCCACCATGAGTTTCAAGTAAGAGATTCACAGTCCTGACTTGTAACGTCATTCCATCTGCAATCTGTTGATACAGACTAAACTTATGACCATCAAATTTATCATGTAGCTCATAGCTGTTTAAAGTTACGAAATAGTCGTTTCGACGTACAAACAGCATAGAGTGTAGTTGTCACATAAAACAACACCTAAACCAATTACACAGCATACAATAATGCAAGATTATGATATCCTACAATAGGATGCAGAGATTAACCTTGTCAGCGAAACCGTAGCCAGAACCCTTCGAAGCACTTGTTGAGGACGAAACACTGCACAAAGAAAGAAAAAAAGAAATGGGTATTCGAGATTTAACAACCATCCCAAAGAAAGGATTAACCGAATTCGAGCTTCTTGAACCTATCACTAACTCATTGTACCTGCTTGAGTTATCAGATGCATCTACATCATCATTTTCCACCAAGACAAGGTCAAGCCTATCAATTTGCACCACAATTGGTTCTACTTGTACATTGCTCACTGAAGGAAGCTTCAGAATTCAAAGAAAACACACTATAAACCACATAAACAAAGCCAACAAAACCTCAATTCTGCTAAATAAATGTGAGAATTTTCATTTTTTTTAAACTTGACAAGAATCCCAAAATTCGATTGTGCAATTAAATGAGCGATGAAGTTACTCACTATAATTTCCAACTTCCCAACTCTGGCGGTGGTGACATTCAGCGCCGGCGGTAATCCAATGCTTGCATGTAACGCATCTCCATTTATATCTACCACCAAAAAAAAAGTATCTCAATTACATAAAGGAAAACTTAACCTAGTTGTTCTAAGCTTTGCTCCACACACACACAACACACACACAAAAAAAGCATCTCAGTGAAAGCACAAAAAAAAACCTAAATTAGAAAGTTGTACGGTGCGCCCCTGCAATTTGAACTGATCTCTGGTGAACGATTTCAGCCAATATTTCAGCGTGTACTCCAGAGCTCGGGCCAAGATGGATTCCATCTCCGTCAGGAATCTTATCAATCAGCCGCCGCCGGATCGAATCTCAGCTCCTCGGCCGGAAAATGTGCAGTCGCTACTGACTGCGGCGGCGATTACGCCGGAATAACCAGTAAACTCTCCAGATCGGAGGCGGGATCCGACTGCAGAAAAAAAGAGCTCAGGTGATAAACATTCGGAAGAGAGGGATAGATAATCGATTGGCACGTGCGGGGCGGGTTTATACATACTCTGGTGTAGTTGGCACGTGCGGAGGATTCTATGGGCCCGGGTGCAGCTAGCTTTCGGGGTGGTCGGCAATCATCATACATTCATGGTTTTCTAATAATGAATTGACGGTCACTGATTGGAGAGGAGCAGGGACTTGTGATGGGGTGCCGATGTAGAGGATTGTAAACTGGTATTGGATCTCGAAATGCTGGGCCTGTCAGAAACAGGTAATCGTTGGCGGGAGAAGTGTCCTTTTTGTCGGTTTTCTTTTTATTAATTAATTAATTAATTAATTAATTATTTAATAATCTTCTTTTGGGAATTTAAGGTGAAGTGTGGTAAGAAGAAATAATGGTGTCATTTGAGATTTTTTCTTTTTTTAATTGTTGAAAAAGTGACTACAGTGGAGATGCTATAAATGTTGTTTGACCTTTAATAATACTGTTTCGATTTCAAATGTGATTTGGATCATTTTTTATCCCAAATATTGCAAAAACAAAAGCATGGAATATATAGTTTTTTTAGTTAGCTTTTTAATCCAACTTGAATCCTCAAAATTGGATGTCGGATGATAAATATATACATTAATCAACGAAGATTGCCCACAATTTTGATGTATTGAGTTATCTAAAAATCAAAATTTAACTCATTCGTGCATTAATTTGTGCCACGACATCAAATCTAGCTGATTTAAATTGAATTAGAAAGATAACTCAAATGACTATAGTTTTCGTGCTTCGAATTTTGCCAAAATCAAACTAGAAATATGTCTAAGTCAGGTTCGAAGTTAAAACGATATTCAGTTAAGATAATTACATAAATTAATATCGTAATTTCCTTTTATTAGCCTTTTCAAATCTACCTAACTCGATTTAATATTAAAACAAAAAGGAGTGGGCTTCCTTTTTTATGAAACCAGGGGCTTAATTGTAATTTTGACAATACCTTTTATGTTGAAAACGAAACCACGTTAGGCGTCAATATATTTCATCACTAAATTATAAATTATAATAAAACATATATTCCAATATAATAATTAATAATTACCCATGATTCATAACAGACATTCCATTTGTATATATAATATTTAATTTCAATATAAACCGTTGATTATTTCTCCAAAGAATGCCAGTACGATCATGGATCTACTATTATTTATTATTTATTATTTATTATTTATTATTTATTGTATAATTGTCTATTTATCAGTTGACCACCCATGTATTCATGTTGGCATAATTATAGTACTTTTTTTTTGTAAATTGATGACCACCATTAACTAATTTATTTAATTAATTGTTGTTTTTTCTAATTAATTAATCAACTATAAAGCATAATAATATTCATGGAGCATAGTTTGCTTCTTTGGACAAGCCCAAACCAATACGGCCCGGATCTTTTATATTTATTGGAATTAAAAAAAAAAACATTTTTTCAAATCTTTCTCACTCGATTGTCGGAAAATCTCACATATCGCCGGATTTCGGGCTGACGAGTATGAACAAGACGACGAACAAGTTGCATAAAAGAGAAAGCGAGAGAGAGAGTTCAACATAAAATATACCATCCTCTATTGACTTGATTGTGTGTCCATAACCCTAATAGGGTTTTCTTACATTTGTTTATATAGAGAAGTGTATATACGGTTGTTTCCTAATCTACGACCGTCCTTAATTTACATCAATCAACCAGTTATTAATCTTGATTTATACACTTTCTTTATTTGTTTATAGAAAATATAGTCGAATCTTTTTCACATAGTGGCTGCATTTGAGCTCGCCACCTACTCCTTATCCTATCTTGCGAACTGATATCTTGTGAGTTGAAGTGTGCCGATAGTCATCCAATTGTGCGAGCTCTTACTAGCTGACATCTTGACTTATCTCGATCATCCTTATTCGCTACGATTTGGCCCATAAGGTATATGCGTCACCTCGGTTCTGGGCTTAACTTTTATTCTTCGTTGATCCTGAATATGGAGAGTTCGGCCAAATAGTGCCGAACTGATCTCCATCAATATTTGTAATGGAATAGATTTGCTTATGTATGTATATATGTATGTATGTGCGTGATGTATATATTTATTTTATTATAGTTGAATAATGGATATGATTGAGGAATCTTATGACTTTGTTAATAACGAGCATTGCACTCATTTAGTGGCGTAGACGTATATCCCCTAGTTTATTGAACATGGCTTCAAGTTTTGTTATAGATTATTTATAAAGACAAACTTTATACGATTCCAAAGAGGAAGAAAAAAAATAAAGGGCAGAAAATGAAAGAATCCAATAAATTTGGTCTCGTACGCAAACAAATTCGTAGACTTTTGTATGCATGTAACGCTATGCATTAGAAAAATAATTAATAATAAATAAATAAATAATTTACTAGGATAATTTAATATTCCCTAGTAAATGAGTCAATATTGATGGGACATGAACCTAATAGATTCCGATCAAGTAAATAATATTAAGGTTAAATTACCACCACCTCCTTGCAATTAAGTTTAATTACAAAAAAATATTTACATCCAGCTCCCTGTAATTCGTAAATTTCTTACATCCACCCTATAGAAAAATGTGTTAATGTAAAAAAAATTCTACAAATTACAGGAGGTGGATTTAATTATGAAAAAATTGATTTTTTTTTTGGGGTAAAAAAACCTTATCTCAGAAGGTAGTTGTAATTTATGCATAATACTACTAATTACGGAATGATAATAATTTATTCTTCAAGAATTAATTTGATTCCATTTGCCAACATTTTTCTATATCGGGATTTTCAGACATGATTTATCCAAGGCGGTTTACACCTTTCGTGTGATTGTGCTTGTGAATTATTGCACAAACGTAGTTTTATCGAATTTGTTGCGGTTTTTTTTTCTTCTTTTATTTTCTTGTTTTAATAAGGGTAATAAAGGCATAGTGTGGTAGGGGCTAAAAAAAACTAACTAGTGGACAAGGACAAGTATGAAACTTGAAAGAGACTAAACTTGCCTCCCAATTTTATTTATTTATTTATGTATTTTTTTATTATTATTATTATTATTACTATTATTATTATTATTATTATTATTATTATTATTATTATTATTATTATTATTATTATTATTATTATTATTATTATTATTATTATTTTATTATTGACAACAATTCATGGAATATCAATAAATATATGAGAATATTTAGAATATGCTTCTAAACGTTTGGCTATGAAAACTCTCATATAAAAATTTAAATAAGTCCTTATTTATATACTTTAATTAAAATAACAAAAACTCTAAAATCGCTGTCTTTTTCAATATTCGTGCGGCTTTTTTTCTTCTTTTTTCGATCTTGTTGGTTGACGTGTAAATATTAGAACAATTGAATATTTGATTTCAACTATTTAAATACGTCGAGGATTTCAACTATTTAAATACGTCGAGGGCGAGCTCAACTATACTCCCAAACTTCGACTACTTATGAAAACCAGAATTTTATTTCATAAAATATGCAATTTCTGTAGAATAAATATTGTTGCAGAAAATATATGCGTATCAGGAATCAATAATCATTTCGAACCCTATTTCACGAATTTCCTACAAACAAAAATATACAATGTCCAAAGAAACTAATAATTATTGGTGTGTGCAATTATTAGGTATTTCACCAAAAATAACAAATAATTAGCGGAGCCTAACTCATGATTTCTTGACGAACCCAAATGATTGGTGGTGAGAAGTTTTCGTCCGCAATTCATATGAGCCCCTTATTATTATTATTATTATTATACAGTTAAAATTCTATAAATTAATAAAATTGAGACTAATAAAATTATATTAATTTAGCGAAATGTTAAATTATCGAGCTAATAATTTAATTAGTGAAAGAAAAAAATTGTTTAAACGATATTATTAATTTATCGAGATTTTACTGTAATTATCAATCTAAAATCATCTATTAATAATTAATTAATTATTGAAAAATAAATAAAGCAAGTGGTAATATTCCATCCGGATCATCGTGGATCCGATTGGATTATTTATATCTATAAGCTGGCAAAACTTTATGACCCGTCAAATGTAATTATTTTATGAGGGCAATTTTGTAATTTCACACTATCATAAATGTATTCATGTAAATAAAGTCAAGATAAGTTATTGTTCAACCATAATTATTAACTTCAGCAGATTTTTTTTTCGTATATTTATTATTCGATCGGACTTGATTCGGGTTAAACCATAATAAACTTAAATTTGGCTCAATAACATTTCGAATTGATAAAATAACTCAAACTCGTCTCAACCCACAGTTAATTAAACTCAGCCCATATAAAATCGGGCAAACAATCTGGTTTCGAGTAAGCCCGACTCAATTGTTGGTTCTATATGTAACAATGTTAATATTCTATAGTGAAATGAAAAGTAAAAACAAATTGAGTTTTTCTAATTTTTCTTTTCTTTTTGGGGAAAAGAAATTGAGTTGTTTATTTTGTGTATTGAGTTTTCTCCAAAAGAGGTAAGAGACTGAGTTGAATCGGTCCCCAATGATTTGGTGCCATTTTATGAAAAAGTAACGGTAACTATTTTTGAAATTGCAGATTCATAATTCCATTTTTTGATTTACTTTGGTAAAATAGTAAAAAGGGAGCAACTAGTTATGGGAAATACTTCACCACGTGTATATATATTAATAATAAAAATAAAATGTGAATCCAATTTAATAATAAACGATTCCGTAGTCAGTCGAAACGTACTGGTTAAACTCTGTTCTTATCGTGCAACAGCTCGTAAATCGGACGATATATGTACGTCATAATAAGCTAATAATTTTACGTGACAAACTCAATCTATGAAGTGTCGACATAAATAATAATAAAACATAAATAAATTTATCGATTAAAAAATATCAATAAGTAAAAAATATATGTAAAATATTTGTATCTCTCTTGCATACTCGTATTATAATCTTCATAATATTGTAGATTTTGTATTTAAGCATAATTTAATTGGGAGATAGTGCTGTCATACCGTATCTAAAGTTATCTTTAATGGGGAAACTACAGAAAAATCCCTAAACCAAAACTTGAAACACAGATCAGTCCCTAGGTAGTTTCCCCTAGCATTTCAGTCCCTACTCACGCGCCTAACATGCAGATCAGTCCCTAATAAAATGTGCAAATACGAAAATACCCTTTACTTTATACTAATTTTACATAACTTCTTTTCAACTTCCCACGCGCCGTTTGTATTACACGCTCTTTGCCCGTTACATTTCAAAAATCAAACAACAAAAAAGAAGCTAAAAAGGCGCAGAAAAAACCACCGTTCAGTGATACCCATTTTCAGACCAAGAAGAAACGAAGAAGAAACGAAGAAGAAACGAAGAAGAAACGCAACAGAGAAACAACAAAGAAGGAAGAAATTACGAAACACGAAGAATCAACAAACCGCAGAAAAATAGTATAAACAAACCCATTTATAAACAATGGTGAAGCAGGGTAAACAACAAGGTTTGATTTTTTATTTTTTTTTCATTTTCTTGGAAACAAACCCATTTGGGTGTTGCTTAAGCAGGGCAAAAAGGTTTATTTGTTATAGAATTGCATGATTTTGAACATATCCACTCATGGGTATTATGCCTCGACTTTATTCGGTGTTTGCCCTAATCATTAAATCGGTTCCAATATTTGTTGTTCTGTTGTTTGGGTTTGCAAAGATCATTTATTTGTTGTCGAATTTCATGATTTTGTAACAGTTTTCTCATGGGTATTATTCTTCGGTGACATTAGCATGTCCCCAAAGCATTTTGAGTCCTAACAAGGGTTTCATATAGGATATGGGAAAGAGGCTTATTGTATTTTTCGTACTGGTTCTATAGTATGTGTCATGCACAGTAATGGTATTAATAGTGCATTTAGATGGTATAATCTTTGATGGTTCTGTAGTATGTGTCATATGCCACAATAGTATTACCAGTGACTTTGAATGGTATTACTAGTGACTTCGGATGGTATTGACATGTGGTACTAGAAGTATAATGTTGATGGTCCTGTAGTATAAGTCATATGCCATAATAGTATTACTAGTGCCTTTGAATGGTATTACTTGTGACTTCGGATGGTATTGACTTGTGGTACTAGAAGTATAATGTTTGATGGTCCTGTAGTATAAGTCATATGCCATAATAGTATTACCAGTGCCTTTGAATGGTATTACTAGTGATTTCGGATGGTATTGACATGTGGAACTTTATAGTACGTTGTATTTGTTATAATTGTATTTGTTTTATGTGTATGTAATTGCAGGAATTGTTGTAAAAGAAGATTGCAGCAAGCTATCAATAGGCTGCAGGTGCTCACCGATCGCTTTTCACCTAACTATGGAAGGTGTGAAAAAAGTGATGAAGAAACAACATCATGAAGTACTGAAGAAAAATCCCTTCTATCACTACATGGACATGCCTAAGTTCTGAGAGTAGTGAAGATGAGATTGGAGACGTGGAAGCAACATCTGTAAGTCATTAAAACAATAAACCCTAAAATTCATACTTCCATTCCCATTGGAACATACTATATGTCAACTAATATAATACTATGGTATAACATGTTTCGTACTATTGTTTTTTTTAGTTGCAGCAGATGAAGAATAACTTAAAAAGGAAGAGGGGGAATGTAACAGAAGAAAAAAATAAAGAAAAAAAAATGCAGAGTAAGAGAAAGAAAGAAAAGGAGATAGAGAAAGAGAAGGAGATAGAGATAGAGAAAGAGCAGGAGAAAGAGAAGGAGAAAGAGAAAGAGACAGAGAAAGAGACAGAGAGAGTGAATGAGAGAGAGAATGAGATAGAGATAGAGGCAGAGATAGAGGAAAGGGAAAAGGAAGGAGAAAATGAAGGAGGAAAGGGGATGGAAGGTGAAGGAGAACAAAGTGAAGAAAGAGAGAGAAATCAAGGAGACGAAAGTCAAAGTCAAAGTCAAAGGCCAAAGTCAAAGGCCAAAGTTCCACGCGTGCGAGGACGAGGACGAGGACGTGGTCGTAAACAAGTTCCTGTGTCCAAGGTTCCGGTTTCAGTCCCTGTTTCAGTCCCTGGGATCAAGGTATTTTTATCTAATATTAGTTTTACATTATTATTATTTTTTGTCATAATTGGTGTGATTTATTCGTTATATAGAATGCCGATTATTACCGGGGAAGAAAGGACTACGTACGTCGTGACCAAATATCCGAAGAAGATAGGATATTGTTGGATCAGTTCTTGGAAAGTGTTGATTTAGGGTAAGAGCACAACCACCTTCATATATGGTATATGTCAAGTGAATACATAGTACATGTTGACTGCATGTTATAGTATGTAGTAACTTTGTACATAGTATAAGTTTACTTATCCAATGGTACATGTTGACTGCATGTTATAGTATGTATTAACTTTGTACATAGTACAAGTTTACTTATCCAATAGTATATGTTGACCACATGTTATAGTATGTATTAACTTTGTACATAGTACAAGTTTACTTATCCAATAGTACGTGGTTATGTCTTACTGTAGTGAAATTATTGTGGAGAGAGGCCCACATCAGCTGACGGGAAGGCATATGTGCGAACTTTTATTTGATGAAATGCTGAGTGCAGAACACATAGATTTGTACTTGAATCTATTATGTTCCGAAGCTATCATGAACCAGCATGGACATGAGATTGATTACCTTGACTCCCCTGCCCAGGTATATAGTGGTTTAACAAATAATTTTGCATACATTACAATGTTTATCTAATATTCTCTATTATGTTTCGTAGCAAGAGTTAATGTCGCGACCTCGGGTGGACGTAGAACGAATGAGCGATGCCATGTTTGATCGTCTTCTCAATGATTTTACTATTTTTGGAACGATGGCTTTTGACAAGCTAAACACAGCAAATATCTTCAGTAAAACATTTGTCATGATACCTATCAATTCCAGTGAACACTGGTTCCTGCTTGTTCTGAACCCAATAGATAAATGTATTTACCATTGGAACTCCATAGACTATTCTCCGAATTTCCCAGGAATTGCGGATTATGTCGTAAGCCCATATTCTTGTAATTAGTTATTCTTTATTCTTGCGAATTGTTGTAGACTAATATAATATTTTATTTTCGTAGGCCTCGTTTTACAGCAAGGTGGTTGAAAGAAGGTCTGGGTTGGAGATACAATCGGAAGCTAAATGGGTTCATGGATGCAGGCAGCAGGATGGGAACCTTGATTGCGGCTTGTTTGTCTGCATGTGGGCATATTGTCATGCTGTAAACAGTGAAGAAATTTGGTTTAAGGCAAAAACTTGCGATATCAAAATACTTCGCCCAAAACTAGCAGCTATCTTTCTGAGGCATCGGGGAGTAGAAGTGGAAGCTAAATATGAAATAGATATGGCGTTATTGTGAAAAAACTGGGAGTGGAAGTGTTTTGGGGTTCTTGTGTTTTTTTGTAATTAATTAATGAACAGGTGAATGTGTTTTTATGCCATAAACAATCTGTCATTTTGTTGTAGAGCTAATAATACTATTGATTAGCTCTACTCGTACTTTTTCATTGTATACATTGTACTATATGTTTCGATGAAATGTACTTGCCTTTTGAACACATGGTACTTTATTTTGCGATTAATTAGTTTGTATAAAGAATATAAGCGTACCATAAAACTGAGCAACAAATACTTTCTAGTCCATTCGAAGATACCTTGTCAACAATAGACTTGTACTTATTTGATGAACAAAGCGTACTTCACATGTGTATTCACGAAAAACTTACCATAATCGATGTTGATCGACTCCCACATTGTCTCCATTATTGTTTTAGATGATTATTTTAAGGTAGGTGAGCATTATTGTTGCGTTTGGAATACAAGATCCCATAAATATGTTGAATTTCATACATGATACACATATACTATACAATATAGTCATACATTGTCTCCATTCATTCTTAATAGTCTAAAACTGAAGAGTTGTGTCTTAAAATGCGATCATATGGATGCATTGGCCCGACAATAATATATAGAGTGTAAAAATACTATATGAATGGCAAACATATACTTTATCAGTGAACACATGGTACTATAGTGATGACTCACTTGTACTTTACCAGCTTATACATTGTACTTATTTGGTGAACAAAGCGTACTATATTTTTTGATGAATTGAATTGCACTAATTTCATTGACGTTTTAATGATCAATAAGTACGGGAGATGCATAAATTATGTTTTAGATTATTATTTTAAGGTAGGTGAGCATTATTGTTGCGTTTGGATTACAAGATCCCATAAATATGTTGAATTTCATACATGATACTCATATACTATACAATATATTCATACAAGTCTACAATGCTCAAGTGTAAACCTAATACTTTCCTCAATTCTTACCATAGTCGATGTTGATCCACTCCCACATTGTCACCATTCATTCTTAATAGTCTAAAACTGAAGAGTTGTGTCTTAAAATGCGATCATATGGATGCATTGGCCCGACAATAATATATAGAGTGTAAAAATACTATATGAATGGCAAACATATACTTTATCAGTGAACATATCGTACTGTAGTCACGACTCACTTGTACTTTACCAGCTTATACATTATACTTATTTGGTGAACAAAGCGTACTATATTTTTTGATGAATTGAATTGCACTAATTTCATTGACGTTTTAATGATCAATAAGTACGGGAGATGCATAAATTATGTTTTAGATTATTATTTTAAGGTAGGTGAGCATTATTGTTGCGTTTGGATTACAAGATCCCATAAATATGTTGAATTTCATACATGATACTCATATACTATACAATATATTCATACAAGTCTACAATGCTCAAGTGTAAACCTAATACTTTCCTCAATTCTTACCATAGTCGATGTTGATCCACTCCCACATTGTCTCCATTCATTCTTAATAGTCTAAAACTGAAGAGTTGTGTCTTAAAATGCGATCATATGGATGCATTGGCCCGACAATAATATATAGAGTGTAAAAATACTATATGAATGGCAAACATATACTTTATCAGTGAACACATGGTACTATAGTGATGACTCACTTGTACTTTACCAGCTTATACATTGTACTTATTTGGTGAACAAAGCGTACTATATTTTTTGATGAATTGAATTGCACTAATTTCATTGACGTTTTAATGATCAATAAGTACGGGAGATGCATAAATTATGTTTTAGATTATTATTTTAAGGTAGGTGAGCATTATTGTTGCGTTTGGATTACAAGATCCCATAAATATGTTGAATTTCATACATGATACTCATATACTATACAATATATTCATACAATTCTACATTGCTCAAGTGTAAAACTAATACTTTCCTCAATTCTTACCATAGTCGATGTTGATCCACTCCCACATTGTCTCCATTCATTCTTAATAGTCTAAAACTGAAGAGTTGTGTCTTAAAATGCGATCATATGGATGCATTGGCCCGACAATAATATATAGAGTGTAAAAATACTATATGAATGGCAAACATATACTTTATCAGTGAACATATCGTACTGTAGTCACGACTCACTTGTACTTTACCAGCTTATACATTATACTTAATTGGTAGACAAAGCGTACTATAAATGCTGAAGAACCCAAACTTTACCAGCTTATACATTGTACTCTTATGTTCACTAATTAAACAACAGTACATAGGTTTTACATAGCATGTAGACTGCAAATATTACTAGATTCAACACTATCAAACTATGAACTACTCCACCTTCAGAATTGCAATTCTTCACTTCACTTTCTTGATGGACTTGGTTCATCGACGCACTTGTAGCTTCATTTTCTTCACGATTTGAGTTGGAAAAAGTTTGCCCAACTTCAAATGGTTCACACCAATGGGAGTAGCCATGGTGTGGGCAACAGTAAAATAACCTTCCGGGATTCGAAATAGTTTCTGAAACCATGATTATTGTTTTCTTCCCACAATCAAGACGCTTGCATTTCCCTTTTTTGTATTTTAACCCACTCATTTGAGTGGTGCTACTAAAAGAAGCCATGAATTAGAAACAAATGAGCCTATGTGTCATTTATGGTCATATTATGACTTGACTAGTTCTGACAATAAGCAACGGCTATATTATAAGCAACGGCTATATTGTAACGGTCATAAATTGAGTAAGTCATACCATCCTATCTCATAGATAATACCATGCGTAAATCAAATCAGTACCTTTATACTGAAAATGATAAACCATCAAGCAGCAACAAGCATACCATCATATCGCATATCTAATACCATGTGTAAATAAAAATAGTACTATTAGACTGAAAATGATAAACCATCAACCAACAATAGGCATACCATCCTATCTCATATCCAATACCATGTGTAAATAAAAATAGTACCATTAGACTGAAAATGATAAACCATCAATGAACAGAGTACCTAATACATAGTACAAACTACAAATAGCAAAAACATAGTGCAAATTGAAACATAGTACAAAGTTCAAAACAACATAGTGCAAATCACATAATAATAAAGTACAAACAGCCAGTTTTCATTCACTTCAATCACTTGAATAACATAATGGGCAATCATGTAAGCTCTCCTCCATCTTGTCCTCCCTGATGAAAAACATAAAATTTACATTAGAAACAAGACTAGTTAGTTTAATTAACACAAATGCAGACAGTATTTACATTAAAAAAAATTGGTAGTCAGATTGGTTGTGTGCAAGTACGACGATTGTGTCCAGGCTTCCCACACCGAGTACAATTCAGTTTACGAGTTTGCACTTGTGAAGGAATTCTTTTTGTCTTTCTACGTCCCGGTCGAGTTCTCGAATCAGGTGCATTAACAAAGACATCGGGCGGAGCATTACACGCATCGTACAAGTCAAAGTCCTCATCAAACGAGGGAATTGGGTTAATCGTGAATTGATATACCTGTTTGTACGTATCAATATGAAAGCATGGATCCACAAACTCATATACTGAGTATCCTTTTGACTCCAAACATGCACATGCATGTTTGCATGGAAGTTTCTCTAATTGCCATGCTTTACAAGAACAAGTCTTCTGCTGCAAGTCAACCTTATACGACTTGTCCTCATCATATACCTCAAAAGCGGTACTACTTGATCTACAATATTTTAAGGAACGAGAGGCCATATGATTGATTGTTAATCTCTTTAGAATTTTCTTGCACAATATGCCAATCATTGCCAAACTTTTTCCTTGTCGTTTAACTAGCATCTCCATTACTTTGATCCGTATGTGATCAATCATGGATGGAACAGGCAAAGATCGGGCATCTTTAACCCAACCATTCCAATTTTCTGCCTGATTATTGTTCACGATTCCCCATCTTTCTCCAGAAAAATAGGCATTCGCCCAATGATTTGGATCAGAATTCGAAATAAATGATGCCGCGAGAGGCATAGATTGCACTATACGAGAAATAGTTGCATCGAACTCCTGCCGAGTAGGAGCATATGCAGCATTATGTAAAACACTCGCCCAGTATGACTTGTTGTGCAATGGGTACTTCCTCAGGACCTATATTATTTTGAAACATGTTATACAAATGTATGAAACATGCTATACAAATGTATGAAACATGCTATACAAATGTATGAAATGTGTTATACAAAAGTATGACACATGTTACACAAATGTATGAAACATGTTATACAAAAGTATGAAACATGTTATACAAAAGTATGACATGAGGTGACAAAATACCTGAGTTCTAAAGTTATCCACCAAGTGTCGCAAACAATATGCATGGTGGCTACTAGGAAATACCAACGGGACGGCTTTAAGAAGCCCCGAATGACGATCAGAGAAAATGGTAAAAGATCTATTGTCATTGTGAAGATCTAGAATTTGTTTCAGTTTAATGCAAAACCACTCCCAGTTTTTATCATTCTCAGCATCAACAACTGCGTATGCCAATGTATATAAGGAATCATTTGGATCCTTGCACACAGCAGAAAGCAAGCATCCTTTGTACTTATTTTTAATGTGAGTCCCATCCAAACATATCATCGGCCTACACCGATAAAAGCCGGAAATAGAACTCCCAAAACTAATAAATATTCGAATAAACTTTTGAGTAGCAGGTTCAATCTCATACTCTGCCATGCTACCAGGGTTATGCATTTTTAATGCACGACAATAGCGTCTCAGTTTATCATAACATGTCGTCTCATCACCATGGATATCACGCATTGCTTTTTCTTTACCCCTCCATGCTGTGTAGTACTGAAGCTCCAGACCATAATCGTCTCGGATATCTTCTAACATACCACATGGTGTGTAAGCTGGCTGCGTTCTCAATTTTCGTTTCATAATTTGGGCAATCCATGTAGCATCGGCTTTAGGATGACCCCTTGTACGAAGAGTAGCATCACCACAAGTGTGCTCAAGATTGCACTTGCGAATGCTAAATAACTTATCTGACTTGTACAATGATGCATAAACCCTCCATTTGCAGTTTTCGTGAATGCATACTGCTATGATCTTTTGTTGATCATTTTTCATGTACTTAAATGATCGATTATTAGCAATAGAATAGTTTTTCAGCATATGCCTAAAATCATCAGGATCTTTAAAAAACTGATTCTCCCCACGGATGCAATGTCTCCATGCATCAATTGAATTTCCAAGCGGATTACCCTCGATTTCCATCGATTGATCGCCGCTTTTGGTTTCAAAAAAATTTTAAAAATGGATTACAATAGAGTGGAATCCAAATAACAATGTACATGAAAATATCATAACAATGCACTGGTTCCATACTATCTTATCCATTATATAATACTAAGTTTTCCCACAAATAGTACCAAGTTTACCTATCACCCATACTATTCAGATGAAGGTTACGTATTATCTTCCCCATTATATGATACTATGTTTTCCCATTAACAGTACCAAATTTACCTATCACCCATACTATTCAGATGAAGGTAACGTACTATCTTCCTCATTATATGATACTATGTTTTCCCACCAGCAGTACCAAATTTACCTATCACCCATACTACTCAGATCAAGGTTACGTACTGTAAGTATCATACGTCCATACCATATTTATATTAGCATGATACTATTATGTGCCATATTTTATACTATGTATCACACAATAATTAACAACCATAAAGAAATGCATTTCAGCAGTACAGAAAAAGATGGAGACCTACCAGCCATCGGTGCGAACCCTCTTTCCACGCGAATTAGCTTCATCTTTGCAGGTCACGACAATGTCCACCACACTCATCTTCATTATCAGATGCAATGCAACCATATTCTCCACATCTTCATCAGTGCCCAATGTCACATACAATCTTTCCCGAGGAGCCAAGTATTGGAGGATCAGTGCATCTGGATGGATATGATTCCATTTGTTGATAATAGCACCATATATCTCCATTAATGTCGAATTACTTTTTATGGAAATAATGTGAAGTTGATTTTTGTATCGACAACTTCCAAGAATCACACTGGGTACATCGTTAGATACATCATTTGTAGCCATTGTGGGGTGGGTGGGTTTTACAGTGATTTTTTCGCCGGAAAAAAGGGGAAACCAGAGGAGAGAAATGGAGAAGAAATAGAGAAGAAAGAAAGCAGATAGAAATGAAGAGAGAGAAGAAGGAAAGAGAAGATGAAGAGAGAGAAAAGCAGGAGAGAGAAAAGGGTGAGAGTGAGAAGAAAATATAATAAAATATATAAAATTCACATTAGGGACTGATCTGCATGTTAGGCGTGTGAGTAGGGACTGAAATGCTAGGGCAAACTACGTAGGGACTGATCTGTGTTTCAAGTTTTGGATTAGGGATTTATCTGTAGTTTCCCCATCTTTAATTTAATTTATTGGAGGTGTGTATAATATTAATGATATTATATTCTTAAATATGGAGTAATATAAAAATAAAAATAAGTCATGCGTATCGATAATATCATCTATATTTTGTTAATATTTGGACATAATTAATATTAAATACACTGTACTTGCCATTTGGACATAATTAATTACGAATAACATAATCACTCACATTACCATGAACACAAAATTAATGAAATTCACGCACCTACATATATCTATATAAAATATAAATATATATCACATTAATAATAATATTTATATTAGATTATACATTTTTCATTTTTCCAATTTATCGCGAGATAAACAAACCAACACGATATGATATGATCCCGAAAAATAATCCACAGTACATTCCCATAGGATTCCCACTCGCCCATATATTCCGAAAAAAATAAAATATTATTTTAATAAACGATGACGCCATCACAATTTCTCTCCCATACTCCACCGCTCCACCAATCTTACCCTACACCTCATCCATTCTCAACCGTAGGATCTAGCCACCGAATCACCACTCGCTCCAGTAAAGCGCCACGCGTCGAATCAAACCCGCGAGTGGGAACCACACGCTCTGTTTTTTCACCGACAGCGGTGAAACTGGGTTTTAAACTCATTTGACCAGCGTTGGTGGAGAAGACGTGCGGCGGAGTTGGCTTCGGCCGAACATTTTCGAATTTACAAAAATGAAAAAAAAAATGGGGAAATTAAATTCTAGAGAGAGAAAGAGAGACGTAAGACAGAGAAATACTTTTTTTTTTTTTTTTTTATTTTCTTCGTCTCTATTCATTATCTGATTACCCCCAAATTCTCTCTCTCATCTCTTTCTCTCTCTACACACCTTCGTCTCTCGGAGAACAAATCATCAAATCTCAAAAAATCAACGAAACCCTAGGAATTTAATTTCGTATTTAAAACCCTTCAAAATTCCTGATTTTAATTTTGTACATATTTCTGTCTGATTAAATTGTTCATATCTTCTATTAAATTCTTTCATTTTTTCCTTGGGTTTTTTTTTTTTGCTTTTTCCTTTATAAATAGAAGCAGATAGATACAGCCCCAAAACAAATAAATTATATATATATAAGTATATACACACAACAAAGGAGTTTTTTGAGGAATTTTGTTGTTTTGTATTGAATTTGAAGAAAAAAAAATCAGCACGATTAGAATCCAATCCGCAGACAAACAAAACCCCCACCCGATTTTTGGATTCTTCTTCGGAACTTGTTCCTCTTTTCTTTTTGCTGGTGGTGGTGTGATTAATGTGAAGAAGAAAAAGCAAACGGAACACGATGGTGTAATCGAACCGTTTGATTTTTAATTTTAATTTTTTTTAATTTAATTTAATTTTTTACTTTTTTGTTGCGATTTGCATGATTTTTGGATGGTGTTTTCTGAGGTGTAAGCCAAGTACACAGACACCTGTAAGCCGAATGCTTCGACTAACATCTGTGTATATATAAAGGGGTGGGGGTGGGGGCAAGCTCTTTATATTTTTCGAGGGCATGTTCGTAAGGGAAGTCGAGTGGAGCGATCAGCTGTTTGCGGTGTGTTGTTGTGTTGATAGTTCGATTGGTTTTGCCGTTAGGGTATGAGGAATGACGGCCAGAAAAGCGGTGATGGTGGTGGTGGCGCAATGGTCCCGCGGTCGTCCGGTGGTAGGGGTAATAACGGGATTATCCCGAATTCGTTCAAGACTCTCTCGAGTTACCTGAAGATTGTTTCTTCTGGTGCGTCGACTGTAGCGTCCACCGTAAGGTCCGCCGCGTCTGCGGCTTCTGCTATTGTGGAGAGGGACGGTGAAAGCAGCCATGATCAGGTGAGGCTTTTCGAAAAGATTGAATTTTTATTGCATTTCGGAGTTGAATGTATGATTTAGTGTTATTTGCTGTGCAGTTCTTGAATTGTGTACGAAAGTTGTGTTTTTTGGTTTTTGTTACTGTTGATTGAATTGGTGATTTTAGTGATGATTTTTAGGATCGACACTGAAATAAGGGTTTGCATATGTGGGGTTGTTGTCAAACAGATCGTATGTTGTAGATTTTTCTTTGTTGCTAGTTAGTTTCTTCTGCATGCATGTTTCGATGGGATCTTCAGCTAAAATAGAAGGTACTAAGATTTTGGGAAGTTGATCTGTGTTTTGTACTTGTGTCTGTGATTAATGATGTTTATTGAAATTTGAAGAGTCGAAGGGTAATTGAATTAGATCTTACGATGTATGGATCTTTGAATGCAAATGTGTGTAAGGTAGACTTGCGCAAGATACTATTTTTAACCATTAGAACCATTTGTAAATAGTTGATAAAAAAACCGTTTTTCCGTATAGGTTTTGTCTAGGGTTGAAGCTTCTTTTCTGAATATTTGATGTTTTTGTTTTATTTAATTTATTAATTTATTATTATTAATTTATTATTATAACCATCGTCATCTTCGTTGTCATCGTCGTCAGTTTTTTTTGGGTAGGCGGTGGGGTGGGTGGGGGAGGGGGAGTTGGTTTCAGAAAGATAGCTCTGTACATTTGTTCCTGCATTTTGCTGAGTTGGACCACTTATATTTGTTCGTTAGATCTTTTAGCCGCAAGTGGGACCCACTTATTATTTGTTTCGTAGATCTTTTAGGTTAATTTGTCGTTGTCGTAAGTGGATATGTTTTTGTTTTCGGTGCGTTCACCCATTCAAATCGTTAGTTTTGTCATTAGGCCGTTGGTTGAACTAATTGTAGTCCGACAAATTTAAAGCTTTTTTCTTCTTCTTTTGACGGTTGCCGCCTGAAATCATTAAAAAAGAATTAATTTTCCATTTATTGTTAACGAATTAGTCATTGGTCGAGGATTTTACGCATTCGCTTGTTCTATGTAACGACATGGTTTGTCGTTTCGTAGATTGAGAAATCAATCACGTTTTCTCATATCTTTCTTAAATATAGTATCTGTAATTAAAACAAAAAAACACACATTTTTTAATTTTTTTTGTGGTTTTAAATCAAGAAGTCGATCAAACGCCGATTAAATTTGGGATCTTTCTGGTAAATGAAAAACAATTCAATTATGATATTTCTATTTCCATTTTAGGTAACTTGGGCTGGATTTGACAAGCTAGAAGTCGAAAAAGGCGTCACAAAGCAGGTTCTTTTGCTTGGTTACAGTTACGGGTTTCAGGTATGGGATGTCGAAGAAGCAGACAATGTTCGTAACCTAGTCACAAGGCAAGACGGACCCGTTTCGTTCATGCAAGTATTACCAAAACCAGAGCCATCAAAACAGTCCAAAGATGAATTTTCAGACAACCGCCCTCTTCTCATCGTTTGTGCTGACGGGTCATTTTCCGGAGATATTAATAATGTTCACGAGGGACCAGGGCAGGTGCCAGTTAACGGTAGTTATGTACCTACAGTTGTCTGGTTTTACTCCTTGAGATCTCAATCGTACGTACATCTTTTAAGGTTTCGATCTGCCGTCCATTTAGTTCGGTCCAGCTCTCGAGTTGTTGCTGTTTTGCAATCATCCCAGGTATGTCCTTAGCCCCAAACGATTCTACTCGTCTCTTGTATGATTTCTTATAGTTCATTAATATATAAAAGAAAACTCAAGATAGAATTACAAGTCTAATGCTATTAAAAATAAATTGGGTGTAGCTATTTATTTTTTATGTATATAACTTTCACGGTTTTCATTCCAAAAGCGAGTTTTTATGCTAATTATAATGAAAAGATATTCAATCTTTCATGTACTCAATTAGGTATTTAAGATAATTTTTTTTAAATAGCTGAAAATTAAAGTTTATTTGCAGACACTACAACTTCTCTATTGGTTGCTTAAAGTTGATTTTTTTCATGATATTCGCAAACACCTCCAACTTCTAAAAAATAAGCACTTATATTGAACTTAAATCATAATAACTTAACTTCTGCTTATGGAAAAACTTTTTTATAATGTTGATTTTTTAATTTTTTATTTTACAGATACATTGTCTCAATGCTGCTACGTTAGAGAAAGAATACACTATCCTTACAAATCCGGTAACTTCCGGAAGTTATGGAAGTATAGGTGTGGGCCCACTTGCTGTAGGCCCCAGATGGATGGCTTACAGTGGGAGTCCAGTTGCGGTTTCGAATTCACGTCGAGTGGCACCTCAGCATCTTACTGGTTCATCCAGTTTTTCTAGTCAAACGTCAAACGGAAGCCTCGTTGCGCATTATGCAAGAGAATCGAGCAAGCAGCTTGCTGCTGGTATTGTGACTTTAGGTGATATGGGGTATAAGAAGCTGTCTAGGTACTATTCTGATTTGTCCGAAGGTAACAGTTCTCATTCGGGAATTGCCCGTGTGAAGGTGCATGGTGGTTCTAATGGACATTCGTCCGATGCAGCAGACAATGTTGGCATGGTATGCTCTATATTCTAAACATGTCTACACTAAATATATATTTTGCTTTATTGAGCCCATTATGGCTTTCATTTAGCGGACTTAGGTTTTTCGTTTCTCCACGCTAGCAATGGTTTTCTGCACCGAAGTGTAATGCTTGTTTGTACATTCTTGCAATTCAACTTGACATTAGCTACCGTTTCTGACCATTTTTAATATAATAATATATCAGGTTATAGTGAGAGACATTGTGAGCAAGAATGTGATTGCTCAGTTCACAGCCCACAAAAGTCCCATTTCTTCACTGTGCTTCGATCCGACCGGTACCCTTTTAGTGACAGCTTCGGTACAAGGTCACAACATAAACGTGTTCCGAATAATGCCCTCAAGCTCTTCTGAACAGTCTTACGCCCATCTTTACAGGCTGCAACGTGGCATCACTGATGCTGTAAGAATGGAAAGATCTTGTCTTTCTTAACCGAACCCCGTTTTTATAGAAGTCTTACGCAAATGCTTTTTTTGCAGGTCATACAAGACATAAGCTTTAGTAGCGACAGCCAATGGATTATGATCAGTTCTTTAAGAGGAACAAGTCACCTTTTCGCCATTTCACCCTCGGGCGGATTGGTTGACTTTTCTCAGTCAACCGATGCGAGATTACAGGCACTCACTCAGCAGAGCATCTCCGCTTCGGGTCCGACCGTCACCCTCTCTGCCGTTAGCAGGATAAGGAGTGGAAATAGCAGTAACGGCTGGAGAAACACGGTGAGCGGTGCTGCAGCAGCTGCCACTGGGAGATTGAATTCTTTCTCTGGTGCGATTGCTTCGGTTTTCCACAACTGCAAAGGGAATAACGACGATTTTAATTCTCCGAAGAAAAGCTACTACCTGCTCGTTTTCTCACCTGGCTGTGTTGTACAGTACGCGCTGCGTTTTTCCCCTGCTTCTAACGGTTCTTCGTCTTCTTCGGCTCTGCGTGAAGCAAGTTTCGGCGGTGAACTTAGTCCCGAAGGCGAGATGAGGTTAGTGGTCGAGGCGATCCAGAAATGGAATATATGCCAAAAGCAGAACCGAAAGGAGCAGCAAGGTGATACTATTGACGTGTATGGAGAAAACGGGAATCCAGATAGTAGTAAAGTATATCCAGAAAGGAATAATTTTTTATCATCGGATGTTCTTGGTAAAAAAACAGTTAAAGAAAAGATTACTAACGAGGAAAAGCATAAGAAGTATATATCCGAAGCGGAGCTTCAAATGCATCGGAATCCGAATCCGTTGTGGGGCAGACCTGAGGTAACTTCTTTGTTGTTTTGGGAAGTTGAGAGAGTTCTTGTTTTAAGTTATTTAATTAAAATTATTTTTTGGACAGGTGTACTTTCAGTCGATGGTGAGTGAAGGCTCGAATGTGAATGAAGGAGAAATCGAGATTGAAAGAGTCGCCATACGCACGCTCGAAGCAAGGTCAAAAGACTTGGTTCCAGTTTATGATTATCTTCAATTTCAACAGGGGAGGTGTGTTTGATTTGGTTCTACAACAATTTGTGTGTGAGAATTTATTATACATAAAGTATCTTTTATGGGGGCCCCTTTTTTTTAATGCTTCGTTTATAAATTCTACTTGAAATTTTAATTTGTTTAATAAAAATGTTTCTTGATATTCAGGAGTTATGTGAAAAACAGCGAAAAGAATGGACGAATTCAGCCTCAGGGGTCTGGTTCAGAATCGGATGGTGTCGACTTGTTGGGTGAAACTAGCAGGGGCAGTTCTGTAAATACTAATGATCGATCAACGATGAAGAACACTCGTGTCGCGAGTGTAGTAAATACTACTACTAGGGAGAATTCCGTGAGAGAGAGCCAGATTAGATCTGTACATAATAGAGACGGCTCGAACAACATGGACAATGAATCTGCTGAGGTTGACCAGTTTGACTAAAGGTAATTAACTACTCGACTATCGGGATTTAAATTTTTTATTTATTTTTCCCTTCCACCCTCAGTTTCTTGAATATTAGGCTCGTCAATCTATATATAGCTCGCTCGTTTTTCGTTATTATTTCATTATGACTAGGCGTAAGTTTACGATTTTTTTTCCTCGTATGAACGGTGTTATTTATTAATCTTTTTAAATTTTCCAGGTATGAAGATATTCTTTTATTTCTGTGGGAGGGGTGGTTTGAAGTTCATGCTTTGTGGAATACAAAATATATATATAGGGAGAGAGGGAACTTAGATTTAGATGCCTTTGGACTTGTGGTGGATGTGTGTGCAAAGCTTTTTAAAGGTGTTTGATGATTTTATTACATTTTCTGACTGTTGTAAATAAACAATCAGATTATCATAATTCTAATAATTATATTATATTTAAATATATATATATATATATATATATATATATATATATATATATATATAAATATATATATATATATATATATATATATATATATATATATGTAAATAAATGCCATGTTGCATCATATTATGCAATGTTTGCTCTACTCTTTGTTGCCGCTACGGTTCTGTTAATCGTTATGGTGATTTAACTCCGACTTGATTCCAGAATAGTTCGGCACCCTAACATTTTTTTTAAATGTTATTTATATAATTTTATTAAATATGTAATGTTTGCATTTTTACTTGTTTAGTTTAAGTGTATGGATATTGTTTGTTTTCTGTTCATTTTCGTATAAATATGTTCATGTGGAGTTAGAATTAGTTTTCACTTCCAATCTTCCGGAATGTGCTAATTTCGTTTTGATCGGTCTGATTTCCACGCAGAATCACAATAAAATGAAAAGGTAAAATTAGAAAATATAATACACAACGAAAACGAAAGCCGAAACCAACCATATTTCATAACCATCACCTTCATGAAGAACATGTTCTCATCTATCTATCATTAAACAAATATACTTAATGTGGAGGCAAAGCGAAGCAACACCAAACTATAAATCCTTGTTCTTCATTCTTCAATTGAATATAAATAAATTAATTAATTAAATAATAAATAAATTTTGGGCAAATTACGGCCACCCCCTTGAGTTATCATCAAATTACGAAAACCCCCCTTTTGTTTGGGTAATTACAGCCACCCCCTCAACTATGTATCATCTTACGGAAAAACCCCTCCAGGGGTAAATTTAGGGATGTTAAATCGATAAAATCAAACCGAAATTTCGGTACGCCAACATTTCATACTGTTTATTGACGATTTGGTTCGGTAAATAACCGTATTACATAAATTTTATGTAAAAATATTTAAAAGGAGGGGGTGGATGTAATTACCCAAACAAAAGGGTTTTTTTTGTAATTTGGCCATACCTCAGGGGTGGCCTTAATTTACCCATAAATTAAATAAATAAACTTACTTTTCTCTAACACAAAACCAATCAAGAAAAACATGAGCCCTTTGTCAGTATCCAGTCCTTTTCCTTCAAACAACCTCTCTTCCTTGTCTGTCACTATAATATTTGTTCCTGCAATAAATAACGAAAGAAAACCCGAAAAAATTAAAAATACAAAACAAAGAATAAACTTACGTAAATCCAATAACCTATATCCTAAGCAAGTTTAGGTAATCGATAGCAACTCTAAACACCCCCTCAAAACCTTCCGTTTTCGGCAATTCTTCACCTCAACAGCATTTGTCATTCGGTTCTTGGTTTAGATTTTATTATTTTTTTCTGAGGAAAAAATAAGTCGGAAATAATGCAGCTGCATATATCTCCGAGCTTGAGACACGTCACGGTTTTGCCTGCAAAAGGATTTAGAGAATTCATCAAAGTGAAGAATGGATCAAGAAAATTATCCTATCGCATGGTTTTCTACTCTCTTTTGCTCGTCACTTTTCTTCTTCGGTTCGTTTTCGTATTAACTGCAGTTGATACTATTGACGGGGAAAGGAAATGCTCGACTATAGGTATGTTCGAACTCTTATTGATGATAATGATAATAATAAAATCATAAAAAGTAACTAAATAATTATCCAACAATAAATGATCGATTCCTCCAATGCACATGCAAATTCTAATAAGATTTCGATTATATATTTCACCCAATAATCTCATGCTCATATATATATATATATATATATATATATATATATATATATATATATATATATATATATATATATATATATATATATATATATATATTTCTTGCTATTTACTCAATCACTGATAGAATACTATGTTTATGTTCCAACTCAGGTTGTTTGGGGAAAAAATTAGGACCACGAATTTTGGGAAGAAGATTTGA
Organism: Erythranthe guttata; assembly: GCF_056151865.1. Classification (NCBI taxonomy): domain Eukaryota; kingdom Viridiplantae; phylum Streptophyta; class Magnoliopsida; order Lamiales; family Phrymaceae; genus Erythranthe; species Erythranthe guttata. The sequence continues at coordinate 19,332,833 of NC_142540.1, forward strand.
AACAGATGTAATTTCTTGAGACTTACTTCTTAAATTATACAATTTTTCTGTCTAATCATTATTCAAGATTTCTTTAATTTCTTTATTACCAATAATACAATGTCAACAAATTCAGGCCACCAAATAAATATATCATCTTATTGCATACAATTTCAATGTTATCGAACATTTACCTGGTTCTTGATCAGGTTCCTGAAGTGATATATCAAGTGTTGGAAAACCCTGCGGATCAAAACGAAAAACAATCAGAACCGGAAATTCATCAAACACTCGAAGATTTTATCGCCCAAATGAAGGAAGAAAGACCCGATGCAAAGACTTTTGCCATCAAGCTCAAATCCATGGTATAATCTTGCAATGATAAATGAATTCCTAATGTTTTGCTGTCAATTAAACGTTCTCTCTCTCTTTCTTCTTACAGGTAACGTTCCTCGAACAAAAAACGAGAACCGCAAAAATACAAGAATACCTATACCGCCACGTGGCATCGAGCAGCATACCGAAACAGCTTCACTGCCTCACTCTCAAACTGGCAAACGAGTACTCCACTAATGCCAAAGCAAGACTTAAACTTCCCTCCGCAAATTACGTCCCTGTCCTTGTTGACAACTCGTTTTTTCACTTTGTCCTAGCTTCGGACAATGTCTTAGCCGCCTCTGTAGTTGCATCATCACTTGTTCACAATTCATTACATCCCGAAAGCATCGTACTCCATGTAATAACAGATGGCAAGACTTATGCTCCCATGCATGCATGGTTTTCGCTGCACCCTTTGAAACCGGCTGTCGTTGAAGTCAAAGCGTTGACCCATTTTGATTGGTTCACCAAGGGGAAGGTCCCTGTATTGGAAGCCATGGAGAAGGATCAAAATGTACGGTCGAGATTTAGGGGCGGATCGAATGCTATTGTGGCGAATAGCACCGAAAATCCGCGTACTATCGCTGCAAAGTTGCAGGCGCTTAGCCCGAAATATAATTCGGTTATGAATCACATTCGTATACATTTGCCTGAGGTCAGCTATCAAATTCCATACATATATATATGTATATTGTACATACATATAACATATTATATATATATATATATATATATATATATATATATATATATATATATATATATATATATATATATATATATATATATATATATATATATATAGCCTTTGTAAAACATTCTTGATTTTTTTTTAATTGCAGCTGTTTCCAAGTCTTGAAAAAGTAGTGTTCCTTGACGACGACATTGTGGTACAAACCGATTTATCCCCTCTATGGGAGGTTGACTTGAACGGAAAAGTCAACGGGGCCGTGGAAACGTGTAGAGGAGAGGATAAATTTGTCATGTCGAAGAGGTTGAAAAGCTATTTAAACTTTTCTCATCCTTTGATTTCGAAAAACTTCAATCCTAAAGAATGTGCGTGGGCATATGGGATGAACATATTTGATCTAGAAGCTTGGAGAAGAACAAACATAAGCCATACATACTACTACTGGATTGAAGAGGTAATAGAGAATTTGCAGCAAATATTACAAGAATAAAAAAAAAAAAAAAAAACCCATAAATATCTATAATGATTAAAATGTTCGATTTTTGCAGAATCTGAAGTCGGATCTGAGTTTATGGCAGCTAGGGACTTTACCACCTGGTCTAATAGCTTTTCATGGTCATGTTCAAATTATCGATCCATTTTGGCATATGTTAGGATTAGGGTATCAAGATAATACCACCATTGAAGATGCTCAAAGTGCAGGCGTAATCCACTTCAACGGTCGAGCAAAGCCTTGGCTGGATATAGCATTTCCGCAGCTGCGCCCTCTGTGGACCAAGTATCTTGACTTCTCTGATCGTTTCTTAAAGAGCTGCCACATCAGAGCAAATTAGGAGAAAACATAACCAAAAAACAAAAAAAATCATTAGGCTCTTTTTACACATGCCAAAATGGAGGGTTCTTCACCGTTACAACGACTTCCGAGCAGAGACGAAAAAAGCCATGCTTCAAATTTTGGGAACTCTGTCCGTAATCCCGAGTTCTTAAACTTGCCACAATTTTATATCATATTTTCAACATCAATAATTAATTTAATTCTACATCCTTGATGCAAATCCTGGTTCATCAAAATTGAGAAATTACAAAAACGGAAGAACAAATGTCCGATAAGAGTATACATTGACATCTTAGGCAACAGTTATGTAGTTAATCTACCAAGTGTTCGGAAAACGAAATCAACCAACATTGCAAGATATCAAACAATCATCGTTATAGTCCATTGTGTTCACAATAAAAAAATCACTTCTTCCCGGTTACGTTCGAAACCAAATCTTTCAAGAACTTGGCAGATTTAGTAACCGGTGAATTGATAGCCATCAGATTGTACAACACATTCTCGACTTCGGAGATGGGCGGCCTCGATTTGAACCTCGTAACAACTCTCAAATTTCCATCATCTTCTTCAACAAGAACATACCAATTCTCGCCACTTGAAATCCCGTTTTTCACACACTTAAACACCACACCATTTCGCTTACTAAAGATCCCTCTAACCTCCAAACCCATGAAAGAATAAACCACATCAAAAGATCCCACAAATCCTTTCATCTCCCCCAAATTCGCCTCCTCCTCAAACCCCCATTTAGGGTTAAAAATCACCACCGGCTTCGGGTACATACTATCGGTAACCCTCTTCATAACCGCCACCTGAGAAACCTCCGGCGACAAGAACACGGCCACGTCGGCAGAGTTGGCAGTTCTGAGATCCACATCAAGAATTGATGACATGTCGATGTTTTGGACAAGAATATCCGAAGAAGAGTGAGAATCGAAGACGTTGACAGCAGCCTGCGCTGAGTCCTTATTAGGCCACAATATGAGAATCTTGATTGTCGACCCTTTTCTTCTCAGGGGCATTTCACCGAACACTTGGACGGCCAACTGAGAGAGCGAAGCGGGCGCGTCGTCGATGACCGGAATCTCGACCCGGAACCTGGGCTGCTTCACTTTCTTGATTTTTCCGGCGAGTTTTGGGTTGTTGAGGGGTTTCTCCAAGGCGGAGGAGAGTGAGGTCCTGGCTTGGAGAATTGCTTCTTCTTTTGTGGTGGGTGGTTTCGCAGATGATGATGATGATGAGAGTGTGCATTGGATTCTTGATTTCGTGTGGGGGTTTTCATCTGTGTAATAACAGATCAGCTGAAGCTGGTGTTGGGTGGCGATTGAAAAAGATGATGAGAGAATTATTGTTGTTTGTCTGAAATTGGACAAGGGTTTTGAAGTTTTAATGGTTTGGATTGGGAATTGGAGGAGTTTGGAAGACATTTTTGGCGGTGCCGAAAAGCTCTACATATTCAGTTGCATGTTATATATATCATATATAGATGAGGCAAAATTTGAGCCTCATATATTTTTAATGTTTAAATTACGGTTATACCCCTGAGGTAAGGTTAAATTACGAAAAACCTCTCTCATGTTTTGTAATTACAATTACCATTAAATATGAATCTTCTCACATATTTATACTTGCGGTGTTTAATTTAGAGGAATTTTCTAGATTATGTGGAATATTCTTCAGTTTGTACATGTTTTATCCCATTCGAGCTCTACATTTTGCTACAAGATCATAAGATGTGTCTATTGGCTTATAAATATCAAATTGTGGTACATCAGAAACTGCATTTTTGCATAAAACAAGTACAAACTAGAGAATATTTCACGAAATCTAGAAGATTCCGTTGAATTTAACATCATAAGGGTGAACGTGTAAGAAAATTCATAGTTAATGAGTAGTTGTAAGTACCCAAACAAGAGGAAATTTTGTAATTTAACCTTGCCTCAGGGATGACCGTAGTTTAACCTTTTTTTAATGTGGTTTGAGAATTGCAAAAGATGAAGTAACTCGAAAATTCGACCCATCCCCATGTGTAACTTGAAATATCCGTAAATCAAAACGAAAAACAAAATATTCCAAAATCGTAATATTTCGAATCGACGAAGTTCGGAAAATGCCATTCCAATTCCCACCCTTAATTAAGAAATACAAATTTATATAAAATACATACAATATATATATATATATATATTCTACATGGTATAACATATAGTAACAAAAAAAAAAAATTGCTAATGATGTTTTCTAATTTAATAAACCCAAAGAACCCTAATGCAAGGAGATTAACATAAGAGAGCACTAATTACGCAGAGCGAAAATTATTAAACTTTACACAAATTTCAAACCACCATTAAACTAAACACTAGAATTAAAGTTTTAACAATCACAAAATGGTCTCAGTAATCCGCCATAAGATCCAAGTTAGATATAAATATACTTGAACAAAAAACTAGTTAAACAGCGACGAATAATTTTCGACACGCAATAAAACATGTCATCAAAGGTGCCGGCAGCTTATGCCACCGGTGGGCGGAGCACATGGTCTTGAGACGTGTCAACAGCGGCAGGCGGCATGAACTGCCACATGGCGACGCCTGGATAGCTGATAATCGGAACCAATTTGTTGCCACCTGGCATGGCCTGATGAGCTGGCAAAAAGCCGGGTTGTGGGGCCCCATTCACCGTCTTTAGCTGCTGCTCCACTTTCTCCTTCTCAGCCTTCAGCCTTTGCTTCTCATCACGAAGCTCGTTTTTCTCAGCCTACACAAACAGAATAAACCACCGTTTATAAGGCTAATTTTTTTTTTCGAATCTTTTTTGACAAATCTTGTTTTCGAGTCTTACTTTGAGCTCCTTAATCTTCTCTTGGAGATTCAAGTTTGCGTCTTTGAGTTTCTGAGCTTCGGTTCTTAGTTGAGTTACCATACGAAGGGCATCTGATAAAATAGCAGATTTATCTGTTTTGGGAGGTCTTCCAGGTTCAAGAATAGCACCTAATTCCATAAACCTAAAAAGATAGGTCAAAGGAGTTAATACTAGAGAGAGAAACGGGAGAACTAGCTACGCAAAACGAGCAGAAAATATAATAATTACTCACTTGTCGTTTAGTCTATCCCTTCTTTGTTTCTCCCTGCATGCTTTGGTGTTTGATGGAGCACATGATTCAGTTCTAGCTCTGTCGAAGAATAGAAAAATGTGAGAAGATGCATGTCAGTATTGTTTGGAGTTCTATTCAAGAATTGTATTAGAGCCATCTAATTCATTTTTACGTTGTATCTCAACCCCAATTTTTTTTCCGTTTTTGTCAGGGAATAAATTTATTTAAAGCCGAAACTCGAAAGTTATGAGCTTCTAATGATTAATTGCAAGGATCCTGACAAGTTAAACACCCTATATGCAGTTAACGGAACAAAAACTTGGTTGGTTACCTCTTTTTCGATCCAGTTTCTTTCTGCACATCTGATTCTCCAAGTGATCCGTCAATTTCAACACTATTAGTGGGGGGGAAAAAACAAAATAGTAAGTAACAAATTAGCAGGTGTATTGATATTTTCTTATGTGAATACATATATATTATACATATATATATATATATAGAGAGAGAGAGAGAGAGAGAGAGAGAGAGAGAGAGAGAGAGAGAGAGAGAGAGAGAGAGAGAGAGAGAGAGAGAGAGAGAGAGAGAGAGAGAGAGAGAGAGAGAGAGAGAGAGAGAGAGAGAGAGAGAGAGAGAGAGAGAGAGAGAGAGAGAGAGAGAGAGAGAGAGAGAGAGAGAGAGAGAGAGAGAGAGAGAGAGAGAGAGGGGGAAGGAGAGAGAAGGCGGAGTACATATAATATTGAAAAACAAAACCCAGAGCGAAATAATCTTGAACTGAATAAAAATAAAATGATGCATAGCACAACAATGATAAGAACGACACGCTGCATCTTATAAGGGGATTGAAATATACAAACACAGCAAAAAAATTAGAACATCGAATCATTCAAAATACGCAGTAGCTATGTTAAGAAATACTTGAAATACCAAGTACACCCAATAAACGATACACCCCTGCAAATTAACCCATTCAACAATCATCTGTTTCCCCTAAACCCTCAAACTATTAAAATCCCCATTTATCATTACGGAAAAAAATTAAACAAAAGAGCATATATATGCATTGTAGTTTTATATTCGAGAACAATCAAAACCATAAAATTCAATGAGTTGCTTTTGCATATTTCCATCAACTCGAAGAGTAAAGCTTCTTATACACTATCAAAATTAGACTTGAACTACGACAATAAAGAAACGAGCCACTAAATTGGTTAAATAAGTAGTTTCAATATCAATTTATAGCATTTTGCTTCTTCACAAAACCATTATCGAAAGCTCTTGTCGGAAATCAAATCGATATTTTTTGGAATCTAAAGGGAGCTAAATAAGATAATTCGCAATTGTGCGGATCATAGTCATTCTGACGGCTAATTCGAAGGGGAGATGTGAATTTTATCTAATAATCTAAAATAAAACTGGTCAAATAACAAATCTAGGCACAAATTGAAATAGATATTAAAATTACAAAAAGCCCCAAAATAAATACCCATCAAAACCACAAAATTACAAAAAATCAATAGCAGAAAGCCCTAAAACACATCAAAATCAAACATTTTAATCACCAAAATTACAAAAATCAATAGCAGAAAACCCTAAAACACATCAAAATCAAACATGTTAATCACCCAAATTACAAAAATCAATAGCAGAAAACCCTAAAACACATCAAAATCAAACATGTTAATCACCCAAATTACAAAAATCAATAGCAGAAAAGAAACAAACCAACACATCAAAAGCTCAAAAAAAAAACAAACTTTATGAATTTACTAGAACAACCAAGTCAACAACCAAAAGCCCAAAGCTTTACACACACAAAATAATTAAAAAAAAAATAAAAAATAGAGAGCTGCAAACAGTACCTAGCATTTGATGAGCCGCCATTCAAGGGTTGCTGAACGGGCCACGAAAATCCAGGGCTAGGCGAAGACAAATTGCCGACGGGAACTGTAATATCCTCGAACCCGTAATCGTACAGCCAATTCGTGTTCTCCGGGGTAACCATTTCCGATCAGATGCCGGAAAAAAAAGGCGAAAACGGTTTTCCGGCGTTCTAAAAAAAAAAAACAAAAAATTCAATCGAAAATTCAACAAAGGAAAGCGGCGATTGATCTATAATTTCCTTTTTCCCCAATTTAATCGAATTTGGGGGAGAGAGAGAGAATTGGAATTCACGTGAATTGAAAGGGGGAAAAGGGATTCCGGAGGGGCATTTTCGTTACTAAGATAAACAATTATTTTTGGGTGAAATTTGTTGGTGTCTGATGCAAATGGATTTGGGCATATATTAGTAAAATAATAATATTATTAATAATAAATAAAATAAATAAATAAAAATAATCATAAAATAATAAAAAAGATTCTCCGCAAGAACACGCGACAGTGTGACGCACTAATATCGGTACATATCAACTGGGCCACCATTATAAAGGCTTTTCTTTTCAAAGTCAATGATTGAGAAATAAGCCCATTTTTGTAATTGGGCCTTATCTTAAAATATTTATTTAATTCCATAATTGTATTACTTTTTAGGATAAATATCACTTTCCTCCTTTGTAGTTTGAATTTTGTGCACATAACCCCGTGTATTTTATTATAAGCAAATAATCCCCTTGTACGAGGGAATTATTTTATTAAAAAAAATAAATAAATAATCCTCTTGTACTTTCAAAAAAATTATCTTCTTAATAAACATGATTATTTATCAAGTGGAATACGACAGGGGGATTATGTACTTACATTAAAAATATACGATGGTCATGTGCAAAAAATTTAAACTACAGGGGATAATGTACTTATATTAAAAGTATAAGAGGGTCATGTGCAGATAACTCAAACCGTAGAGGGTTAAGTGTTATTTACCCTTTTTTTTTCTTACAGAATTTCGGTATATAATTATATATTTAATACTATAGCAAATTGTATTTTTTTTTTTTAAGTTTAAGTTTTATTCTAAAATGAAAAAAAATATATATTTACTACTAAAATAAATAAAAACTGAAAATAAAATAATAAAAAAATCAATGAGTTTGATTTTGACCTGTTTCATCTGATTTTCACCTCTGATGTAAAATAAAGTAAGTATCGATATCTAGAAATTTCGATTGGGACCGAACATATCACCACACAGAATGCCCGCACAAAACAATATAAAATTATCACAATGTATGAAAAATTACTCAATTTGAGTGAAGCATCCAATTAAAGATATAAAATAAAATAAAATATATAATCTTTCAAAAAAGAAAATATAAAATAAAATAAAATAAAATAATGATAAATTGCACTATCTTGAAAAAGCTAAAAAAGGTAGTAAAAAGATTGGAAAAATAATGGTATATATGGTTCGATCTATGGTAGCTACGCATCATCTTTATCCACCCAATATTATTGCTCACAGAAAACTGACGTGTTCAGTTTCCATTGGTCGATAATTATTAGATAATACGATTGACAATGAACGGTCATTGTTTAATAATAATAATAATAGGGGAAATTTGGGATAACCCCTAATTTTGAAAATATATAGGGATAGGTCCTATGGATTTTTCTTCCCTAGTCAAAAACCCAAATTCTAAACTTAATTTGATAGACCCCCTGAACAAATTGAAATACCTATTTTACCCTTTTAGTTATAATTTAAAACCCTAACCCCTTTCTCTCTCTCTCAACTCTCGTTGCTTTTCTGCCTCCTCCCACCGCCTCTTCTCTCTCAAAACTCTCGATTTTTTTTCTCTCTCTCATCCCCACCACGGCTGCTCCTCCACCACCGGCGCAAAATCGCCGTTGATCCACCTCCGCCTTGCACCGCTGCTCCGCCACCGCGCTGCTCGGTTCTTTTCTCTCTCTCTAACCATTCTTCCGCCGCCCACCATAGATCCACCTCCACCGTTCAAGCGGTCGCTCCCCCTCTGTCTAGCGCCGCACCTCCTTGCCGAGCTCAACCGCCAACTATTTCCACCGCCATTTGCTTCAAACTGCTGCCCCTAGATGCGAATAATGAAGAGTACAACCGATGTGGAAAATCGCTATCCTTTTACAACAAATCTGTAGATCCGACACACAGTAAGTCGACTTGTTAATTTTAATTTGTTTACAAATCTCAGCCAAGAATGTGTGTGTGTGTGTGTGTTTTTTTTTTTAACCAGAAGCAAGTGGATAGTTATTAGGTCAAAACTTGACAAGACATATTCTTCTGTTCAATGCTCTGCAAAACTTGCCAGATTGTGTCCATTGGTAAAACTTTTTTTTAGTTTGTTATTTATAAATAAATATTACAACTAAAAAGCTTGGAAAAACTTTGGACTTTAATCATTGTGGATGCAACTCCTTTGCAACTAATAGATCAATTTCGTTATTGTGTGGAGAAGTGAAATTTGAGTCACATTTAGTCATATATATAACAATATATATGTAATTATAGATAACTATAATCATGACTTTTTTGGTGGTGTAGATGAATATTATTTATATACATATATAGTCACATGTGGTCATGTACACATAGTCCTATATAGTCACATATGAACATAACTAGATGTGACTATAGTTGACTACACAGAGTCATATATAGTCATATGCAGTAACAAGAAGACATAACTACATGTGACTATAGTTCACCAAAGTAAATTTATCAAAAAAAATTGTTTTTCATTGTTTTTTTTTTTTTTGTATTTTTCATGTAATTTGATTTTTTATTATAAATCATATATATGTAATTTTTTTTTTGTATTTATTTGAAGATGATTTGAAATACCTAATGTGTGAGAGCTTTGTTTGTTTGTAATAGAAATTTAACCAGTAATGGTTACTTACATGGGTGATTTGAGTCAGGTGAATATACAATTATATTTAGTCATATACAGTCACATATAGTCAGTCACATGTAGTCATGTATAGTCCTGACTACTTGTAACTATACATGACTATATATAGGACTTGTAGTATACTATAGTCATTTGTAGTCGATTTTAGTTCAGTAAATTTATCAACAAAAAAAATCATTTTTTTTTGTATTTTTCATGTAACCTAACTCTCATGTTCCATTTTGCTATTTAACTCGTATTTTTTTGTCGCAGGTTTTGCTTTTATTATAATTTTATGACATGCAGAGAATAAAATTCGATGAAGTGCCTTTGTGAAGTTGGATTCATGCTACAGTACTCCGGACTTATGCCACTTATATAACTATTGATAATTGTATATAACTATAGTCACGTGTAGTAACATATATTTATATGTACGTTATGTGTTTTTTAATGTATAGTAATGCGTGTTCATGTTTTAAAGATTATATGCATGTGATTGTGTTTTTTTCAATTTTTTTGGGTTAGTTGATTTATCATATCAAGACTAAATTGTGAATTTTGTTGTTGGTGTAGATTAATTTTGGGGTAAAAAGACAGTACATGATTACATATAACTATACATGACTGTGGTATACTGTAGTCATATATAGTCAATTTAGTACAGTAAATTTATCCAAAAAAAATTAACAAAATTAAAATATTAAAAATTAAAAAATTAAAAAAAAATCAAAAAATTAAAAAAATTAAAAAAATTAAAAATTAAAAAATTAAAAAAAATTGAAAAATTAAAAAAATTAAAAAAATGAAAAAAATTAAAAATTAAAAAATTAAAAAAATACAAAATACGATATATATAAAAAATAATAATAAAATAAGAATTTATATTTTTATTAAAATAATCTATAAGAATGATAAATGCAGGCCTAAAATGCTAAATGCAGTTCAACATTATGCTGAATGTAGGGGCGAAAATGCTGAATGCTGTTGGGTGGAAATTGAACATAAGGGCCCAATAGTACTTTTACCTCTCCAGGGGGTTATATCAAAGAAAGAATTTTAGGGGTGGACCTAGCCCTATATAAGTTCCATATGAGGGGTGTATATCAAATGGGCCCATAATAATAATAACAATAATATTTAGGAAAATTCAAATTCCAACTTGATAGGTCCGGTTTTCCTAGCTGCCATAGAATTGAATTCCCAAAATTTTAGATTTCAACAAATAATCATTAAAATCATTTATTTGAAGGCAAAAAAAACCATTAAAAAACGAAGGTCGTCCCAAATAGTAATCGAATTAATCGAGCAATATCAAATGAAGTTCAATTACTGAATTCATCATAACTAATCTTAACTACCAAACCAGTATGATTCAGAGGACGTTTGACATAGCTTATAAACTGTTAAAAAGAGATTATAAACTCTTTCGAATTATTTGGTAATTTTTTTTAAACATGCCTTAAAAATTCAAAAATAAGTTATTGAATAGCTTTTATGATTTTTTTTTTTCAAATGACATTCTTATTTAAGATCTTATAATAAGTAAAAAAGAAATAACTTATAAGCACATTACCAAACAATTTAAAGATTACTTCTAAAAGTAAGGCGTATATTGCTTTCTACCTCTCAAAACAGTTTATCCTATGTTACAGCTTATCAGCTGTTTCAAATAAGTTTAGCCATAAGAACTTATTCATTAAACTATTTTGGGTCTTTTGGATAAGTTTACTACTAATAAATAGTGTTTTTTATTTAGTTAATATTTATTTATTTGTTTAATACATAGATTAAATAGAGCCAATAAGCAAGAAGGCATCAAATTAATATTCCTTCATCGGATGCCAGATTCTTGTGTCTTTGCCTCACTGGATTTGTCTTGTAAGATTAATATTTGACTCAAGATTCCTTTTCTTGAATCCATTGAATTCAATTCTCTATTGGAATCTTCATCACAAAATAAATATTTATTCATAAAATAAAATAAAAAGTTGGAATCTCTAGCACTCATCGTGCTAAACTCAACTCTTGATTTCACTTATATATATATATATGTGTGTGTGTGTGTGTGTGTCAGTGTGTGTGGCGCCTAATTAGATTAGATTATCTGTTTAGTAATTAGAGTTGGAATCAGATGATTTATTTTTTTATAATGGTTCAATAATTAGAGCAGCAAGAAACATGAGAAAATATGTATTCAATATTGAAATAGTGTACGATTCTAATCTCGTTTGGATAAACTTGTTTTAATCAGCTAATAATGTCTTATGTCCGATAAGTTGTTTTAAGAATTGATAAGATGTTACGTTATGTTTCTAGAATTAACTTTTAAAATGTTTGAATAATGAATTTATAAATTTTTTTTACTCATTCTAAGATCTACATAAAAAAATAGTGCAAATCTACTTATAAAAAAAACATATTAAAAGATCTCCAGCAACTTATTTTTTGAATTTCAAAGTTTTTTTTCGTTTTTGTTTTTTTACCAAACACATTGGAAGAACTTATACATTTTTTTAATAGCTTATAAGCTTGGTCAAACACATTAGAGGGTGTTTGGTTTTTTTCTTTGTTCAGAGGTTATGAGATATTTAAGAGCTTATAAGCTCTTTCAAAGTGTTAGTAATTTTATACAATTTTTTTTTTAAATAAGGTCAATTCCACTTTCTCCCTTGTACTTTGGTTCGGTATCACTTTACACCCTTCTACTCTCGATCGCAACGATTTGCCCCCTTGTATTTGAAAATTTGTCTCAACGTGGTTCTCGTTGTTAGAGTGTTAGTTGTCAGATATTTGACCTTAACACTGTTTGATCTAAACTCTGAAATTACAAAAAGCCACTTCCCAGTTCAAATAGTTATTAAAAAAAACAAAATAAAATAAAATTAAATGGCTGATAATACCTGCAACCGTTCCATTGTTTATCCGACAAAGTCGATTGCCAACCATTATCCGATCCATAATGGTCGGGCCAGTAATGATTTTCAATATACAGCAAAATCGGGTGTTCGAGTCGGGTAAATAATTGACCGATCAGCCGACCCGACCCATGTCCAACTCTAATCTAAATGCTTTAAAAATTAATTATAAAAATAAGATGATTATAAGCTCTTAAACCAACTTCACATAAACTTAATTAAAGAGACCTTAGCCCGTATGGGTGTAGCTCAACTGGTTCCGGGGTAGTAAGTTGGTACAAGGTTCTAGGATCGAATAATGGCAGCCGCAGTGTGAGAATTTCAACTCCAATGAGGATTGGTTCCTTGTGGGCACCAAGTCCGGGTCCGCTACCCTAACGCGCCGTTGAATTACCATAATTTATATTCCTCCATCAGATATTTATCGGGCCAAAGAATGAGAGCCCTGGAGGCGAGGGATTTCGTCTTCCAGTACAATTAAACGGAACCTAATTACATCATCAAAAACATTAAAAAAACGAGGCCTAATTAAGTTGAATAAAGCATCCACCACTTGTAAACGCTTAGTCACAATCTTTCACTTAGTTTCTTCTTTCTTTTGTTAGCACTATGTATGGCTAATACCAAAGCTTATTGCCCTTTTTTACTTTTCTTTTAATTATGTGCATTTTTTAATTCATTGTTTTTCTTCACCAATTTTGTCTTTTTTATATGTAACCCTTTTTGATTTCATCACTAATTATTCGTGGAACCCATTATTGTTTTAACTAGGAGTCAAAATGAGTTGAGCCACCTCTATAAAAGTTCGAACTCGAATTTTTCAAGCTCGAGCTTCCTCTTAATTGTTCTTAAGCTTGCGAGTCTGTTAATTTTTTTTATATTATTTTATAAATAATTAATTCATATAAATAATTACAAAACAAATTACAGGTCAATTTTTAATTTCAATTTATTTTATTATATTTATAATAAAAAAAATTAATAATATTAATAAAAATTATAAAATGATAATAATAATAAACATAATAGCCCAGCTCAAACTTGAGCTCGGCTCGTTTACACCCCTACTTTTACTGAAGTAAGCACATATATATAAAAAAAAATGCATATATTATACATTACTGCAAAAAAAATATAATAACCAATACATTTAATAAATAAATACAAATTAAAAAATAAATAATATATAGTTAATTAATTAAACCTCCAACCCTCTTGTTAACTTCATCTGGATTAGCACCAATTAATGTATCAACCACAACTCCTCCCTTCATCAACACAAACGTTGGCATCGCCTTAATCTCCATCTTCGACGCCACCTCCTAATTAATTAATCATAAAAAGTACAATTACCATTAATTAATTAATTAATTAAAATTATTATAATGTACTTAATTAGTGAAGCTTAATTAATTACCTTAACCTCATCAACATCAACCAGCAGAAACAAGATGTCGTGGTGGATCGACGCGAGCTCGTCGACAAACGGCTCCATAACTACCGACGGCATGCACCACGAAGCTGTAAAATGCACTACAACCTATATTCATGCATAAATAAATAAAATAATTAAATAAATTAATTAAAATGAATAAATAAATAAATAAAGATTATAAGTATAAAGAATATTACAGGACGAGCTTGATTCATAGCTTGAGATAAGAACAAATCCCATGTTGTTTCTGAGTCTACTTTGGAGACTCTGGATTCTGATTTGTGACCAGCCATTTGTTCTTATGATTTTTGTTTTTATTTTCCTTGTAATAAGTTATATATATGTAATATATATATACATATGTGAGTGTGTGTGAATCAAAAATGTTAGAATTAATTTAATTATGACAAAGATGTAAAAAAAGATTTGTTTTTATTGTTGAAGCATTGTATTCCATCAGTTTATGAAAATAAGATTGGATCAAAGTAGGGTACTCCCTCAAAACCACATATATTCTCACATATATTGTTAATGAAAAAATTTCCGATTTCCGCTCATTTTAATCCAAAATCCAAAAATCCGACTTCTGATTTTTCCGAAAATATTTGGAATATATATGCAATTCCGATTTCCGGTCCAATTTACGTCCCGGAAAAAAATAATCCGAAAAATTGCAATTTTTTTCCAAATATTTTATGTATTTTATATTTTAGGTGACCAAAAATTGGAAATTTCAAATTTCCACCTGTTCTGATCCAAAATTTTCCAATTTTAAAACAAGTTTTTATGTTCCAATTTCCGATTTCGGGTTTTTTTGGAATGGAATTGAATCTAGTTATTTGCTTTCGGAAGGACGAATTCCAATCCGATCCATCCCATTTACACTTCTATAATTGCCCCAAACTGTTAATATCAATAAATATTTAAAATATCTTCAACATGCATGAGTTATAACTTACAAGATTATTTGCTCCAGAAATTCTTGTAGCAAATAAGGATAACCACATTACTTAAATTGTGGTTATATATATGAATTTGGCCCTATTATTATTATTATTATTATTATCTTAAAAAAATAATAATAAAAAAAGAAATAGAAAATAAGAAATCTTGATAAATACCATACATCAATGGCAAAAGGGCACAGAAGCCATCTGTTAGAATATAATGATACAAAGCCATGATTATCTTCAACTATGCAGCAGCAAATTACAAGCAAAATAAGTGTAGGGGGTGGTTAGATCAAAAGACGTGCCTTTTTTTTTTCCGTTACATCGTTTCGAAATCAAATGCCACAAGGAATACAAAGCAACACACTTTCCTAAAAAAACAAGAACTAAATTAGGAAGAAACTAGCCAATGCTCAGACGAGAATCGGTTGTTCTTAGATTGGTTTGACGCCTCGGAACTCCAATTTCACATGCATTGACCCTTGCTGCAAATCGCAGTGAACAAAGTGATTCACCGACTGATGAAGGGTCCGGTGAAACATTGACAAACATCAATGTTTTTGAATCCCCGCCTAAGCAAGGCTGTACATTCAACGAGTAGCAATACAGAGAAGAGAGAGTGTAAGTAATAATTACAAAAAAAAAAAAAGTGTAAGTAATACGCAAATTAATTAGGAGAAACGATAAAGCCATTGTTTGATCGATCAGCAAGCAAAAAGGCCATGAATCTTGATTTGAAATGGTGGCAAGATTGTACAAATACCTGGAGAAGATACGTTAGCTTGGAGTTTCTGAAAGGTATGTGCTCGTCTTTCTTCGCCAAAGCAAATATGACATCACTCAATGACGATAAACTCTTGTTGATGGCCTGTTTAGTATAAAGATATAAACGTAATAAAATCAGAACAAATGTCAGAATAAGAAACTCTGGTTATCTACTAAGGCAAACTTCTTGTTTTATGTTACCTGAGTTTCTTTCAGCCGATCGCCGGTTGACCCACTCTTGGAAAGACGCTCACTACCCGCAAGGTCGATTAAATTTAGCACGCCTTGCACTTGTTGATCAGTGCTCTGAACCAACCACAATCAAACCACAGTTAGCAAGACGACAAGATAGTAAAGTACAAGTAATAAAAAGCAATAATAAATACCTCGTTGATACCGAGGATCCTCAAAGTGAAAACAAAATGGCTTCGAGAAGACTGCTCGTTCATTTGAGTCTTCCCTACAGACCTAAAGAAACAAAGCTGATTACTTTTAGTCTGTAAAAATACACAAAACAAAATTGGATAAAAAGACTTTAAGATGAATAGCTCTATTGAACAACAAAGGAAAAGTCGTGCAAACATAAATACACACACACACACACACACACAGTTTTAGCACCTGCTCTGAGCTGCTCGCTCTAACAAATAGGAAACCTCCTTGCTGCTGCGAACATCCAAAATTGTAAGATCAGATACGTGAGTGTTGCCATTTGAGTCGTGTTTAATGGCATATTGTTTTCCAGCATCAAAATTTGATCTGTTTGGTGCTAAAAGGTCGCGTATGGTTTCATTGTAAATTTCAAGCATTGACACCTGAAAAGGGAAAAAAATGTAACAGTTAGTAATATGAAAAGGCTAAAGATAAGAAGTAAAGAAACCACGAAGTCCAGTCCACACCTGCATTTCGTATTTCCATCCTTGAGCTTCAAGAATTTGCCTCGACTCGAATACCTGCTCTAAGGATCGTGGAATAAGACCTTTCTGATCTGGCGGTCCTTGCTTGCCCATCATTGTATAAGTCTTACCGGACCCTGTTTGTCCGTAAGCGAAGATACAAACCTGATGCGAAGTGCAGTCAGATAAATACAGTTTGAATGAGAACGACTATGTGTAACTCCTATCGATAGTACAGTTTCCATCATTCATTTGCCAAATAACTATTCATATGTACTGTTTTGAGGTATTATCAATTAACGAATACTGCAGATACTAATTGTTTGCAATATCACAAGGCATATTAATGTTATAAACTAGGACAAGAAGAGTTTTCACATGGAATTCATTACAGTCAATAACCCCAACGTCTGTGTCAATAATATTAATGGCCTCTCTAAACATGAGAACAAGTAAGTTTGAGTTCGGGAGAAAAAAGAGAACCTTGTAGCCATCCAGAGCACTCTGAACAAGCTGCGAGATCTCCACAAATACATCTTGTTGAGAGTCATCGGGCATAAACACTTTGTCGTATGTGAAAGAGTGTTTTTGCCCTTGTTAAAAAAGAAAAAATAAAACTAATAAATTAGGAGATATCGAAAAGAAAAAGAAAAAGTAGCAGTACTTTTAGACCTTCAGCAAAAGAACCCACCATTTTGTGCTAAATCAATGCCTCGGCCCAGCATTTCCATTGACGTTGGGAACGAAACAACTTTTGCATCATTTCCAACTCCATCATCAGACAACAGTGGTCTCACTCTACAAAATACACGGATATTGCCTTTCAACTCCTGGAAATGATAAGAGTTTTTTGTTAAAAACAATAATTTCAAAGAAAAGAAGGATTGGAACTGAACTTTAAATCAGATGTATTTGATTCCAAAACAGGTACCAGGATGGTATTATGCAATTGTTTGCGAAGTTTCTCTCCTTCTAGAATTTTTGAATCCGCATCAGTCAGACGATTCTTTAATTCACGAATCATTGCCTGTTGCTCCTCAAATTCAGATCTTGTTGTCATTATTGATATATTGGATTTCTAAAAAGGAGAAACAAACAAAAAAAGTAAGAAAAAAAATCTTGCACTAAATTGAATGATAGTAGTAAAGTTGAAACTACGGAAATGATATTCCAGTAAAAAGGAAGTTAACCTGTAATTTCTGTTCTGCAAAAGCAAGCTGCTCCTGCAATCGTCTTATTTGCTCACTTTGGGACGAGCATGTTGACTGGCAGAAAGAAATGGAAGCTGTTAAATACTATATTAGAAGTCATTTATTTGAAACATGAATTTGAGAAACAAACCTCCAGGTTATTTGTTTTAGAAGTCAGGCTTTCTAACTCTGCGATGGATTTTCCAGTACAGTCCTTGTATTTTTCTACTTCATCTGACAAAGCCTGGACTTGTAACAACCGTCGATCACGGTCATCTCTTACTTGTTGTAAATCACCTCTCAAGCATGTGACTTCACTACCTAGAGCTTCCTTCTGCTTGATCACCTCAGCTTGTGTTTCCTTTTAAGATCAAGCATGAACAGGCATATGCATGAATAGACAGAAGAAGTAGAAGCTAAATAAAAATTAACAGTCCACATTCTCTATTAAGATGAATAAGACATGGATGGTAATACGCCATAGAGCGTTGCCCAATTTATATAGGCACCATCGTATATGAATTTGATGTGATATAAGTGCTAACACTCAACAGTATCTCAAGTTACAACTCGCAATTCATCAAGGTCACATTCAATTTGACATGTTTAGGTAATGATTGGAGAACATGACTAACTAAAAACGCAAAACAAGCTTCAGACAAAGCTCCCGCTAATCAAGAACTAGATCCAAATGTATAAATGAAAAAAAAACAGGAAAATCATATCAATGCAGGAAACATGTATATTCCCCTTGTTTGCAACTTAGGCTGGAGAGAAATAATTCCACTAAAATCTAACACACAAAGTTCTAAGAAAATTTAGAGTTTGATAATTTTCAAGCACAACCTAAACTCATGGTCAAGAAATGATGAAATATAAAAAGAATACCGAGCTATATAAAAAGAAGCCCATTCAAAATTGTACTGTTAATATGTGAAACCATACCTTATATAAAAGCAACCACTTAAACTCATATTTAGAACATGCAAAGTTACTTACTGTGCCATATAGGATAAAAAGTAGATACCTTTGGAAAGTAATAAAATCTACAAATTTACTTACTCGTGATGAAGTAAGCTGTTCTTGCAGAGAAGTATAGTGCCCCCTCAAAGTGCTTAAGTTTTCCACCACAGCTGCCTTTTCTTTCTCAACACGCTTAAGTGTGTCGTTTGTCGCATGAAGTTCTGATTGAAGTCTGCTATTGTACTGCTGCAAACTTATGGTGTACTCCTGTGAACGCTTGTGCATATCATTAAAAGACTGTATCTGCAAAAGAAAGACAGTCCCCATATGACAACTTTCACCAAAGCTATTCATTGAATTTCATCAAGAAAAATGTTACCAGTTAATAATGCATTCATTACATACCTTTTGATTGGCAGTGGCATTGTCTTGTTGAGTTCGCTTCAGCTCTTCTGAAAGGGAAGCTTGCAATCTCTCCGCTTCTAGTCTAGAGTCTTTCTCTCTACCCAAAGAATCCAATGCTTCCTATTAATTTATTGGACAGTTAAGTGAAAGAAAACAGAATAACAGAAATCCAAAAGACAGCACTCAATGAATCTTGGTCAGCCTTATACCAATTTATCCGCTTCCTCCTTTGCAAACTTTTCTTGCAATGCCTCCAAATGTTTCCTCAACTCCATAATAATTGAATTCAACTCATATTCCTTAGCCTTCATCATCGACTCTGAAAGAGCAATAACAAAAATATCAGATTAGAAAGTACCATATATATTTTTTACTAATAATTAGAACACTTCTAAGCAAAAACAAAATTTCCCAAAATAAATAAAGAGCTAATTTACCCATATCATTGCATTTCTTTTCCCCCACATCTAATAGATTCTTTAGTTTCTCCTGCTCTGAAACATAATTTCCTTCAAGCTGTTGAAACCACTTAATACATTGCTTAAGCCTTTTTATGTAATCCCCCATTAGCTCACTTTTATCCTGCAGAAACATCAAACATCCCAACAAAAAGAAAATGTAATGTCATATAAAATCCAAATGTTGAAAGCTGTGGAACTAATTGTTTCAGCTGAAACCAAAAATCGTCCACTTTAACATACCTTAAAGTTAAACTTATTCTTAATTCTCAACTTCTCATTGAGTAATGCATCGATATCCTCTTTACTGAACTCAACTATGCCACCTTCAGAACCAGAATGGCTTGGTGGTGCAGTAGCGGGGGGCAGATCTTGGCCCCCATTTACAACGGAAAATGCTTGCCGTGTCTGCATCCTTGTCCCACCATTGGGTGGCATCTTTGCGTTTCCAATCCTCCTTCTCTTATCTACAGAAACCTCATCAACGCTGTACTTGCTCTGTCGAAACCAGCAACACCCACAAAAAAATAAATCATAAAAGAAATATCAGAAATTTTTATGACCCATAACAAACCTATAAAAGTTAATTACAGCAATAACTCTTCCCCATGAAAATTAAAAAATTAGAACTCCCGGACCTTCAGAAGACAGAAAACAAAATACAGATATTCTAAAATGCACAACCCTAATTTTAAAATCTCAATATATACACACATCAAAAGCACCAAATGTCACAATACCAAGAGCCAGAGAGAGAAACCCCCATAAATTTCGAGAATTAAAATAGAAAGTAAAGAGGGTTAAATCTGTAAAGGGAGAAGAACTCACTTGTGGACTCGAAGGAGCCTTGTTCTGGTTCTTGGAAGCCATACGATTGAAGAGCGGTGAATGTGGGCTGAAGAGAGAGAGAGTGAGAAGTATGAGAGAGAGAGAGAGAGAGAGAGAGAGAGAGAGAGAGAGAGAGAGAGAGAGAGTGGACGATTTCAAACTTTGTTAGTGGGACCGTGAGTTTATTGCAATGGAAGCAAAGATTAAAAAAAAAAAAAAAAATAGTACCGTTGCTTTGAATTGCAGCGATCAGCAAACAACAGTGAACGAAAAAGAGATGATTGGGAGTGATGAATCACTGATTAGTGATTACATACAGGGGAATTGGGGGGAAATTCTTTCTGGTAAACCCTAATATTGAAAAAGGGGGCACAGTGTTCTTCCTATCCTTTGGAAAATGAAATTGAACCAAGAAGTATTATGCCCACTTCTCCATTGTAGAGTGCATTGGAAATTTTGGTGAAATTTGCAGGTTGACTGGTGGTAACGGATATGGAGATCCGGCTAGAGAGAGAAAATGAAAGCAATTTGGAGCGTTTGTAGTGAGAGAAAGAAGAGAGAGAGAAAAGGGTTTTGGTTTTTTGAATTTTTTTGAAATGGATGGTGGCGGTATTTCCAGAGAGATTCGTTGTAAATGTGTATTGACCATTATAACCCTCCCCTTGAATTTGATTATTATATTTAGGGTAAATTACAACCACCCCTGAGGTATGGTCAAATTACGGAAAACCCCCTATTGTTTGGGTAATTACAAACATCTCCCTCAACTTATAAATCTTTTTACACGTCCACCCTTGCGGTTTCAAATTTAGTAGAATCTTCTAGATTATATGTAATATTCTCAATTTTGAACCTGTTTTATCCCATTCGAGCACCACATTTTGAAGCAAAATGATCATAAGATGTGTTTTTTGGCTTGTAAATATCAGATTGTTTTGCATCAGAAACTGTATTTTTGCACAAAACGAGTACAGATTAGAGAACATTCCACGGAATCTAGATGATTACGGTGAATTTGACACCATAAGAGTGGATGTGTAAGAAAATTCATATTTGAGGGGATAGGTATAATTATGCAAATAGAAGGGATGTTTTCGTAATTTAACCATAGCTCAAGGGGTGGTTGTAATTTATCCTTATATTTTATATTTTCAATCACTCTTTATTTTCCAATTTTATCTCTTTTTGGAAATTTCTTGTGATTTTTCTAAAATATATTTCCATTAAATTAGAATCAATATTTTCTATACTCAAAAGGTATGATTTATATATCCCTATATAAAAAGAAATATAATTAAATAATTACAATTGTCCCACATTGAATATAGACAAAATACGAATTTTCTAAGTCTCGACTATAAATACACGTTATTTATACCCACAATTTTTTTACGAAAGTGTCAGAGTGTAATTGTCAGGCAAATCTGAAAATTTACATAAAACGTGTTTTGAGGTTAATTTTTTTTTTTTTATACGGGTAAATTAGGAACAACACCAAATATATTTAAATGTCCAAATTAATTATAAATATAAATCAATTTATTAATAAATATAATCTAAAGCTGGCCAAATTATTCCCTCACTTGCATATTGATAAACAAATATCTCTTTTAACTTGCGTCAAGTGTGTGCCAAGAATTTCTACTTTACTCTTCCATGGAGAAAACTTTTTTACTTCACACATAATAAGGTGAATAAAAAACTTAATTAATTTAATGAGGTAAATAATAGTTGTTGATCAATCTATTCATTTGTTGTGTGTGTGTGTGTGTGTTTTCAACTTAATTCAAACATTTAAAGGTAAATTACCGTAATCCCTGTAATGTCAAATTACGAAAAAAAAAATCCATCAAATTCAGTGAAATCTTCTTAGATTATGCGGAATTTTCTCCAGTTTGTACATATTTTACGCCATTCGAGCTTCACATTTTGAAACAAGGTGATCATAAGATGTAGCAGAAACTACATTTTGCACAAAACAAGAACAAACTAGTGAATAAACATGCAAGAAGATCTATAATTGAGGGGTGGTTGTAATTACCCTATCATAAAGAATTTTTTCATAATTTAATATTACCTCAGAAGTGGCCGTAATTTACCATTGTCAAATTATTGCAAAATTTAGTCTAAGGAAAACAATTGTGTTGTAACTTTCCTACCTCAAAACCAATCATTCAATCTACACCTTAATAAGTGACTCCTCTTCTCTTTGATGTTCACTTCTTGCCTTTTTTTCTTCTTTTTTTTTTTCTTTTTTGTAGGTAATGAAATGAACCTAACTTATTATTTGAGAAATTGAGGTCTTGTAATGAAATTTACTTTTAAATTGTAATTTTTTTAAAGAAACTAAATTAGATATTAAATAGGCACTTTGGAAAACTTGAATTGCACAGTAAGATATTTTATTTTTTTATTATAAATAATTTGGCTGTTATTTATGTGCAGGGAATTAGTTAAAACATTTTGGATCACTTTCAAGTTAAGCAAAGTGGGAATATTAATAAGATTTTAATGATACAAATGGCGAAAAACACTTTTTCGTTATAGTGTAATAATTTAATGAGCCGGCAATTTGGAATAGTTGCTGGTTGACTTGCTCAAATCTTACAAGTAGGGGTGTTCGTTCGGTAATACTGTACTGAACGAACTGTACTAGAATGTCGGTAAAACAAAATTTATGTATTTCGGGAATTTGTACCGTTTATCGACAGTTTGGTTCGGTACATTTTTATATTGAATTAATTCGGTTTTATCGGTTCGTTAGCGGTAAAGGTAAAGCCAAATATATATATTTTTATACTTTTTAAAATGTAAAAAAATATATATATAAATTAATTAATTCTTGAACATGAAATTAAAATTTCAATGAGTGACCCTAAAAAACATAAAAAGATTATCAACAGAGGCTAATTTGTAAATAATGAAAAAAATTATCAGTCTAAAAGTATTCTATAATTTACTATAACCTTAAATAATTTAAAATATAAGAAGAAAATAAATATTTATTAAATATTATTATATTTGATACAGTATAGTGGACATCAATACTATAGACCGCACCGAATACCGGAATTCTAAAAAACATATATCGGATGCCGAACCGAATTTTTGATTCGATATTTAACATATACCCAAATTTGAATCGGTTTACCAACCGAGTGAACACCCTACTTAGTGTGACACAACTAATTACTATATGACGGCCTCCAATAATAAAAGAATATTGGATCAAAAGTTTATTCATTTGTTTCACATGCTAAAAGTAGTAACTCCAAGATTGAATCGACAAAATTTAACTTATAAACTAAAATAATTAGCTAATTTATATCAAAAAAAAAAAAAGAAATTATTGACAAGTCGACCAGATAAATCGTGTTAGCGTGTAATAACTCACAAACCACTTAGATGTTTATTAGAAATAGAAATTGTTAACAAAGACATTTAAATTTGGGTGAAATGATTACACACTTTCTTACTTGTACCAATTAATGTAATAACTCTTACAATATATTGATGGTCTTTATCAATCAAATAATTTATAATTTAATTTATGAAAAAAAATATATTTTTTAAAATTTAGAAATACAAACTATGGGCCATATATAGCCCATAGTACTTAATTGGGCTTGTAAATTGGGCTTCACATATATATTTTTAAGAGTTTTTATTAAGAAATAAAAAAACAAAATATTTTAAATTGGAGATGCGGGGTATCGATCCCCGTACCTCTCGCATGCTAAGCGAGCGCTCTACCATCTGAGCTACATCCCCATTGATGTTAACGTTTCTTTGATTTATTATTTATTGTAAACTCTTCTCTCATAAATAAAAGCGAACGAAAATTATAAGTTATAAGTTAAATAGATATATTGTCAAAAAAAAGGAACATCAATGGGGATGTAGCTCAGATGGTAGAGCGCTCGCTTAGCATGCGAGAGGTACGGGGATCGATACCCCGCATCTCCAATTTATATTAATTTTTATATTGGGCTTTTTTTGGGCCATAAGAACTTACAGGCCTAATTTCTGAGAAGTTGGTCCATATTCTCTACTCCTTATTTTTTAGTTATTATTATTATTTTATTTTTTGCTTCAATTATTATTAACAAAAAAGGAAATACATATATTCGTTAAAAAAATAAAATCACTCATGGCTCTCCCTTTTTTTTTTTAATTATGTAGTTTTATTATTATTTTGGCTGATGCTCATTGAAAGAGCCAACAAATTTTGGACACTCAAAGCTAGAAAAACGAGGTTTTACGTCCCGTTTGAATCGAACACAAACATGTTTTAAAATTGAAATTTTTTCGGATCGAAAATCAAAAATTTGTCCAATTAAGACTCACAACATTTAGAAGATCAGTAATTCAATTTTAAATTCATTATAGAAAATACTAATTCCAAAAATAAGAACTTTTACGAAGGAATAGACCGAATTCAAAATTTTTGTTCCAATTTTTACTCCTATGCGTACTCGTAAAAATCTATGTAGTACGAAAATTTCAACTTTTTTAACGTATTCGCGTTCCGGGCACATTTTGTGTCCAACACTCAAGGACACCTACCGGACATCTCATGGACCATTTTGCAATTTTTAAAAAGTTAGAAATATTTTTGAATAGCGAATTTCCAAATACTTTTGTTGCCCCCAAATTACTTAAACGATTTAATGATCAATTGCAAATGATAGTTCAGAATATTTATTTTGAATATATTTGTATGAAAAAATATAAATAAAATCATATATATGTTTATATAGCATATTTATATATATATATATATATATATATATATATATATATATATATATATATATATATATATATATATATATATATATATATATATACCCCACACTTTTAATATTTACATGTTGCCCCAATTTCCCATATCCCCATTTTTGAGACATGTCGTTTCCCATTGCGTAATATCGTCGTTTCCGTGTCCGTACTACATATGTAAAAATTATGGTAAATAGCACTTAACCCCCTTATGGTTACAATATTTTGCAGATGACCCCATTTTACTTGTAATATAAGCAGATAAGTTCTTGTGGTTGATGGGGTATTTCCGTTAGTTTTTCCTGCAAACTCAACCGTTTGTGTCAAAATGTCAAAGTAATTATTTTTGTAGATGACAACTTTGTGCTCTTATTTTTGCAGATAACCCCTTTAAAGTTTGATACACGCGGTTAAGTTTGACGGAATAACTAACGGAAGTTATCCCATAAACAATAAGGGGGTTATGTGCTGATATTAGAACACCAGGGGGTCATCTGAAAAAACTTGTAACCAGAGGGGGTTAAGTGTTATTTACCCTAAAAATTAATTAATTTATTAGTATAATTTAAAATCGGATAGAGAATAAGAAAGCGCGCGCTACAAATAATATAAAACGCATAAAAAAAACGCCTCAACTCGGACCGAGTCGAAACGGCTACTCTCCGCGTACTTTTCTCGCTCCAAGAAAACCAAAATGCCACCAAAAAATTAAATCACACTGATCAAGAAATAGGTCAAGAAAAAAAAAAAAAAAAAAAAAATTCGGAAGAACATAAAATTACCAAATACCAGAAGATAATTCATCAGGATTTTGTCGGATTTTCCGTTCGATTTACGTTCGAACAGAGGGAAGAATTTTCCACTTTCCTCCAAAACAAATTTCTTGGTCGGGTCACGCATTCTTCCACCGTATATATGAATGTGTGTGTATATATACATATACATACATAATGCAATTGCGGATTCAAGAATTTATCCATGGGTGTATCTTCGGCAATCCCATTTCTAGGTTTTCGTCCGCCCCTGTGGCGCGTGCAGTTCTCCGCCCCAATTCACATGCGTAATTTTGAGGTGGGCAGACAAGGTGCTTGATTAAATGTCCATGTGAGAGCTGTTCTTGAGAAAGAAAAAAAAAAAATAAATGTTTGATCTTTGGACATGTTTTAAGGAGGAAATAAAAAGGGGCTTTTGGTGTTTGTCTCTGTTTTATTCTTGGTCTGGTGCTATGAGAAGCATTTTGTTATACCTTTGGGGAAGATGAGGATTCAAGAAAAGAAAATTACTAGCAGAAATTATCTATTTACGGTTATTGTTCTTCTGGTCTCGATTATGGTGGCTATGGGTGTCGAAACCGAGCTGAACGAGGAAGAACAAGAACCCTTGTCGGCTTGTCTTTTCGACTCGGGGGAGATAAATCATGAGATGGTACATAGCTCTGACTCTGCATATTGACAATTTGTGTGCTTTTATTTATGTGCCTGTTTTTCAGACAAGTGTATATAGGACATCGAAACTTAAGAGTGAGAATTTTCAAAAGATTACGGTTCGAATTATTAGAAGAATTAATTACATGTCTGCCACTTTTTGCTTCTTGATCTATTTAACTTATCGTTTTGGAGGCCAAATATTAGCCAAAGATTGTCTAATACTGTGATCAGCATTAGCTTTTGAAGTTGTCTTCTTTTCAAGAGTATGTGGTTGAAAAACGATACGTGTCTCTTCGAAACTGGATAGAATGAAGTCTTGTCATTTTACAGGAGCTCCTTTGGTGATATATATTTTATTGACAATAATTCAAACTAATATGTTTTGATTGAAAATTACGAACCCCGTTTTTAGTGACGGGAAATTTCATGCCTTGCTAATCACACATGTCAAGAAGAAATGCAGTGCCTAATCTAGTTCTTGAATGCAGGCCGAATTATTGCGGGCAAACTGCACACGTGCGTTATTACATGCCAACAAAACCTTAAAAGATCTCGATTCACGTTTCTCAGAGGACAGGCCGTCGAGTGACAGTGAAGAGGAATTCTTGAAATGTAGGTCGTCTAGAAAAGAACTGCATGACAATCCCAATGCATTGTGCCCCCATGTCAAACAAGTCCTTCTAGATTGTTCACGTCAAAAGAATATCCTTCTCCCTATTAATCGGGAGAATGAATATTCTTCTTCTAGAAGGCGCAAATTATCCCAAAAAACAACTGCAGAAGATTCCGCTCCGTTGCAAGCCATTATTATTGCAGTGGCTGTAACTGCTTGTGTCACATTTGCAATTGCTTTGCTTCTCTTTTGTTGGTGTTTTGGAGTTAATCCCGGAAGGGGTAAAAATGACGAAAAACCCCTTCTCAGCTTAAGCTTAAGTGGCAATTCCAATGGTAAATTTTTTTATTTTATTTTATTTTATTTTTTTTATTATTTCTTTTTTCCGCGTATTTTAATTTGCTTATTTTTTTCGAATTTTTTTTAGTATCTTCACAGAAGTCTTTCAGTCTCGGAAACTCAATGAATGGAGAAAAGCTTCGTAATCAGTCTTTTGGGAGCAAATATGCAGAGTCTCAACATTCTCTTAGCAATATAAAAGTCGATATTCCACTTGCCGCCGCCACCTCAGCAGAAAATCCGCCACCTAGCATCTTTGGTCCGAACGGCCTTCCTCCTTTAAAGCCGCCTCCCGGAAGGATAGTTCCTCCTAAACCGCCGCCACCTGTGGTGGCTCCTCCCCCTCCTCCTCCTCCTCCTCCATCTCCTCCTCCTCCTCCACTTCCTCCGCCAGTTGTGGTGGCGGCATCTCCTCCACCGCCACCACCATCAGCTCCTGGAGCACCAACACCACCACCACCGCCGCCACTGAGATCTAGTGGTGGTCCACCACTTCCCCTGCCGCCTGGACGTGGACCGCCACCACCTCCACCACCTCTAAAAGCTGGCCCACATCCACCGCCTCCTCCGCCTGGGGGCCCACGTCCCCCGCCACCTCCGCCTGGGGGCCCACGTGGGCCGCCACCTCCAAATGGGGGCCCACCTCCGCCACCACCTCCGCCGGGGGGCCCACGTCCGCCGCCACCTCCGCCTGGGGGCCCACGTGGGCCGCCACCTCCAAATGGGGGCCCACCTCCTCCCCGGCCGCCGCCACCTGGCGCCGGCCCGAAGCACCGGAGGAATGTACCGCCTGCGCCAAATCACCCGTTGATTTCCACCGACTATTCCAAAGCTAAGCTAAAGCCTTTCTTCTGGGACAAGGTATTGGCCAGCCCCGACAATGCGATGGTGTGGAACGAGATCAAAGCCGGGTCGTTTCAGTAAGTCCAATTTTTTTGCCCCTCTTTATTTAATTTTTTTTTTTTACGGATTTGTTTTGTTCATGGATTTTGAAATGGTGAAAATGAAAATGCAAAAGCAAATGAAAATAAAAAAATTGAAAATCTCAACTACGTTTGGTTGCTAAGGAAAAAGCATTTTAGGGTTTTTGTTATTTAAAATCAGTTTACCTAATATTTTCATCTTTTCACTGATCATTTTCCTTGAACCAAACAGAGCCTTAATATTATTTAAATAATTCGAAACATGTAATTAACCTGTCAATGATATAAAAAACAGACTCAATGAAGAAATGATGGAAAGTCTGTTCGGATACTTACCACCCGACCCATCAAAAACCAGTACAAAAATAGGCTCCCCTTCTCAAGATTCTTCGAGAAAGTTCATTCAAATAATAGATACCAAGAAGTCACAGAATCTTTCGATTCTGCTCAAAGCATTAAACGTGACTACGGAAGAAGTTTGTGACGCACTGGAAGAAGGTGATTTTTGTTTCCGTTGCTTTTTTTTTTGTTAGTTTCAAGAATTAATTAATTAATAAAAAAAATGTCTTACCAACCTTTTTCTTCGAACCGGAATAGCAGGTAACGAGCTACCTTCGGAACTTATTCGGACATTGTTGAAGATGGCCCCCACTGCAGAAGAAGAGTTGAAGCTGAGGCTATACAACGGCCTGCCTTCTAACCTGGGCCCCGCGGAGCGATTTCTGAAAGTACTCGTGGAGATTCCGTTCGCATTCAAAAGATTGGATTCTTTGCTCTTTATGTGCACTCTTCACGAGGAAACGTTAACGTTAAAAGATTCCTTTATGGTCTTGGAGGTAAAAGAGTCTTCCTGTTCCTAGTAGAATCTCTTATTCGTTAACGAGGATACATGGGGGGCCGTGGCCCCCCACCTCTGTTCAAAATAACTATTCTCTCTTTCCCATATTGTTTGATGTTTTACAGGGTTTATTACATTCGGCACCCTTGAATTTTTTTCTAATTGTTAAAAATTGCCCATGTTATTTTATTAGCAAAAATCCTCCATGATTTTTCATTTTTTTCTGTTAGCAAACTACCGCCTAAAAATGCACTTTTTAGGGGGTTATGCGCTTAAAAAAAACATTATATTGGGAGTTTCTCTAATATTTACAACACGGAGACTTTTTTAGCAACTCGATATAACACAGGGGTACTAAATGCAGTAAACTCATTTTATACCCCTAGAAGTGTTTTAGTGTATATTTGTCTCTAAAAAGTCTCGTTTTGATGACTAACTTTATTATATAATGTTCTCCTCCATAGGCTGCTTGCACTCAACTCCGAAAGAGCAGACTCTTCATGAAACTTCTAGAAGCAGTCCTCAAAACAGGAAACCGAATGAACGATGGAACATTCCGAGGCGGGGCCCAAGCGTTCAAGCTCGACACCCTCCTAAAACTATCCGACGTAAAAGGAGTGGACGGCAAAACCACGCTCCTCCACTTCGTCGTCCAAGAAATAATCCGGTCAGAGGGGATCCGGGCTGCCCGAGCTGCCCGAGAAATG
Source organism: Erythranthe guttata (assembly GCF_056151865.1). Taxonomy (NCBI): domain Eukaryota; kingdom Viridiplantae; phylum Streptophyta; class Magnoliopsida; order Lamiales; family Phrymaceae; genus Erythranthe; species Erythranthe guttata. The sequence goes on from NC_142540.1 coordinate 19,363,049, forward strand.
AGGAGCATGTCGAGCTTCAAATCAGACGACCTAATCGAGGACGCCGCACAAGATTCCGACGAGAATTTAAGAAGCATCGGCCTCCAAGTTGTCTCCGGTTTGAGTAGTGAGCTCGAGAACGTGAAGAAAGCCGCGATTCTGGACGTCGATGGATTGACGAGCAACGTGGCGAAATTAGGCCACGCGCTTATAAAGACGCGGGATTTTTTGAATTTCGATATGAAGGATCTGGGGGAGGAGAAGGGGTTCAAAAGGGCTTTGGAGAGTTTTGTGGGGTCCGCGGAGGCGGAGGTTATGGGGTTGCTCGAGGAGGAGAAGAGGATTATGAGGTTGATGAAGAGCACGGCGGATTATTTCCATGGGAATTCGGGGAAAGACGAAGGGTTGAGATTGTGTGTGGTTGTGAGGGATTTTCTTGTTATTTTGGATAAGGTTTGTAAGGAGGTGAAGTGTGTGCCGAAGAAGGGGGGAAGTAGGAAAGAGAGTAGTACGCCGCCGGCAGTGGCGGCGGTGCCGCCACCACCGCCACCGGAGAAGCGGAAGGCATCGCTGGAGAAGCGAGAGGCGTCGCCTGAGAAGAGGAAGGCGGGCCCCGCGGACCATAGACATCTTCTTTTTCCGGCCATTGCCGATAGGAGAATGGATAGTTCGAGTTCGAGTTCGAGTTCGGATGATGATTAGTACTAGTTTTGTATAGTATACACATTGTAGTGTATTAGAAATGTGGGAGTTTTTGGAAATCCCAAGTTTGTAACTTCTTTGTCATTATTTTTATTTTGTATGCCTTTTGATTATTTAGAATTAGGTAGTAAATAATGTAAAGATCTGCTCTTTTTTTGTGACAGTGTACAGAAATGATGGAATTTCGAAATTTTCGTGACTTGTCGATGTATGTTAGATGGTCTCGTTGGTGAAAATTACACGCCTAGTTTTGCACCGTAGATTCACACACAATTATTTACGTGTATGGTGAGATTTTACGCGATGCGTTTTCGGCCTGAAATAACCCAAATAAGAGAAGGGAAAGAAAAAAAAAAGAAAAAAAAAAAGAAAAAAAATTGAACTCAAATGTGCATTTAGTGGCAATTTAGACACCTAACAATCCGACCAGCCTTATTTACTTGAATTGTTCTTATAACTTGAGTCTTTGTCCCAATTAAAAGAATTGTACAATTATTACAAACTTGAGAGAAGAATGACAAAAATAAAAACATAATAAAAAAATAATTTGCCATTGTTATTACGATAGCAATTCAATATTTATTCCGTATCATAAATATTCATTTTTTTTTTATTTCTACACAACCAATTAGGGGTGGTTTCGGTACGGTTACCGAACATTTTGTTCAATACCGTGTATCTACCGTATCTTTCGGTATTGAAAAATTCTATACCGTTACCGTACCAACAATTGCGGTATACCGTTATTCGGTATACTGTTAGTTTCGGTATACCGTTAGTTTCGGTACGGTATGATCGGTACGTGGTAATCTACCGTACATCATTTTTTTGATGAACTCGGATGATACCATAATTAAGATGAATACTAAATAAATGCATAAATACAACAAATTAAGCAAATGAATGTGGTACTCAAGCAATCTACATGAATATACATTATACGACCGTAGTAGCATATGTTGCTTTAATTAACTAATGCTTACTAAGATATCTATAGAAAAATTGTAGAAACTTATAATGAGCAAAAAAGTTTCATGGTTTAAGTAAGAGAAATAATTTTTTTTTTTTTTTTGCAGTAATGCAAATGAAACAAAAGGCTGGGAACTCAGGGGAGAAAAGAAAGGGAGAAGAAAATTATGGAAAAAAGATACTCCACCAATAAAAAATTAATTGAACTTTGAAACTACAGAAGTAGGTGTGACATAAACAACTTTAACGAGGGCCAAATATTGAGTTTGCATAAATATATGAAGATAATAAAAAAATTATCATTATGTATATATAATATATATAGGATGTATCATATCGTTATTCTTGTTTTTTATTTTTTTTATAATATTTGTTGACAATATTTTTTTTATTTAATAATATAGAAGGAAAAATATATTAACTAATTTTAAAAATACAAAGTTGCGGTGTACGGTACCAATACCGTACCAAATGTAGTGGTAACCGATAGTTCGGTATTTATTCGGTAATTTGTGGTAGGTATACCGTAGTAATTGGTATTTGGTAATTTTTGCCCAGCCCTACAACCAATCATTAATTCCATTAATTAATCTAACAAATATTACAAGCTTATATTAAAGTATGAGGTGATCATGTGTACAAAACTCAAACCTCAGGGGGCTAAGTGCAATTTACCCAATTAATTTTGACAGCCTACACCTACACCTACTAATCCTAAAAATAGCCATCTTAATGCTAAATTCAAGAAGAAAAAAGCAAAGAACAAAAATAAATTATGCATTTTAAAACCAAATAATAAATAAATTATTCTATATTTATTAAAATATTATCACCAATATAGAGAGAGAGACAACGAAAATTTAAATAAACACTAAAAGAAAGTTTCATTAATTAATATCTCCATAAATGCAGCTTTTCTTCATAATCATAACATTTCTATGCACATAGCATACCCAAACAACAGCTACAGTAAAACTACATTAATTCAAAAGGACAAAATGGGAAAATATGAGAATCCAGCCAAGGAATCCTCATCAATCCCATTCAACCCTAAAAGAAAAAAAAAACAGGACACTACTACTTAAAAAGACATGTATACCCCCCTCCAACTTTTTAACAACCAATCTAGTCCTCATCGGCGGCTGGCTTGGATGCACCGCCGGCCTTCTTGGGAAGCAACAGGTTGTGGATGTTCGGCATCACTCCGCCATTGGCGATGGTGACGTCACCGAGAAGCTTGCTCAGCTCCTCGTCGTTCCTCACTGCCAGCTGGATGTGCCTCGGCACGATCCTGGTTTTCTTGTTGTCCCTCGCTGCGTTTCCGGCCAATTCCAACACCTGCGGATCGATACAATTAGAAAAGAAATTAAGATTTGGGGAAATTTCGAAAAGTTAATTTGGGTAAAAAAAAAAGAAGAAATTGGAATTTTGAAACCCTAGATTTGGGGGTTTTCAGAAAAGAGGGAACAGAAAGTATCGAATTTGTCCGATTAGAAAAGAAATCCAATCGAAAATTGAGATTTGGGTAAAAATGGGAATTTTGTAAACCCTAGATTTGAGAAAATCTAGAATTGGGGGTTTTCAGAGAAAAACATCGAATTCGACGAATTAATGGCGAAATTACCTCAGCGGCGAGATACTCGAGAACGGCAGCCAGATAAACCGGAGCTCCGGCGCCGACACGCTCGGCGTATTTGCCAGCCTTGAGGAAACGGGCGATACGACCGACCGGAAACTGGAGCCCCGCCTTGCTGCTCCTCGACTGGGCTTTCTTCGCCGACCCGGATCCGAGAGTCTTACCACGACCCGCCATTTCAAAATTCAGAGAAGAAAAAAAGAGCTGAGTGAATTTTATCGTTCAACTGTGAAATTGAATTTGTTCGAGTGACAGAAAACGAGAAGCGGTGGGGGTTTATATAGGCCTCGGGTCTGAAGTCTGGACCAATGAATCGAAAAGGCGCGGATCGACGTTCGCAGCCGTTGATAAGGAAATTAATGGACGGTCGGATTAGGAAGCTGAAATCTTCACCGCCTGATTACGAATACTTTTGGTGGGCGAAATTTTGCCAATTCGATTTTTGAAATTTTTGGGATGGGGGGAGTGATATTACTTTTCTGTCCCTCAACTTTTGCTGCTTTTCTCCGTCTGGATTTCTCCGCCCTAGTGGCAAAAGCGTCATACGATAAATTTAAGAAAATCTGGTGACAGTAAATACAGAATCCCAGTTGAATTGTGTCATAATGGTAATTTGACTATTTTTTTTTATAAGGAAATAGAAATCATTGTAGATAGATTTATTCATAAATGATAAATTAATTTTATTTTCCTCTTCTTTTTTTGTAATAAAAAAATTAATGATTATAACAATTTAGTCAATGGGAAATATAAATTTATGTAAAGATTTACAAAAATATGTGTAATTTGTGAAATATTACACGAGAGTGAAATTTTCTGATGCAGTTTTGTAATTGGTGATTATTTTGTTAAAAAAAGGAAAGTAAATGTATGTGAAGTGAATAAAATAAAATGGGGAGAAATAAAACCATTTAATGAAAATTGAGCTAATTAATTGAAAAAAATTGAAATTGGAACTAAAATGAAAGAGGAAAAATTAAGCATGAACCTTTCAAATGGATCTAATAAGATATTAAAAAATGAAAATTTAAAAATTAGGGCTAATAAGTTCCAAGATCCATGTGAATTTGTTAATCTAAATATCATAATTTTATCATATGTAATTGGTAAAAATAATGTATACCTTTTATTACGCCGAGTAGATGATAGTCGTGATGAAACGAGAAAGATAGATGTAAACGCTTCAATCGTCTTGAAGAAAGAAAAAAAGGCGAATGTGGAATAGATCTGTAGATCTATTCCGATACACTTCCGATTTAGGTTTTCTCGCAAGCTCAAAACCATCTTAGAGTCTTGATTACTTCGATGCCGGCCGGGTATAATAAAATTGTGCGTAATGTATTGAGATCTAGAAAATATCGCCGACCGACTAATAAAGATGAAAAATGAGAACAAGAACGAAAGACGCTAATGTCTTAAATAGAGAAGAATCGAGAAACTATGACTTATAAGAATACGTATTTATACACTCGAGGCGACAAAAATCGCATTTGCGTTAAAGTAAGAACGGAAAAAATATCACATGTAAGAAAAACGTGTTTTTAAATACATTTACATGTATCCGTATATGTACACCGACTTTATTGTTAATGACCGTATAGTATAAAATACGACATATTATACAAAAATATTTTATAAATATATAATTATATTGCAACCAAAATTTGAAAATAGATATATATTTAGGAGTGCAAATTGGAAAGAATTTCATCAATTTCAATGCATAAATTTTCGATTCTACAACAATATTTTTCATTATGGACTCCTGATTTTATGTTCGATTTTAATTTTCAACAATATTTCCCATTTGATAATTTTCGGAAAATTAAACTTCATTATGTACTTTTTCCGTGCTTTCACCATCTAACAGTTCCTCCAAAAATTTGAATCCGTGTTATAATTTGATTGAAGTTTACTACGACGAAAACAATTTGTAAGAACATATATAGTTCATACTGAAATCGCAAGATTCATTGCATCCACAACATCTGTATTCTTTGAATTTGATTTCCGTACTCTGTAACTCTCTAAAAGACTCGATTAAATCGGCAACATCTTAAACTGCGTAATATATTAATTGAAATTTAATAATAGTTTTGATAAATTTATAAATTATTAATTAATGCATACATTAATAATTACTAAATTCTCGATAATTTAATATTTCGTGAAAACAAATAATTTATTAACCCCAAAGAAATCTATTTCGATATTCAAATCAGGTGCCAAATGATAATGAAAGATTGTTAAAAAACTTGGTCAATCTCCTCTTGAAATCTCCATAGTATTAGTTGACTTTGACCAAGAAGTCAACTTACAAAAAATACACAATATATATATATATATATATATATATATATATATATATATATATATATATATATATATATATATATATATATATATATATATATATATATATATATATATATATATATATATAATATATTTCATGCAGAAGGTTTGATTGAAGTAATTAGCAAAATGGGGGAGAAGAAGAAGAAAGACACATCAAATACAACGGTTTGTTTATCTCTAAAGAAATCTCTGCACTGCAAATCAGAGCCGTCGGATGTACATGATCCGACGGTTAAGAAAAAAGGCAGCTCTTGTTGTTTAGAGTCCATATCAAATTTGAAAAAATGTATGACCCATCGGAGCTGCAGGCGGCGGCGGCCACCGGAAAACCCCGCCGCCAACTGTAGCCCAATATCCATCGGAAGCGGCGGCGGTGGCGGTGCATTTGTGGGGACACGTGGCACAAGAAATAGTGGAAATATTATTTTCACAGAAAATGAATTTTCAGAATTGTATACAAATGGTGAAAATGGTGGTGCTAAATGCCACACGTGTGGAGAGCAGTTTGTGAACTGGGAGAATCTTGAATCTCATCATCTCTCTAATCATGCTGGTAAGTTGATTAATATATTAATTAATGTCTCTAATTTAGTTGATTAAGCTAGTAGTTTTGAGTTTACTTTGAGGTAAAAATCGAACGGAGCGGATTGAAAAATATTCGGAAAGTTTTTGGTTTTTTTCTTTTTGAATTACGGAAGTGAAAAATAGATTCCAATTTCGGTTCTGACAATTTTGGAAAGTGTAAATTCATCCCGATTTTCATATTTTCGAAAATTGTTATGATTCATATATTTTGAAATTTTCGAAAAAAATAAGATTTACAAAGATTTTTTCACAAAATTTGGCCTCTTAATATACTTTCCACGCAGTAACCGAACTCACGGAAGACGATTCTTCAAGGAAAATAGTCGAAATCATCTGCGGATCGAGCAAGCTCAATCCCGAGAGTCGTTGCATTACAATAGAAAGGGTCTTGAAAATTCACAACACGCAAAAAACCCTAACTCGCTTCGAAGACTATAGGGAGATGGTGAAAACGAAGGCCAATGAACACCCCAACAAACATCCTCGTTGCTTAGCCGATGGCAACGAACTCATGATGTTTTACGGCACCATTCTAGAATGTTCTCTAGGCATCAACGGATCTTCCGGACTATGCGCGTCCGGAAGATGCTGCGTTTGCATCATTATCAGAAACGGATTCCCCGCGAAAAGGGAAATCAAATTAGGTGATCTAATGGGAGTTTCCGCGAGGAGGGAAATCAAATTAGGTGATCTAATGGGAGTTTCCGCGAACACGGATATCAAATTAGGTCAAATGGGAGTTTTCACGGCTTCAACGAGTGGAAGGGCGTTTGAGTCAATAGAGATCGACTGCGAGAACGAGCCTTTGGTGAGAAAAGCATTGATCGTGTGTAGGGTTATTGCCGGGAGGGTTCATTTGCCTTTGCGGAACATTCTAGAAAGTTCCAACTTATACGATTCGTTGGCCGATAAAGTAGGTAGTGATTCGGAAATCGAGGAGCTTTACTTGCTTAGCCCTAAGGCTCTTCTTCCTTGCTTTGTGGTGGTATGCAAAGCTTAAATGAACCCCAAAATTTGCAATTCATCCAATATGCTTTAAATTTTTATTGGCCAACTTTTTTTTTTCTTTCTAAAAACTTCAATACATAACTTGCAAAATGGAAATAAAATGACGAAAAACAAAACCCGCACGAGTTCGATTAAATGATGTAAAAATTACAGAACCTCGTCTCCGAAGCGTTGAGAGCTAACTCTTTCGATTTCTCTTTTACAGCTTTCTTCCAATTCTCCGCACTATCAATTACTTCTACAGTCTTTTTCAGATAGCGAACTCGTTTACCGTTTTCGAGGGTTTTATGACCGACCCTAGTCACCACATCTTTCTCTTTCGAATAAAGCATCACGTTTGAACTGTGAATTGGTGCTTCGACTTGAAAAAATATTTTCAATTCCAAATTATGTATCTATTATAATATTCTCGATGCAAAATTTCGTTTTATAGCTGGGAAGCAATGAGAATGTGAGTATAGCAAGCATAGGCGATATGGAAATTAAAGATGATAAATGAAACTAAAAATACTAACCTTTGAGACGATCAAAATCGGCTGCTCTTTCGATTTAACCTGGTACAAGAAAACCGGAAATTAGTACGACAAACAAAATTTGCTTTCGAATTCATATAAAATCAATGGAAACTACACACATTTGCAGCGAAAATATTGAAGCTGTATACATCAATCTATCTATTTCATGCAGAACTCAATATGCTAATCCTACAAACTTCAAAAATATTAAAAGAATTTATGGTCCCGAATTCATTTAATACAGAGATGTTATCTTAAGTGTTATGACACTTGAATAAACATGCAGCGGAAATATAAAGTCCATACTCAGATCTAAAAATGTTCACAAGTAAAACTTGTGAATTTGCCCGTTACAGGACGGAAAAATTATATTAAAACAATATTACAAGAATACAAAGAGAAGATGTACGAAGACTTCTTCCTTATGAATGAATCATTAACATGATCATTCTTACATTCAAATCTAGAAACAAAAAGATAAATACTAAAAATTCTAGATTTCAAAGAATGTACTCGTGAGGAGTACGTAAAGAACTTATTTCTTATGAATGAACCACTATCTTGATCATTCTTACAACCAAGTTTAGAAACATATATACTAAACAATCTAGACTACAAAGAATGTACTCATGAGGAGTACGTAAAGAATGTACTCATGAGGAGTACGTAAAACAGATTCTAAAAACACACTAAAAATCTCATGTATTCTTTTCAGCTCTCGGTTTTTATTTCTTAGAATACACAACTTTCCTTGAGTCTTGAAGTCGGTATTTATAAACATTCCAAGCTTCCACTCATCAGCCCATGATCTGCAAGAAAACCAACTAAAAGAGCACTCAAGAACATGGGTTAGTGAGTTAGTTTAGTAGTTAAGATAATATCCACAATTTAACCAACTAAGCACTACTTAGCCCACTAAGTATTATACTTAGCCCACTAAGCACTACTTAACCCACTAAGCACTTAACCATAACTAAAATTTAGTTTGAAAAATAAGAGAGTTAAAAACATTATGAAAATCAACGTGTTTCAAATATCAAACCAAAAACAAGAGATGACCCAAAAAATTTCAAAAAATCGAGATTAAAAAGTCGACTGAATCCAAAGATTCCACTCTCCAGTGTTCGAATTGGGCTCTGTTGTCCTAATTGGTCTACATTAACACAATTACCTCATCTACCCTTGAAGTCGATGAATCATTCCGATTTTTATTACAATGTCGGTATTTAAGAATTTCCGTACTAATTATTAAATCGAAAGCTAAGTGAAATAAAAAAAAGTACTAATTGTCACGGCCCGCCAGTTCGGCCCAACCCTTTGCCAGTTTCCCTTGGGTTGGGAGGTTAAGAAGCCCAAGACTTAGCCCAAATATGGTTAGACCCAAGTTGACCCAAAATGTATAGAGATATGTAGAGATTCTTGGAGGATTAATTCTAGAAAGCTTTCTAGAACCATCCCATGTAGATATTTTGTAGAAATATTTTGGAGTGTACTAGTGAACAACTCTTAGCCGTTAGATCAAATAGATCTACACCGTCCATTAAGAAGGTGACCTAGTATAAATAGGGGTAGGGTCCTCATTTGTAATCATCCAACAAAAATCCAACATCCAAGTACTTAAACAATAAAACTCATTCGTAATCATCAAAAAAAAATCCAACATCCTTCCATCACTTAGCATTCACAACACATTCGGAAGAGGCTGAAGAGAACAAGTCCGTGACATAATACACTTTAACAATCTGTATAAAATCAACCATTCAACCGAACTTTATGAAAACTTTACAATAACTTAGATTTAGAAGTAAAATTTCTTAATATTCATGGAAAGCAACATATCGTAAAACAGACGATAGAACTCGAGCCATAGCACTGCCGGTCAGTTAGTTAAAATTTCAAATTGCGTAATATATAATTATATATAAATTTATAATATTTTTTAGGAAAATGTTTTTGGTATACTTTATAGGGTAAATCATGGCCATCCATGATGTACGGTCAAATTACGAAAACCTCCCTCTTGTTTGGTTAATTACAATCACCCATCAACTATGGAACTTAAAGTCGTGTCTCTATTCGGAACAAGGTTTCTTAAATTTTGTTTGGTGATGCTTTGAAACAATTGCTTGTTTTTTTTTTCTATTTGAATATATTATTATATGCTCCCGAATTATCTCTCACGTACTTTTCTATGGTTTTCTGTATTGGCAGAATGTAAAAAGATTTAGGACCAAGCTGTTTAACCGGATTGACAATTCGTGTTTTATATGTTTTGTCAAGTGAAAGTTGCGTTTTTAAGCTTTTGCAGATGATGCCGATTGAATTGAGTAACTTTGTAGAGATGTGAAGCATTAATGTATGGTCCACAAGGATGTTATTCAGGAAAGGTATTGAATGGATGTCAAAAAAATCCTCTTTTGGATTTTTCCTCTTTGCTTTCTAGTTATCTTCAATCCTGTACAAATTATTTTAGAGATTTCTCTGATCAGTAGATTGGTAAATCTCTCTCTCTCTCCACCTATTCACAGACAAAGTCGCGTGCGAAGAGCAAGAATAAATAATCGAGCATTTTCGGTTCATATACATTTCTGGAGAGGAACACGAACAGATGGTAATGGATGAAGCTCTTCTCACCATAAGATACCTGTTTGTATCGGAAACGGAGAAGGCGAGATACTGTACGATGAATTCGATCTGCGTCGATGCCACATTTCCGATGGACTTGTTATCCAGCCTCTAGTACCCGAAAGAGTTGATATTGATGCCGAGAAGACCCGTACAATTTTTATCTTTCGTTTTTAGATGTTGTTTTAAGAATCCACTGTTTTACTTCCTAGTTTGTGCTGGATGATTTGCTTTCAAACCTTGCTTTTTGGAGCTACTATGGGATTCATGTTATCCGTTTTTCTGTTCATGCATTGTTCGTTTTTTTTTTTAATCGTTTTTTTTTTGTCAAATATTAGGACTCGTGTGGTTGCTAAGATAAGATGGATCTATCCATAAAGTTATCGAAAATAGCAAACATCAAATAAAATCCAATTATTCAATTAATAATGACTAATTCCCGGCCAAACGAGGCATAAGTTTATCGGGTGTAGCATCATAACAAACCGGTATTCTAATTATCAAATACTAATTATGCGCGTGTGTTGCACCGGTAACTATATATATATATATATATATATATATATATATATATATATATATATATATATATATATATATTCACTTAAAGTTATAAAAGACACGTTAATTAGTTAAAAATTGTCACTTAGAAATCATATGACGTTTGGGTTGTTACATACATATTAAGAAAATTAATAAATGTGTATAGATTATAGTGAAAGGCATAGGAAAATACTAATATATCCTTATGACAAATAATTTGGGACAAAAAAAAACTCTCTAAAAAGACATATAACATGGGACTGATGGAGAAAAAAATACAACCCTACTTGTTAATACAAACTAAATAATTGCAATCGCAATTAATTAATATGAGAAAAATAAAAATTATCCGCATAGCCAATCCTGGTTGAATCTTTGGAACGTGATCATCACTGTACATGAAAGATGAGATGAGATGAAAAAACGTTTATGAGTTCGTCTTTTTTTCGATTGTGATATTGCTGAACGAGAGCCCTTTGATGGAATTTACTATATACTACACCATGTATGATTGGTGTTTTACGTTGTGTGTATGAGCCTAAACAACTTTCTTACTGGAGAAAGAATCGTTGTGCAAGCATCCGATTCTGCACTAGAATCGTTATTATTAAATAGTTCCGATAATTCTGGTCAAATTTCATCCACGGTCGAGAAGTTTACCTTTTCATTGCAGTACTGAGTTGCTAATGAGGTCGCCATTTCCTAATCCACCAATAGAATTTACATATGAAAAGGTATCTTTTATTTTCTCCCTTGTGTTCTTGTTTACGATCTTTTCTCGTATCGGGAGTTGTTCTCTTATGTTGGTGCTGCATATGCAGAGAGCGTCGTGCAATGTGAAGGAACGCCTGCTCCTTTTATTCGATTGCATTGAGCAAGAGACCCAATTATTTTGAAAAACCACATGGTATCATGTTTTCGACATTTAACACATTATTACTAAAATTTATAATGCATAAAATATAATTTAAAAACTTCATTTTCAACATATAACAGAAAAAAAAACAACAAATTAATAACACACATCTTCACAATCATATCCAATATGCTTTAAAATTTTAATTTGGCCAACTTTTTTTTCTTTCTAAAAACTTCAAACTAAGAACTCAACAGAGTGGCCAGAGCAACTTCGATAAATAAATTGCAAAAAGGAATTAAACTGACGAAAAAGAAAACCTGCATGAGTTCAATTAAATGATGTAAAAATTACAGAAACTCGTCTCCTAAGCGTTGAGAGCTAATTCTGTCGATTTCTCTTTTACAGCTTTCTTCCAATTCTCTGCACTATCAATAACTTCTCCGGTCTTTATCAGATAACGAACTCGTTTACCGTTTTCGAGGGTTTTATGACCGACCCTACTCACCACATCTTTCTCTTTCGAATAAAGCATCACGTTTGAACTGTGAATTGGTGCTTCGATCTGAAAATTATTTTCAATTTCAAATTATGTATCTATAGTAAATAAAATCCTAGAGAGAGAGAGATAGAGAGAGAAATGACCTTGATTATCTGGCCTTGTTCTCCCTCTTCCTTGCTCTTCACATGCTTCGTCTTCAAGTTGATATCCTTTATTACAATGCTGCTGTTGTGTGTAATAATTCTGGCGACTTCGCCGATTTTGCCCTTGTCCTTTCCAGAAATGACTTTTATGGTGTCCCCGAGTTTGACGTGCATCTTGTGTAGCACTGGCAAGCTGTTTGGTTTGCACTCTTTTCGCTCCCATCGTTTAAGCTGAAACAGAATTTTCATCAACTTATATTGCTGTTATCGGTCGTGGTTAATTCGTAAATCTCGGAACTTCTCATGTAGAAACACATAGCAGAAATATAGAAGTGCAGGTTATTTCTATACTACCTCTCGATGCAAAATTTCACGAAGAAGTTCGTTTAATTTTATAGTTGGGAAGCAATGAGAATGTGAGTATAGCAAGTGTAAAGGATACGGAAAAAAATGGTAAATGAAACTAAAAATATATATTAACCTTTGAGACGATTGGAATCGGCTGCTCTTTTGATTTAACCTGGTACAGGAAAACCGAAAATTAGTACGACAAACAAAAGTTGCTTCCGAAATCATACAAAACCAATGGAAAATACACACATCTGCAGCGAAAATATTCAAGCTGAGTACATCAATCTATCTATCTATCTGCCGTCGTCCGACTAGTTTAGATAAATCATTGCTCGGATATTGTGCAATAACTCAGAGGTAAAAACAAATCCAGCAATACACTTATGTATGGCCAAATCCCTAATTCATCTCCTTCAAATTTCACTCTCTTTTAGATAAATGCCAGTAAAAACAGTTGCAGAAGGCCTAATGTTCACACACACACACACACACACAAACACACACAGTTAGATGCAGATGGCCAATCCCTACACTTGCAACTGCTCAATTGAAACCCTAATTAGCCATAGGGGAAAAAAAACCTAGTAGCCGTTGCTTAATTTCGTCACTAATTTCACTAAATAAGAGTCTTAATTGTCGGAAAAACCAAAATCATGGACAAACAATCGATAATTTTCAAGAGTTCATAAGAAAAAATCGAGGAAACTAGTTTCGCAATGTGTGTCTACAAATGAAAGAGAAGGAAAAGGGGGGAAAATTGAAAACGCACCGCAGGAAGGTGGATAGAGGGGGCGAAGCTTTGGCCGAGGAAAGAGTTTGCCGACAGATTTAGCGACGTAAACGAACTCCGTAGAGCCGCCATTTTCTTCTTCTTCTTCTTCTTCTTCTTCTTTGTCTGTGTGTATTTTGCTTGAACAACTGTGAATGATTATGAATTCAGAGGGGATTGGGAGAAGATAATGTGCAGGAAACGATTTTTTCTGTCAGGTACTCACTGGTGCGGTTTTCTACGGTTCGATATTAAATCTTGTAAAATCGTGTTTTATCGACCATTTAATATTAGAACTTCAACACTGAATCTCTTACGAGAAAATCATATTTTAAAATCTTTCGTTTCTTTTTGGCCAAGTCATTTTTTTTTATTTTTTTTTGTGGTTCAAGTTGCTTTTATTTTTGTCTAATTTACTTTTTAAACTCAACCATGTTTCAATCTTTGTAAATTAAATTTTTCAATCCAATTAATTTAATGCAATGTTTATTAAAGGCGAATGGCAAAAAGGCCCATCACATGGGACTTAAAAACATTTTGGTCCACAAAAAAAACAGTCTCTCAATTAAACTCATCCCATGTCTTTAGTCTAAAATACCCTCAATAATATAATTCTTATCAATTCCACCCATTATGCTCTAACTTCCTTAATATTACACATTGACCCCGTATTTAAACAAATATATCATATTAACCCCCAAGACTTTTTTTTTTCAGAAAATAATTTTTTTTCAGAGATATTGTTTTACCGGCCTGATTCCGGCGTTTACTTTTTTTTTTTTTCCGGCCGGTCAACCACCGTTGACCGCCGGTCTCCGATATTGACTTTTTTTTTTTAAAATTTTTTTTCCTAGAAAAAAAATATTTTAATTAATATTACTGTTTTGGCTACTAAATTACTGTCTCAGACAGTAATGTTACTGTTTGGGACAGTAATATTATGAATATTATTTTTCCGAACAGTAATATTATTAATATTATTGTCTAAGACAGTTAAATTACTGTTGAAAACAATAATTTAGCATCCAAGTCAGTAATATTAATTAAAATATTTTTTTTAAGAAAAAAAAAAGAAAAAAAAAGTCAATTAACAGTTAAATTACTGTTTCCGACAGTTAAATAACTGCTGGAGACAGTAATTTAACAAACGAATACAGTAATATTAATTAAAAATATTTTTTTTAAGAATAAAAAAGTCAATTAACAGTTAAATCACTGTCTCCAACAGTTAAATAACTGCTGGAGACAGTAATTTAGCAATGAATACAGTAATATTAATTAAAATAGTTTTGAAGAAAAAAAAAATCAATTAACAGTTAAATAACTGCCGAAGACAGTAATTTATCAGCCAAGACAGTAATATTAATTAATTTTTTTTTAAGAAAAAAAAATTATATAAAAAAAAAAGTCAACGCCGGAGACCCGGCGGTCAACGGCAGTTGACCGACCGGAAAAAAATTCAGGAAAAAAAAATGTTTTTCAAAAAAAAAAAAAAAAAGTCAACGCCGGAATCTGGCCGGAAAAAAAATATTTCAGAAAAAAAATTATTTTCTGAAAAAAAAAGTTTTGGGGGTTAATGTGATATATTTGTTTAAATCCGGGGTCAATGTGTAATACTAAGAATTTAGGGTTAAAATTGGGGTCAAAATTGGGGTCAAAATTGAATTTAGGGTTAAAATTGGTTGATTGACGAAATTGGGCTAAATTGGGGTGTAAATCATGAAATTGGAGTTAAATTGGGTTTCAATGAATTGGGGTAATTTTGGTATATATAAAAGGATTTTTGTTATTTGCAAATAAGTTTGGATGAACTGGATTTATTTGAAGGGTCTATTAGATATAACCCCCTTAAACATTCAAATAATAGGGGTAGATCCAAATTTAAATTTGCCATTTTGATAAAAGCCCAAGCTTTTCGTAATTACATAATTACCCTCAATCAAATCCCACAAATCCCGTTACTTTACCTTTTGAAATAATATCAAATCCTTCGGCCCATAGTTGATTAACGAGATGCATAGTCGAATTACATTTGTATTAATATACTATCCCATATCATTTAATAGACTATCCCACTGGTATAATTTTACTATGGATCTCGTTAATCGACTATGGGCCGAAAAATCATCAAAACCCTAGATTTGAGAAGTGACGGCGGCGGATTTGTTTTTAAAATTAATAGACTATCTCATATCTTTTAATGGACTATCCCATGTATCTAATTCGAGTTTAGTTAATTGACTATTGGAAAAATAATAATATATATGGAAACTGAATAATATGTTTGTTTGAAATACTAATCAATTAGGGTAATTTTCCTTATTATATGAAAACGATTAGGGTAAATAATAATATATATGAAAAAATAATAATATATATGGAAACTGAATAATATGTTTGTTTGAAATACTAATCAATTAGGGTAATTTTCCTTATATCATGTAATAGACTATCTTATTGATCTAATTCGACTATGGATCTCGTTAATTGACTATGGATCCCGTATTATTCAACCACATATAGTATATTAATAATTTCAATATAGTACATTAATCTGCTATGATAGTATATTACGGTTATAGTAGTGATATGAAATTGTGTTACAAACAATATACCACTGAAATGACAAGAACATTGAAAACAACACCAACGTAAAGTATTCCACATAACCAATAAAATAGTACATTAATAATCTCATAATTTCAATCTAGGGTTTTGATTAAATACATAAAACACATCATAACACAATCAAACCAATATGTCGAGTTAAAAAACTCTAGTACATTAATAATCTCATAATAGTATAATAAAATGAAAATGGTAGTATCATACGGTATTCATAATAGTATACTACTGTATTACAACGGTTTAACACTTAACCGAAGTTACCGAGCCATTACATCGTAAACACCTCTTTATAGCAACCAACCCACCAAACCTCAACAAAATCCGTACGAAATTCGCCATCGAAAAAAACCTAAAATCATGAAACAAAATAAAAAATGCAGAATACTAAAAAATGATTAAATAGACTGCAAATACATTTGAATGATAATACATTAATATCATCAAAAATAAACTTAAAATGCAAAATCCATACGCTAAATTAAAAAAGACTATGAACTATATTTTAATGTACTACCCAGCACACTTAAATCGGCTGTTATAAACAAATAAACCAACTATCGATCGGGATAAAAACATGAACTCGACCACAGCGGACAATTATTCCGATTATTGCATAAACCAACTACGAAGCTCATATAAAACAACTCTGGTCCGATCTGCGTGAACCATCCTCTTCTAACTCTGTCAATCCTCTTCTAAACAAACATCATCGGCCAAAAAAAACGATATATATATGACGAAATAATTTTGTTAAAAAACGTTCTACTTAATATAATCAAGTATCAACACAATTCTTAAAAAAATCTAACCACCGTACACGACAATCATGGACATTGAGCAAAAAATAAAAACGAATAACGCATTCATACCCGCTTAACAACGTCCAACAATTAACAAACGCTCAAAAATCGATCCTATTTCCACGACGGTGCAGAAATCTTCAAAGACGATAAAACCCGCTGGAACGATGAAGAGAATCTTCAAAAAATATTGTACACGATTTGATATAACGGCCAATGATCTCACGTAAATTTATTCCGTGATTTTAGGCAACGTATCAGCAAATCTCAAATCACGTATTAAAGGAAATAAATGTCGTTTAATAATAAAACAGGGGTATTAAAGGGAAATTATATAATATATTTTGCCAAGTTGGCAAAATTGGGTGTATCTCAAAAAGGGTAAAAAAAATTGGATCTACCTCATTAGAAAATATGAATAAGGGGGTTTTCCCTAATAAACCCTTATTTGAAAGACAAAAAAGCTGGATGTCCCTATTTGTCATAGGCCTATTTGCCTTTATCCCAATTTTATATATATATATATATATATATATATATATATATATATATATATACACACTCAAGATAAAATTAACTAATTCTTATTATCAATAATATATATAAATCGATTAATAATTGTAAATATAATACAAGTCTATAAATCAAAATACTTTATTATTATAACCCAAAATCTTTATATATATATTTTTTTGTTATTCTTAATATATAAATATATTAAGAATTTTAAATCTAATACAAGATGATTTAGATTATTTTTGGATTATTTATTTTCTATCATTTTTGAATTGTCAGAATCCTCAATGGTCAAATAAGATAAATCTCATTTTCATCCCTCAAGTTTTACCCCAGTTTAGTCACAGATTTAGTTAGGAGTTAAACTTGTGGTTAATTGGTTAATTAAAGGAGAGAGTGTGTGATTGGGAATAGGCGGTTTAGTTTAGTATCTTGCAGGGTAATTTAGTAATAACAGATGATCGTGTATATATATATATAGAGTTAAATGCAAAACCACCCCCTGTGTAATTCCTAAAGGCCAAAAAACCCCCTGGGAAAAAATAAGTCACCAAAAACCCCCTAACAAGTGTTCAATGAAGCACACTCGACCCTTTTTTGTTTTTGTCTGTTGACCGCCCGCGAAAAGACAAAAATGCCCTTCAGATAAATATATCAAACCTCTAGAATTTTATGACTTAAATGAAATTTTCAAAATTTTCAATTCAGTCCCTAGCACTTTCAATTTAGCCCTCTTCTCCAATTGAAAAAAAAAAAAAAACGCACACTTCAATTTCAATTTCTCAGCTCATAGCTCAACGGCGGCTGCAACGGCAGCTGTGTTTGAGAGGATTTTGCGATGGGCTTTGCTATTCGTCGGAGAATTCGACGAAGTGTAGCTCGCCGGACCTCGATTGGCGACGACTTTAGAGAAGATCTGAACTTGCGGCGGCGGCAGCGGCGGCGGCGGCAGCAGCGGCGGCAGCAGCGGCGGCAGCAACGGCGGCGGCGGTCGCTGGGCAACGTCGGAGAAGATGGCGATGTCGGACAACAAAATGGGCGAAGAAGATGAATTAGGGGTTGGTCAGTTTGACGGGAGGAAGAAATTCCGATTTCTTTTTTCTTTTTTTTCTTTTTTTTTGTTTTTTTATTGTGTTTTGTTCTTTTTTAATTATTTCATTTATATTTAGTGATTTTTTTCTTTTGTTTTTGTTTAAAATGGTAGAAAAACTAAGAGAGATTTAGAGGGGCATTTGCGTCTTTTCACACAAAAAACGCACCAGCAGTCGCGTTGGTAGCGCGTGCATGACACAAATGAGATAGAGGGGGGTTTATGACTTTGACTACTAATCACAGGGGGGTTTTAGTCACTTAATTTTACCTAGGGGGTTTTTTGGTGTTTAGGAAAATCACAGGGGGTGTTTTTGCATTTAACTCTATATATATATGAGCAACTCCAACCTATTGTTATCAAATGGGGTTATCAAATACTCATTTGATAACTAAGATTATATTTTGATATCTCTATACAACTAGTGAACTCCAACCACAAGTATCAAAAAATAATTATCAAAAAAAATTATGATTATTTATATATTATTTATTTTGTAATTCATTTTAAATAATCATACAAACCGATTTTTGTGGTAAAATTTCATCAAAATCAATATTAATCAAGTTTTTACCTTTTCAAAGAGAAAAAAAAAAGGTTTATCATGATGTGCATGTGGATATACCACAACTGAGATTTATAATTGAACAATTCAAATTTTCCACAAATCCGCAATACTTTGACTGAATTGTACCAAAAATATTATTACGTATAAATTAAATAATTTATGACAAAGTCTTGGTTTGATTTCTTCAAGCCATATCTTCATAATTTTTGGTTACATTAATTCTATATTTTTGCCTCTATATAATATATAATAACATGTTTGTGATGTAGATCCTCGACTACATCACTTGTTTTAAAACTCCATTATCTTGTATTTAGTTATTTCACCATGCATGGTCACATTAATTTAATGGATTTCTTATCCGACTCGGATTCCGATGATCTTGAAATGTTGCTAACGGTTGTCGAAGAGGAGGAATTGGAGAGAGAAAGACAACATAGGCACTACCGCGTGTCAGTTCTGGGTCGAAGCGTAGTCAATCGTGACAGAGCCGAAGGTCACAAAAGACTCTATTGTGATTATTTTCTGATAATCCTACGTATCATGCAGGTTATTTTAGGAGACGATTTCGTATGCACAGACCCCTTTTCTCTCGGATTCTTTCTAGCGTTGAGGCCTACGATCCCTATTTTGTTCAAAGAAATGATGCTCTAAGCGTTTCTGGTTTATCATCTCTTCAGAAAGTAATTGCTGCATATAGAATACTCGCATGTGGAGTACCTGCCGATCTTTTGGATGACCACATACGCATAGGTGAGAGTACTTCTATTGAAAGTTTACGACATTTTGTGAAAGCGATTGTTGCCATTTTCAGCGAAAAATACTTAAGAGTACCAAATCAGGACGATTTATCTCGATTATTGCAAGTCAACGAGCAACGTGGATTTCCAGGGATGCTTGGGAGCATCGATTACATGCACTGGAAATGGAAAAATTGTCCAACTGCATGGCAAGGTATGTCTACGGGTCATTGTCGCACACCAACTATTATATTAGAGGCCGTTGCTTCGCATGATCTTTGGATATGGCATGCTTTTTTTGGAATGCCGGGATCGCTAAACGATATTAATGTTTTAGAAAGATCTCCCATCTTTTTAGCATTAGCCAATGGCCATAGTCCCCCTATTAGTTTTACAATAAATGGGAATATTTATTCGATGGGCTATTATCTAGCTGATGGCATTTATTCTTCGTGGGCTACTTTTGTAAAAACAATACCAGCTCTAATAGGTGTAAAAGCCAAATATTTTGTACAATCCCAGGAATCTGCTAGAAAGGACGTAGAACGAGCTCTCGGGGTACTACAGGCACGTTTTAATAATGTGCGTGGACCAGCAAGATTCTGGGATGAGGAGACATTATCTTATATAATGAAAGCATGTATTATCATGCATAACATGGTTATCGAAGATGAAAATGGCCCGGGTAGTACTGATTTTGATGACTTAACTCCAAATGTACGACATTCATGTGAGGGCACAAATGAGTTTATGGAATTTATTCAGACACATCATCAAATACGAGATCGTACAATTCATTCTCAACTCCAGCACGAACTTGTTGAACATTTATGGAATTTACACGGTCAAGATCATTCTTAATTTACATTATATAGAACGATCATGATTTTTACTTTATTTTTCTTACATTGCATTTCATAAATTAACACTTGACATTTCTTTTCTATTATTTAAATAAAACCGATGGTATGTTATTTTCAATTTGCATACGTAAGAATAAAGGTGTGGAAATGACTTTTTTAAAATGAACTTTCATTTCTTTCTCATAGCAATATGCTCAAACCATGTAAATGTAAGACAAACACAAAATTTGTAAATAAATTAAAAAAAAAAATCCTATGTAGTCTGTTATTAGAAATGGCACAATAACATTATTTTGTAAGAAATAGCACAATAGCATTATTATCAGAAGTAAACTAATTATATTATATCATTCTTTCTCAATACGTTATTTTTCTTCAAATTCCAATAAGCTGCTTCAGTTTCCCCCATTCCAGTAGTGTCTTTCAACATAATTTCGTTATCGACGCGCTCTTCTTCTATGCATTTTACATTTTCATTCGATGCTATAAGCCTCTCGCGCTGAATCATTTTTTCGCGCTCTAAAGCCATCTTCTCTTCCCAACGCTCATTTATAAGTAACATTGTAGACGATTTTTCACCTTCTGAACTTTTTTCTTTTCTCTTCAATTTTTCTTTTGAAGATTTTTTACCCGAAGGCCGATCCTTATTAGCAAAACATCCATTTTGATTTTCTGATGGGATTGAGACACCATCAAGATTTTCAAAACTAGTAGTTCCCTGCTTATTTCTTTCACAAGTAACAAGCCACTTCCTCTCATGTTTCAAAAGATCTAAACAATGCACAAACTTGAATTGATGTTTATTGGTGGCAACATACATTTTTCTCACTTCTTCTAACTATGAAAAAAAAAAGTTAAAATAAATAAATAATAATATCAATATGAATAGTTGAAAAGAGAAAATAAAATGAGTGTATTACTCTTCCATGATCAGTTTGACCAGATTGATGCCTATTATCAATTTGTTTAAGACAACTAATAAACTTTGCACATTTAGCATTTATATCATGCCAACGTTGTTTTATGCTTTGCTCCGTACGCACTCGTTGACCGCAATTCATTACAAATTGATCATAAATCTTCTTCCAAAACATGGTAGATGTTTGAGCACTTCCACGAGTAGCATCTTTACTTGTATTTAGCCATGCCGAAACAATACAAACATCCTCTTCACGAGAGAAATTTGTCGACCTTTTTTGTTTATTTGAAACTTCGACTTCAGTTGTGTTCCCACATCTATAGTGGAGTTGATCGTAGAGCTTTCTTCGTACGCCGGCATATCGCCATTAAGGAGATTAGTGAAACCCCCATAGTAATTTGAATCCATCTACAGAAAAAGTGGAAGAGGAAAAACAAGAAAATTAGCTCACCTCATCACACCATCAAGCACATCCCAACGTTCCTGAACAAATTCACCATTTATTTTATTTAATTAGACTATCAATAAATAATTTTTTTTACTATTTAGTCACTGTAATATGTTAAAGTTTCATAAGATTTAATCTATATATATATGTAGTGATTAAATTATCTATATATCTTCATCTAAATTTACTATCATTAACGTGCAACCAATGTAAAGAAGTACAATTCTCAAACAATCATAAACAATTAAAAAAGTATTAAAAAGTGCTTAGAGTTTATGATCATAAAAAATATTAAAAAATTAAGAAAACCTAGAAATTACTGCAAGTGTCTTCAATGGTGATTAATACACCGAGTCGGCCTTGGATGATTGTGTGGAGAATTTTGATGTAGCAAACTTATTATTTATACGAAGAATTTTTTTTTCCGTGGAAATTCGGTGAAGACCTAGAAAAAAAAAATCTGTTGAGATTTTTTTGACCAGTGAAAATTTATTGAAGACGTAGAGAAAATTTAATTTAATTTTGTTGAGATTTTTACGTAAAGAAAAGAAAATTCAATTTTGTTGAGGTTTTTCTTTTTTCATGTGCTCCTATTTTCTAGGAGAATATTTGATAATTATTTCTTTAGGATATATTTTTACTTCCCGATATTTGAGTTATCAAAATAGAACCCTATTTTAATAAACCCATTGGAGGATAGAGTTTTTAAATTTGGGGAGTCAAATGGAGGTTAAGGGATTTGATACCCCATTTAAACCCCGTTGGAGTTGCTCTAAAGAGATTATTTTACATACCCCTAGTCACCAAATAAACTAGGGATAACCCAAACCCAAATCATCTTTTGACATACCCCTGGAGAAGCGAAAGTACTATACTACCCTTTGCATTTATCATTTTCGCTGATTTATTTATTACTTTTTTTATTTTATTTTATTTTTTTATTTTTTTATAAACCTGTTTGTTAAATATATATATATATATATATATATATATATATATATATATATATATATATATATATATATATATATATATATATATATATATATATTAATTTTTTTTTTAAATTTTCAAAATAATATGTTTACATTACTGAAAATAACTACATGTAACTATAGTACCTATAGTAATTCATAGTTATGTTCGTTTTTTTCCTCATATTTTTAGTCGACCAATTGTATACACACACGAATACTGACTTATACAAAATAATTAATAAAACCCCAACAAAAATTTACAAATTTCAATATTTTTATTATAAATCACATCAGAACCAAAAAAATACAAATCGAAAATACATAAATATACGCATATGTAACTACATGTTATTATAATAATGTATAGTAATGTATACAGTCTGTTGAACAAATCAGATGTAACTTCAAAAAAAAAAATTGACACCTTCAAGGAAAGGATCAATGGCCTTCATTAAGATGCAATTGCAAAATCAAAAACAAAAAGAAATTACTTTAGTGCAAATCAACAAAATTTGAAGAAAAATATCAAAACACTCAAAAATCAACAAACACTAAGAGATCGAGAGATAGAAAGAGAGGTTATTGCTGGGAAATGCTACAGATTTTAAATCAAATAGACAGTGACTCCTCACCCCCCTTGCCTCCTACCAAAACCCTAGACGCCGCTAATAACCACCCACAGTTCCGCGCGCCCACAAATACAAAAAATATAGAAATAAATCTGAAAACATAAAAATAAACGAAATTACCATCAAAATATGGATCCCGACGAGACGAATCCAACGATGGGTGACCCGTCAAATTTTGACGGGTGGAACACAAAATAATGCTCCGGCAAGACCACCGTCCTCGAATGAAAAAAATTGCAGAAATAGATCAGCGCTCGAAACTGAATGAAATCATCACCAAAAGAAAGAGCTCGACGAGAGGAATCCAACGGTAGTTAAACCATCAAATTCCGACCACCAGAGAGAGAGTTATGGCTACAGAAGCAATTTCGCTGGTGGGAGGTTTGTGAAGGCGAGATTTTGAATTTGGGAGAAGAAGAGAGAGACCGTGAATGGCTAGGGTTAAAACTGATTTTAAAAGGGTATATAGGAACTTCAGGGTAGCCCAGGGGGGTATGTCAAAATATTTTCGAAATGAAGGGGGTTTCCTCTAGAGTGTAATCCACTTGGTAGTTAGTTCTATATAATTTGGAAATGAGGGGATCGGATCTATAAAATAACCCCATATATAAAATATAAAAACGAAAATGAAATGGAGCCCCACGCGCCCAGAATTTGTTATAATATATTCTTCGTCTCTCCCCCTTCCCCCCTCCCCCTCCCACAAAACATACACAGTCCACCGTTCTCTACGCAAAAAAACACCCTCTCTCTCATCTGAAACAAAACAAGTAATGGAGGCGTTGATAGAAGCGCTCATTTCTGTCGAGGAGGAAGATTCAATCCTCTCTCACGTTCGATTCATGTTTGTATCGGAGGAAGAGATAGAGGATTGGATTCGAGAATGTGCGATTTCGAGCGTACGGAATTTGTTCGTGTCGGATTCCGATAAGGTGATATACAACGAGAAAAACACCCGATGTACGGTATGCTACTACACCTTCGTCGAATCGGAAGTTGTAGCTTGCTTCGTGTGTTTCGAGGAATTGTTGGAGTTGAAGTGTGAGCACATTTTTCATGAAGCCTGTTTCGAGAAAATTGCAGCGGCGTGGGAGAAAGACAGAAAGGAGTGCAGGGTGATGGAGCCTCTGAGATGTCCGGTGGATCTGAAACGTTTTGGTTTTTGAATGGCATGTTTGGATACATTCCCCACTCCGGAATGGAGTTCGACTCTCCACCGAGGGTTAGGCGGCGGCAGAGAAAGGAAAAGGGGAAGGGCAAGGTGGTATAGGGAGAAGGATGAGGAAAGGGGAAAAGAAAGGGTAAATTCAACGTTGATTTGACACCTGTAAAGTTCAAAGCTATAATAGAGAATATTGACTCGGAGCCTTGTGGGAATTGCAGAGGGGAACTCGAGAGTCACGAGTTGGAGTACATGGTGTTGATGTGTTCGCACTATTTCCACACTGTGTGTGTTAATCAACTGAGAGAATCAGGCGCAATGACTGTAACATGTGGCGTCGGAGGGTGTCCGGTTGTTTTCAATTTGTATACATAAATTGTCGAGTTTTTTCTGCCGCTAAGGCCAGATCATGAGGAGTTCATGCTTCCATATGGTGGTGGCGGTGATGTAATTGGGAATGAACAACCACTGATTTTACAACGAATTGTTGAGAGGATTGATTTGGGCATAATCAATGCGTTGGTTCACTTGATTCCAGATGAGCATATGCGGAGACATCGGTTTCTCACGGAGGCCCCCGTGAGTGGGACGAAGGCGAAGATTTCCCCTAATGCGGCGCCGCCGTCGGGTGTGGGTAAAATAATTTATTTTCTTTTATTTTATTTTATTTTATTTTTACTTTCTTACTCTCACTCTCCCTCTCCCTCTCCCTAGACACGATCACGGGCCGGTTCATACCGGTTCACGGTTCAATTTTTTCGGAACCGGAACCGGCCCGTAATATGCACGGTTCGACTGGCCGGGTCGGCCCGCCGGTTCAATCCGGTTCCGGGCCTATCCGGGCCGGTTCACGGGTCGGCCCGGAAAATTTGATTTATATATACATATTTAAAAAAAAATACTTAATAGATAAATAAATTAAAATAATTACTTTTAAATAGAAAAAAAATAAAAGAAATAAAAAAAATGACTTTAACTTAATTTTATATGAAAAAATGGGGTGTAAGGGTATTTATAAGAAAAAATGGGGGGGGGGGGGGGGGGGGGGAGGGAATTCAAAAAATAGCAACTAACGGCCGGTTCACCGGCCCTTTTTTTATTTTTTTTGAACTTTTTTGATTTTTTTTTTTAAATTTGGGTGAACCACCAAGCTGGCCCGGCGGTTCACGGTTCACCAATTCATAGAATCGGGCCCGTCCCGGGGATGAGGGGCCGGTTCACGGGTCCCGGACCGGTTCGCCGGTCAACGGGTTGGGCCGGTTCCGGGCCTAAAACCGGCACGTGGCCGTGTCTCCCTCTCCCTCTCTCGGGGTTTAGTTTTCTTTATCAAAATTTAATGCCAAGTTCAGTACGAGTGAGATAGGGAGAGAGATAGAGAGGGAGACTCTCCCTTTTCCCTCTCCCTCTCTCGGGGTTTAGTTTTCTTTATCAAAATTTAATGCCAAGTTCAGTACGAGCGAGAGAGAGGGGGAGAGAGATAAATTATTTTACCCACAGCCGACGACGACGTCGCTTTAGGGGAAATCTTCACCGTCGTCCCACTCACGGTGGCCTCCCTGAGAAACCGATGTCTCCCCATATGCCTCAATTGGAACCGAGTGAACCAACGAATTGATTGTGACCAAATTAATCCTCTCAACAATTCTATGCAAAATCAATGGCGGTTCATTCCAAACAACATCACCACCACCATCATATGGAGGCATGAACTCCTCATGATCTGGCCTTAGCGGCAGAAAAAACTGGACAATTTCTGTATACAGATTGAAAACAACCGGACACCCTCTGACGCCACATGTTACAGTCACCGAGTAAGGACGTTTTGCCACAATACTAGTAAAACGTTTCCACAAACACAAATCCCGATGGTTCATTTTTGACCTAAAACAAAAAATGTTCACGAGCATGATAGATACAAAAGGGGTTAGAAAACCCGGAAAACAAATTATTTGAGAAGTATATGAACTACCGTTCAGATAAATCACAAGGTGGTGATTCCTCCACCACATACTCTGACATATCTATCTCTACGAGCCTGCTTACATCACAATACCAGTGCTCTGCTACAGCCTTTGCAATCTCCGTTTTACCATGTCTAGAAAAGAAGAAACAAACCCCTCGGGCGCGTAACCATATCTCTATGCAAGCCCAACGTTCCAAAGATTTCATTAATCACCCGTTCTTGATTCACCACCCTCTTGCCAATCATATATATGGTCTTTTCCATCTGACTGGTAATATGCGAAATAATCTGAGTATGCGGGACATCAGTCAAGCTGCTCACCACCTAATAATCGCAGAGGGTCGTATACATCAGATGTGTAATAACATAAATTTAGAACGATTGAACAAACGTATTAAGAACAAAGTATCAAAGAAAAGTTGCCAAGTAAAAACCGACAGTACGAAGCACTAAAGTTGCTTAAAATGGCAAGAAAGAAACCTCGGCAACATGACAAGCCTTGACTGTCAAGATAGGTTGGAAAAGTCACTACGCCACAAAGCGTCATCCATAGCGTTTGAAAAACGCTATAGTAGGATATTATAGCGCTTTTACAAACGCAATGTCTGCCGGAGCTATAATAGGCCAGAACTTTTCCATAGCGTTTAGTAAACGCTATTTTAAAATTTCTAGGCATAGCGTTTGTGTTGAGCTATTATTCACTCTGTTATAGAACGTATTCAGCGCTATCGTTTTAGCAACTATAGCCTAAAATAAATGCTATGTCATACTATAGCGTCTGATTGTGAGCTATGATTAAATGGTTAATTTTATTTAATTAATGCTATTGAACACATCAATTTTTCTAATAAATTTGTTCAACAAAATAATGAACATAATAATATAATAATCCTATTTTTGTAAGAGATCTGGAAAATATCACCAAAAATTATCATTAATATTTTAACCAAGTTAATACATGAACATAAAAAGGCTAACACTATCTTTCAATATTCTTGTAGAACAAAAAGAAAAGAAATAGTGTCTCAATAAAAAAATATGGTCTACAATGCACTTATCATTATTTAAACGAAGAAAAACTTATAATTTAAAGATCTACAATGTTGTCATGTCTTCAAGTCGGCAAGCACTTACGCTGAACTCCGAAGGTTCCAAGTTTTTCTGTAAAAGATGACATAGAAATACAATATTAAAAGCTTTGCAAGGTACTGATTAAGTACATTTCAACATAGACTAAATAATTGAAACAACTCGTATGGATTAGTGCACTTTAGCATTCGCAGTATATGTATGATGTTCGCATCAGATAGAAAATGCATACGATTTCCCATATTGAATAACACATATTCTGGCACTCCGAAATGTACTATATAATTACATGTGTACAGACTTTTATCAACAAGTATAACATCAAGTGATTTGGGAAATATGTGTTTGTAATTAGTTTACCTCACTTTCAACCGGTAATAAAGTTTGAAAATTATGAATTTCAAAGCGATACACTATCAGTTGGCCGGATTCCTCAACCCAACCATGAAGCGAGGGTGATTGAAATTCACTGGAGTAGCAAAGATGACTACTGCAAAGACATTATGCCCTGCAACGAAGACCATAAATCGTTGAATAAGCTGATATAGACTAGATCTACAAGCAATAACTACATATACTGCACATTTGAGTAAAAACTTACAAAATAAATTATGAAGAACTTACAACCACTCACATTAAGAGTTTACATTCATAAATAAGAGGCCTAATAAAAGGCCATACCATGAGTCAAAAATTGGAACCGAACTTCAACGGTTATCAGTAACCCAATCAATAAATACTTCTAAACACATGGAAAGGTACACCTATTTTTAGGTAATGAATCAATAATATTAAAATCATTGGAATAACATGCCAAAACTATCAATATTAAGATGAACACATAATGAAAATAAACATAAAAATAAAAATAAAAATAATACAAGTTCTCCTACACTTGCAGTTAGTGAACTAGTCCCCAAGTCATTAAGAAGAGTACTCACCGAAAACATTTCTCCATTTTGAATCTGTGCAATTTGCTTATAATTTCGGCAAAGTAGCTACACAAGACAAGAGGGAAGATCAAATTCATAATTTTTTCGTAAAATAAAATATGCCGCAAATGATAAAATGCGTGTCATATGTATATAAATTTTACTAACCAAAATTGTTCAACAAAATGAATCTTGTAGAAAGGATAAAAAAACCTTATGAGAAGAACCGATTTCTCACAGTCATCATATTAAAAGCCCCATAAGCAATTTTCACATAACTCCATAAGAAATTGGGCTATAAAATATATGGGAATCATAAAACCCATACTTTACCCAGCAGGAACAATTACAACCGAAAGTAAAAGGAAAAGAATTGAGTAGAATTAGGGATTTTGACAAATAAATTAAAACTAGGAAAGTAAAAAATTAATGAGAGAAATAGATAGTGAAAACAAGATGTGAGAACAAGTTGTTTCGATCTGGACTGGAAGGAAGAGAAACGGGAAGACGATAGGGTCGGGTTGGTCGGCAGATCGACGAGAGAAGCATTCTCTACCGGCTTCGTGAGGAAATAATTGATAGTAAAGATACTTTAAATTTTCTCTCACCAAAAATCTAATTTATTCTTGAGAGACCGAAAAAAGGCTTGGGCCTAGGAACGCCTAATCTATAGCGTTTATTTTTTTAATTCTTCTAAGCCGAAAAAGTTATTATAACACTTATTGAAAAAACGCTATAAGATGGTGCTATTAAAAGCCAATTTTGTTGTAGTGAGTTCGATTAGCTCGCCTCGTATATCATCCAGAAACTGATCATCGGCCACTCTACTACTCCATGGTGTAATAATTAATTCGTCCAGCATATCGCAATCGAACAAAGACGAAGTCGTAACGTTTTTCCATCTCAGTAAAAAATCTTTCATGTACAGTGCTGCAGAATCACGTTCCAGAATTAGACGATTCACCCACGATTGGGTAGCCGGATAATTCTCCCTGTGTAACTCATTTAGTTCGACAAGCGCTCGCTGCAGTTGATACGCCTTCTCGTAGAATTCAATCTCGTGGACACAGTTTCTGAGTTTGCTTTCCACCATCCTGCATGCTCCGTCCAAAATTTGGAGACCTTTTTCGAAGGTTGATTTTTCTGAAAAATTATTCGTTGAGAAATTTTGATTCAAATAAAATTAAAAAAAAAAACAAAAAAAAAACATAATCAATCGTAATTACAGAGAATTAAAAATAATCAACTAACCGGAGATCAGTTTGCCGGAATTGAAGTATTTAACGCCGTGAACGGCGAGACGAAGAGCGCAGACCAAAATCCGAACGGTATATTTCTTCTCCAACTTCGGTTTTGCTCCTTTCAACACCTTTAGCAATTCCTCCTCCATTGATTCTTGCAACGATTCTTCTAGCGGGTGATAATGTTAAACCCTAATCTAACCTGAAGAAACCCTAGTGTAGCAACAAATTCTTATCTGCGATTTAAACAAACAAGAAAAACTTGCACAAAAATAATTTTATTGAATTAAAATAAAATATTGGGGGTTACAAACTCTAATTTAATCATCTAATTCTTCTCTCATGAAAAATATGTGTTTCACTTTGAATTTCAGAGTCGGGTCGTTGACTTGATCTTCTCTAGATTTGATTTGGATTTGAATAACGTCTTCCAAGGGTCTTGCGACTTGAATCTCGAATCGAACGCTGAACTTTGACGGGCTTTGACTTAAAGATCTTGGAGTTCTTCGAGTTTTAACTTGAAGATCTTGGAGTTATTCGAGATTTGACTTGAAGATCTTGGAGTTCTTGATGTATTTGGCCCTTCAATCTTCCTTCGATCTTGATTGGTTGAAGAACGCCCTTAATTTGAGAGAATTTTCTCCTACGGTTTTTCTTCTTCTTGAGTTGTGTGTTGAATTGTGTAGGGAGGGTCTCTATTTATAGTGGTAGAATAAAAGTCCTACATAAAATATTCTTGATGACGTGGCGTGATTTGATTGGCTCTCTTTAAATTGATAATTATCTCTTATAACTTGGAAGAAAATAAACAATCCTATTGGTCAATAATTAACTGGTATTTATCTCCATTACTTGTCTTTAACCAATTAATTAATTTTATGTGTCTACACCTAGATTTTTTTTAGTGAAACCCTAGATTTTTAGTTTCTCACCTCCACGAAATTAGATTAAACGAGTTTTTTACCCTAAATTTTATGCAAAAAAAAAGTACAAAAAAAAAGGATTTTATAAAAGGGGTAATATGCTATGAGCCCCTCAAACGAAACCTAATTTGAACTAAATGACAAGTTCAAATTCATTTTTTAATTAAGTCCTTAATTTGAAATAATATATGAGCCACGTCCCTAATTTTTTTTAATCCCTATCTTGCCCTTATACCCTAAATTATATAACCTACATATTCTCGTTTCTACAATTCAGATTTATTTCGTTCTTTTGGTTTCTCTTTCTCTCTCTCTCCGTCCCTCTCTCACACGTTCTCTAATCTCTTTTTTCAATCTCGTTTTTTTTTCTCCATCTTTCTCTCACCTCTCTATCTCTATACCTCTCTCTTGCTAATTAATTTGGTAATAGTCGAAGCCAAGGGTTGTGGTGGATGAGGAGGCGGCTGCGAGGGTTGTGGTGGAGGAGGCGGCAGCGGCGGGCTGTGTTTTGAGATGGCGGCGAGGTGTTGTGGGCGGCGGCGGGGGCTGGGGTGGAGGAGGTGGCGGCGATGGGCTTTGTTTTGAGATGGCGGCGAGGTGTTGTGGGCGGCGGCGGGGGCTGGGGTGGAAGAGGCGGCGACGGGGGGCTGGGGTGGAGGAGGCGGCGGCGACCTGTGGTGGTTGAGATGGCGGCGAGGTGTTGTGGGCGGCGGCGGGGGCTGTGGTGGAGGATTCGGCGCCGGTGGGTGTGGTTGTCGAGATGGCGGCCGGCTGTGGTGGTTGAGATGGCGGCGGGGATGTAGTTATGGTAGAGATTCGATCTTGATCTTCAAGAGATTTTTCTCGATTTGGGTTCAAAATCGTAAATCTAGGTTTTCCCAAAGTTGGTAGGTTACGGTTGCGACGGCTGTAGACGTTGGCTGCTAGAGTTTGACGTTGACGGCTAGGGTTGACGAGGGTTGTGTGTTGGCGGTGGCTAGGGTTTGGTAGTACACCGTAGTATACCATAGTCTACTATAGTATTACAACAAATAAAATATTATATATATATACTGAATTAACAACAAGGAAAAACAAGTTTTGTTTTGTAATTTTTAATAATATTGTAGATAAAAATATTTTTTAATAATAATGTAGAAATGATAGTACACCATAGTATAACATAGTATACCATAGTATTTTTGAAATCTGCTGAATTATTTAACAAAAAGAAGAAAAAAAATTGTTTATAATAATATAAACAAATGCAGAGTGTAAATTGAAAAAATAAAGATGAGTGAAAGAGCATTTTCGGAATGAATTTAATAAAAGATATGAAACAAATGTTTAGTTGAGCTTGTCATTTAGTTCTAATTAGTTTTGTCACTAGGGACCTATATCTTAAGACCTCTTTATAAAATTGAGAAAGGGCATTATTGACAAACAAATTGATTTCGGGGGTATTTAAAGGTGTTAATATTACATGCGAGGTAAAAGTGAAGATTAAAATAATATAAAGGAGGTAAGTGAACAATATGTATAATATAAGGGTATAAGAGAAATTAATCCAAACTTTAAATACATATATGCAGTGCAATAATAATATAGGAAAAACGCCTAAAATTATACGATTCATCAGTTTCCCCCATTTTCTAAAGCAAAATCAGTTCCCCACAAACCCTAATCGCAATTCCGACCGTGAATCAGTAAAAATGGTGCTCGCGCAATTAGGTGGCAGCATTTCGCGCGCGATTCAGCAGATGAACAATGCGACGATCATCGACGAGAAGGTTTTGAATGATTGCCTCAATGAGATCACGCGCGCACTCCTTCAAGCTGACGTGCAGTTCACGCTCGTTCGCAATATGCAGACCAATATCAAGAAGATCGTCGATTTCGACGCTCTCGCCGCCGGCCATAATAAACGCAACATTATCAAACAGGTTTCCCCGATTTGAATTTTGGAATTTTGGAATTTGATCAGCACAAAGGTTTTTCATTTTTCCCTGCTTTATTTTAATAAAATGAGGGTGTGGTTTTTCAGTCCCAGTGTTTAATGTAGCGTTGTTAATTCAATAATTTGGATGTGTTTTATGCATTTGTTTGTCGAAAATCGGAAAGAGGGAAAATTGAGGATATGATAGCATATGACGAAATCAAGAGTCTCTTGATGCAATTAGCTTTTGCTTTGCTTTGGGATTGAGTAATTAAATTTGTGTTTTTTTTTCCGTTTGACTGCGAGTGTGAGGATTTTGTTTAGATAGTTTTGACTAGTGAGTTGCTATGTTTATTTATAATATAGAATTTAGTGCCCCCCTTTTGTAGGCTATTTTGAAGGAGCTATGCAAGATATTGGATCCAGGGAAGCCTTCGTTCGCTCCCAAGAAAGGGAAAACTAGCGTTGTTATGTTTGTTGGGTTGCAAGGTATGATGTTAAACTATATTGTTTATTTTGTATTAGTAATCTATGCGTGGTATATAGTGTCATTCTGGGTGGAATTTTCAACTTTTCGACTCACAGTTTAATCATGAAATACACATTTAATGGGACTGAGCATGTGATATTGATGATATCGTAAATTTTGATATCTTGAGAGGAAGGAGTCAAATTTTGACGTATGCTTGATTTTTAATTATAGGGTCGGGGAAAACAACTACTTGTACCAAATATGCATACTTCCACCAGAAGAAGGGATGGAAACCTGCCTTGGTTTGTGCAGATACATTCAGAGCTGGTGCTTTCGACCAGTTGAAGCAGAATGCCACTAAAGCCAAAATTCCTTTCTATGGAAGGTATCATTTTTTCGCTATGATTTGGTGGATTAGTTTCTTCGTGTTTGTTTAAAAAAATCCTTGTTATCCCATGAAAAATGAAGGATGATTACATTCTTTTGATGTTTTTTTTTGTTGCGGGGATTAGCAATGTATGAATCAAAGCGGCAATTTCTTTTTTTGGGTTTATAAATTCATTAGTGCCCAGTAAGTACAAAAGGTTGCATTTGTCAATCAGTAATGCCATGAAACTGTTTATGTGAAGATTAAGAGTGAAGTTTGATAAATTTGTCAGAATGAACATTTATTTTATGCTCGTGAGTATGTATTACTAGGTGAGGATAAGTATGCATATTGATTCTTAAACAAAAGGTGGCTTTGCAATATGGAATATTTCATCGGAGTCGGATTCTTGTTTCTGTTTCATGCTTCCATTGTAATGTCTTTTGGTCCTCTAGTATGAAATGGTATATTCTTTTACAGCTACACGGAGTCGGATCCTGTTAGCATTGCTGTAGAAGGGGTTGAAAGGTTTAAGAAGGAAAACTGTGACCTCATAATTGTTGATACCAGTGGACGTCACATGCAGGAAGCAGCTCTTTTTGAAGAGATGCGTCAAGTTTATGAAGCAACGGTGTGCTTTTCTGTGCTTCGCCTGTTTCTTTGTTTCTAATTTCGACTTAGTTATAAGATAATAATACTAATAATAATGACATTATCATTTGTAAATTCCAGAAACCAGATCTTGTGATATTTGTCATGGATAGCAGTATTGGTCAAGCTGCATTCGATCAAGCTAAAGCATTCAAGCAAAGTGTTGCGGTTGGAGCTGTAATTGTCACTAAGATGGACGGGCATGCTAAGGGAGGTGGTGCTCTTAGTGCGTAAGTTATAAAAAGAGCTTATACATTTTTTTCCGAGTTAATGATAATATTAGCTAAATATGCAAATGATGCACATAATATCTCCTGATATAAGTTCGTTTGGTTTTGGATCCGTCTCTAGTATCTAGTATCAGGGTGTAAGAAACTCTAATTAGAATATTACTGGTAAAGATTTCCAGATATATCTAAATTGTATTTCTTTTATCAATTAAACTATTCCAAACTCGATGATTTGCTTACTGTGGCAAACATGTTTTGCAGAGTTGCAGCAACAAAAAGTCCAGTGATATTTATGGGCACGGGTGAACATATGGACGAGTTCGAAGTATTTGATGTCGAGCCATTTGTTAACCGTCTGCTAGGTTGGCATTCCCTAATCATCGTTTGTTGCAAAACATTTTTTTTTGCCGTTAAGTCATTAATACTTGTGTATCTCTATATATTATTATAGGCATGGGTGGTGGCGACTGGTCTGGGTTCGTTGAAAGAATTCAAGAAGTTGTTCCGAAGGATCAACAGCTGGAGAAGCTTTCTCAAGGCAACTTTACTTTCAGGACTTTGTACGAGCAGTTTCAGACTTTACTTAAAATGGGTCCTATGAGTCAGGTTAATCCCTCTTCTTTCTCGTGAGTCCATGTTTACACTACTCGAGTTCCGTTAGCTTCATTTCATTTTTAATCTTCAACTCTCAATAGAGGAATTATCGGAATAACCTGTCTATAGCATGTTATATAGACTGCCCAAGAATGCTGTGAAAACAATTACTCGATTATATCGCCATTATCTTGACAATAAATTTCTAATTTTTTTGGGTTGCTGCTTAAGTAACTAAGCCTCATTTTCTCTTCGTTAGGTACTCTCCATGCTTCCGGGATTTAGCCAAGAGTTGATGCCCGAAGGACGTGAAAAGGAAAGCCAGGCTAAGATTAAAAGATATATGACAATGATGGACTCGATGACTAATCAAGGCAAGTTTAATTACCAAAATACCCATTTCCACTAGAGCTATATTTGTTACTTATTAGAAAACATATAAACTATTGCAGAGCTGGATAGTTCAAATCTGAAGATGATGAACGAGTCTCGATTAATGCGGATAGCTAGAGGGTGTGGGCGCCCATTGAGGGATGTGATGGAACTATTGGAAGAGTATAAACGTTTGGCAAAGATTTGGGGGAAAATGAAGGGAATGAAGATTCCGAAGAAGGGAGAAATGAGTGCGCTATCGAGAAATATGAACGCGCAGCAACTGAGCAAGGCGCTGCCACCTCAGATGCTGAATCAGATTGGCGGCATGGGCGGCTTGCAAAGCTTGATGAAGCAAATGGGTTCTGCTAAGGATGTTATGGGTATGTTTGGTGGTGGGGATAATAAATAGATATTTAACTTAGTCGACTGTGGGGAATTTCAAGATTCCTTTCACATTGAACTTGAATCAATTCTTATCATTCAGGTACATATACATCTCCCATATAGAGCAATTTGAGATAGACTATTTGTTCAAGATGACCATTTTTGGGTTTTTACTCCCATCGATATTATTAAGAAGTTGCGTTGCTTTATTTTTTCATCAGTTATAATTGACTAAGACATCGTTTGGTTGACAAGATAAGATTAGTCATATATATATATATATATATATATATATATATATATATATATATATATATATATATGGACACATGAACCCTAGTAGACCTGACACCCAGAACCCCAAAAAGCAATCAACCTTCCTCTCCTCTCCAGTAGCCGATTCTCTCCCCGAGAAACCATATCCACTGCAAACCCTAGCTCTCCATCGGTTACATTGTGCAAGGTTTTCCGGACTGTCAGTGTTTCTACCACATCGGTTGTTTCAAGAGTGAGATTAAGGATGACGATTCGGTTGCTTAGAACTACAATATATATATATTTTATATAACGTCGTAGTTATAGATAATGCTGAAAATCGAACATATCGGAAATTCAAATATTGGAATGAAGAAACTTGTTTCGCAATTGAAATTTCTCGATTCAAAATCGACAGAATTCGCAAATTCCAACTTGACAAAAGTTCGAATCAAAAATTGAAATTTGTTATATAAATGAAGGGAATTAAGATACCAAAGAAGGGAAAAATGAGTGAGTTATCGAGAAACACGAATGCAATACAAATTGTTAGTACAGGGTCGATTTAGGGCTTATTTGGTAATGAGATTTCTAAAATTTAATAAATAACCAAATAAGAGATCGAGGCCCGTGAAATTTCAACCTAAAGTTTCGCTATAATTAAAATCGTTAAAATAAAAAATAAAAAAAAAAACTTATGATTTCACTGATTCAAACGGTTGTAATAAGGGACTTGCGATTCAATTTGACTAGTGTGTGTGTGTGTGTTTGTTAGTGTGACGAATATCTTGCTTTATTCGAACTTAATATCACTATGTACATGTGTTGTCAACTAACTTGCGTATCTAATCGGGTATATGATATACAAGACCTCTATATATGGTTCAAACATTACAAAGAGAAACCAGGGTGGTAAAAGCTGGTGGCACAGCGAAATAACTGCAAATTATTCAAGCAGCAGCTGCCACCAGGAATACGCACAAAAGGCCCGTCGTCGTCCTCTGCCGCAGGGTTAAAAACAATTATCCCATCCACCCGATGCATCAACTCCGTCCTAAATCTCTTCACACTCTGCCAAAACATAAATACCAAAACAAAATCCAATATCAACAATTTTTTTTTCCTTCCCGGGGAAAATTACAAAAAAAGAAGTATAAAGAATAAAAGAAATAACAAAAAACCTGATTCACGGCCATAATAGACGTAACATTCAGTCGACAGTTAAACGCAGCCTCAGCACTCCAAGGTTTATTTTCCACATCCGTTAAAAGGATAACGATACTTCTCCAAAAGTCAACCTCATCGAGTGTACCCTTATCAAGAATCTCGAGTATGCTCTTATAGAGCACGTCGTCGGCAAACTCGATTCCGTCGAACAAAACGACCACACTTGGCCTCTTCTTCACTTCATCGATAAGAAAGTTCTTCACTTCCTCGCCTCTACAATTATCGTCCAATTTGATATACACGAAGAGCGATTCCCCTAACGACTCGTTAAGGGAACTAATCAGCCCTGCTTTAGCACCACCGTTCAAACCTCCAACGAGGAAGTGCTTATCTGGCAAATTAGGCGATTCCAATGACGCAGCGTCGTCGCTCTTTTTGACTAGAGCATCTAGTATAATACTAGTTACTTTAGCAATACCACTATCGTTTCTTTTTTTCAATTTTACGACAAGACTTTTCAACGTCTTCTTCTTCTCATCAATTGTAGGAAGAATATTGTCCCAAGATGCTCTCTGCATACGTGTTTTGGTTGTGTAGTCGATATGCATACATGCATATATATAAGTTATGGAATATAAACAATATAATAAACATACCTCTTTAAATACGCATGTTAGTGGTTTGTCTCCCAAGCAACACTTTAAGAGCCCGTCGCAAGAATTTGCTAATAAATTTCCCAACAAAAATAAACTATGGGGAGTAAGCAGCACGCGCAAGCATTCTCTACGAAAGTTGAATATCTTATACACTGTTTTCACCTTCTTCTTTAAGCCGACCAACAAATTATCGAATGTCCCATCTGCTAGCTTTAAGTACCAATCGGGAGCATTTTTTCCATGTACTTGGAATCTGAATGATAGCTCGGAAGTTCCAACAAACGTATCGATATATACAGAAGCATTGTCTACACCTTTTGAGGTTGCTAATTTTGGAACAACGTGCTCGAGCAATGCTTTTTGGAAAGCCTTTCCAGCTTCAAGCTACCAAAAAAAAAAAAAAAAACAAGAAAAACACGATCACAAGGTGAATGAAGTTACGGTTTAAAAGAGACGAAGCGATTCACATGTAGACAATTTCTTCCTCTTCAATAAATTAAAACACGAAGAACTAGCAAATAATAAACTCAATAGAAACTACTTACATGTACGGTTGGTGCCTTGAGAAATAAGGCATCTATTGCAGCATTAGACGCATGCACGACAAATCTTTCTCCATAAATATCTCTCACAATTTCCCTAAGCAACAGCCTCGCAACAGCCTTCTTATTTTCAAACCTCCTCACGACAAGAATTTTATCTACTGAATTTAACAGCTCAGCATCGAAGATTCTTCTCGCCTACAGATTCCATTACAAAACAAAAGGAGAATTCGCTCACGTACAGTTGACGAAACCAGACATCAACTTTATTTAAAAAAAAAATCCCAACCTCGGGAAGAACTCTTTCATAACTGTCCCTTAAATTACAATTACGGGCCCTGTAGAATTCTATTGGATTGCGCCTAAGCTGTTCCAAAACATCTTCATTCCAATTTTTACTCGACAATAACGGCGGAAGTTGTGTGGACCCCACACTCGATGTCATAAAAATAATAGACTTGGAGAAGTCAACAATGCTCCTCTTACTATCACTCGGTGCACTGTAACTCAAAACCTCAACGAGAATCCTTGTGACAATAGAGGAAGCCTTGTCAACTTTGTCGAGAAGAATAACTGAATAAGGTCGTTTCGCCACAATCTCAGTAAGACGATTCCAAATTCATGATGCATTCTCTTTGACCTAAAAAAGAAGAAGTTCGGTACAAAAGCGGTTAATAATTCGAAATCGATAGGCTTGATTAATGGAATCAACGCACTTACCACTCAACTAGATCACAATTTGCTGATTCCAATTGAGGCGGCTCTGCGTACTCTGACATATCTATCTCTACAAGCCTGCTTGCGTCACAATACCAATGAAGCGCAACAGCCTTTGCGATCTCTGTTTTACCGACTCCAGAACCACCCAAAAGAAGAAACGAACCCCTAGGGCGGGTAGTAATCGGTCCACTTACGGACAACGTTTTGTAAATTTCATTTATCGCGCGTTCTTGATTCACCACCCTCTGTTTCGTCATGTATATAGCCTTTCTCTTGGGATCGTTAATTGACGGAAGAATCTGAGTGACCGGGACATCGGTCCGCATGCTCAGCACCTACACCTCCATGAAGTTGAAGTTGAAAATCAGAGCTTGCAAGTTCAAAAAAATAAAAATTAAAATATTAAAATGGACAAAAAACCTCAGCAACATGACACGCCTCGACTGTCAAGAGACACTTGAAACGTTTAATTAGCTGGCTTTGTATATCATCGAGAAACCGAACAATGTTACTGGACTTTTCACGGGGTACGACAGACGGTTCCTTCAAGATGCTCTTATTCAGCACAGGACAGTATAGAGAAGCAATGTTCGACGCGTATTCCCTGTACAATTTAATCTTTTTCGGTGCTCTTTCGTCCAGAAACAGATCGAACGCAAAGTCCCATTGATATAAGAAGTCCCCCATGTAGAATGATGCAGAATCGCGCTCCGATTTCAAACGAGCCACCCATAATTGGCTATCCGGGTGCTTGTCCCTGTGCAGTTCAATTAGTTCGACAAGGGCGCGGCGCAGCTCGTATGCCTTGTCTTTGAACTCGATTTCGTGGGCGCAGTTTTTCAATTTTTCGAGCACCAGCTTGCATGCACATTCCAATATTTCAACGCTTTTTTCTAGGGTTTCATCTCCTATAATTATTAAAAAAAAAAAAAAAGTTATATCATCACATAACATTTTCTAGTGATAAAAGGCGTGATTTTTTTTTTACACTCTGATCGAAATTTCTAGGGTTCCTTATCATCGATTTTATCCGAAGCAATCAACAAATATGAACAATGTGAGGCAATTGAAAATAAATAAACTAACCGGGCTGATGTTTGCGATCGAAGAATCGAACGCCATTAACGGCCAGAGAAAAAGCTTGGACTGAAATTGGAAGGCGGTATTTCTTCTCCAGCTTCGATTTTGCTTCCGGTGACACCCTCGCCGCCATTTCTTCATCCATCTGTAACCTTTTTCCTTCAACGATTTCTTCCCCCAAAATCCCAAATTTTACATGTGAGTATTTCAAGTATACGTAATATTATGTTAAAATTGGTAAAATTACTTACTAGTCCTCTAACTTTATATGTTTTTCATTTGGCTCCCTTTATTTAATATGCAACGACGCAACAACTTTCAAAGAGTTGCACTTGTGGAACAAAGTTTTCAATTTCTGTTGAGCTGGTTCCAAAACTAATGAACTTTTTGGAATAAAAACTTTTTTTGTATATAAAGTCTGCTGAAAAATCGAACGGGTCGGAAATTGAAAATTTGAATATTGGAAATAAAAGAAAACTTATTTCGAAATCGACGAAATTTGGAATTTTCAACTTGACAAAAATCGAATAAAAAATTGAAATATGTTACAAAAAAAATGTTAGTATAGGGTCGATTTAGGGCTTATATGGTAATGAACTTTCTAAATTTTTAATAAAAAATAAGAAATCGAGACCCGTGAAATTTCAACCTGAATTTTGGATTATAATAAATCGTTAAAAAAAGAACTTGTTATTTTACCGGTTCGAACGAGTGGAATGGACTTGCGATTACTTGTGTGTGTGTGTGTGTGTGTGTGACTATATTTTGCTTCATTTAGATTTACACTCGATGAATTTCACTATGTACTCACCAAATTGGTGTATCTTATCGGGTATAAGTTCTAAACGACCTTTATACATGGTTGAAATTAAATCAAGATAGTTGATATTACATTCGAGCACACTTATTTGAACTCAATTTGTCACTAATATTTTCGTGTAACAAGTTTGAAGCTCAACTCGATCTCGATTAGAAAAAATCATAAAACATGTACACAAATTCAATCTCAAATTGAGTTCGACTCGATTAAAACTCCGTTTCAATATGATTCGAGTGTTTAGCCGACATACCCTCAAACAAAATATCTATTTTTGAGAAGAATTGAATTTTATCTTTTAGTGCATATTATAATAATAATAATAATAATAATAATAATAATAATAATTGAAAATGTAGATATTCTATATAATAAAATAAATAAATAAAAATTGAAAATGCGGATCTCAAAACACGGATTCCCCACTACCCATCCATGCTGCTAAATAACGCGTCCCCTTGCTATATATATTACAGTCGTCGCCTATACATACACACTGTGTCTATATATATACAATATATATCTCACTGTAAATTCATTCAATACTCAATTCTCAATTCTCACTCAATTGCAATCAATCAACAATGGAGATTCTGGAGCAAGCGAAGAACTACGTCGCCGGAAAAGTTGCGAACATGCCGAAGCCGGAGGCGGACATCACCGACGTGGATTTCAAGGGTTTCGG
This sequence comes from Erythranthe guttata, assembly GCF_056151865.1. NCBI lineage: Eukaryota > Viridiplantae > Streptophyta > Magnoliopsida > Lamiales > Phrymaceae > Erythranthe > Erythranthe guttata. Next base: position 19,404,988 of record NC_142540.1, read on the forward strand.
ACTCGACGGAATAACTCTCCTGGCGAAGATCTCCATCACCAATCCATACTCCGTCCCGATCCCGATCGGAGAGATCGCCTACGCCGTCAAGAGCGCCGACAGATGCATCGTCTCCGGCACAATCCCCGATCCCGGATCTATCAAGGGGAACGGCGACACCATGCTCGAGGTGACGGTGAAGGTGCCGCACGGCGCCATGGTCAGCCTGATCCGCGACGTCGGCGGCGATTGGGACATCGATTACGTGCTGGAATTAGGGCTGATTATCGATCTGCCGGTGATCGGAAACTTCACGATTCCGATGTCGTACAAAGGTGAGATGAAGCTGCCTACATTCGCCGACTTTTTCCGTGGAGGAAAATCGACTCCTGAAGAAGAAGAAGAAGAAGTATGCAAATGAATTTCCCCCTTTTCTAATTGGTTGGAATCAATAAAATATCTCTCTTTTCGATTTACATGACTTTTTTTTAAGTCTTATTTACCTATTAAACGCTGCGTTTTAATTGATTCTGTGTTTGAAACTATTTATCTCTTGAGCTTTTTGTTTTTATCACTGTGTAGTACTCGAATTAATTATCAGAAAAATTAATATTCAGATGAATTGAGCCCGAACTCATTCTTAATTGTTCTTGAGCCGTTTTTGATGAATTGAGCCCGAACTCATCATTAGTTGTTCTTGAGCTCTTGAGACGGCTTTTATTTTAAATATACTAATATAAAATTAAATAATAAATTCATATAAATAATAATAAACTGTTTTTAATTATAATTTATAACAATAAAATTTCTAATAATATCAATAAACATTAAAAAAAAATACACAAAATGGCTTAGGCTCGAGATCGAACAAAAGAAAAAAAACTGCAAGCTCGGCTCGTCTATATTCCTAGTGTATATGATTGGATATTAGCTATGAAACTTCACCAAGTATAATTATGTAATATAGAATAAACTTTATATGTGAATATGTATCAAAGCTATGTATAAATATGTACACATTCTAAAATGAGAATAAAATAAATTAAGAGAGAGGCTGCTATACTTCAAAACATGAATGGAGTTGGAGAAAATGCTGGCATGACATGTGGAAGTGGAGCTCTCCTGCAAACCACATAAATAACAACAAATTAATATTTCTTCAATTAATTACTCAAAAAATAAAAGTAAATATTAAACTAGAAATATAAATGTCAAAAAAGAAAATGACAAGTAATATTGACATTTTTGTTTCATTTAAATGAATTGAGATGACTCGTGTGCTGGATGGATCAACTCGACAAAAACTTGAACTCGAATTTGAACTCATGAGTGCGGGGCTTCTTTTTATTTTAATTCTATTATATATATATATATATATATATATATATGACATAAAAATATAATCTTAAAGAAATAACTTCTTATTTGAACTCCTCTCTACACGTTGAACTAATAATTTAGTACAATTTTACGAAGTCGGGATCGAAAGAAACTATTATCTAAGAAGGTTATTAATTTGTCGAGGTTCTAAAATACAATCAGTTTCAGATAGTTTTTTCAAACACAACTATTATCTAAGAAGGTTATTAATTTGTCGAGGTTCTAAAATACAATCAGTTTCAGATAGTTTTTTCAAACACAATATTACGAAAAAAAAAAGTCTCTTGTTTGGGTAATTACAACCTCCTTTTAAAAATTTACATAAAATGTATGTAATTTGGTTATTTACCGAAGCAAATTGTATATTCAGTTCGGTAAACGGCATACCAATTTTGATTCAATTTAATTGATTTAACATCCCTCAATTTACCTCTGACCGGTTTTTTTGTAAAGTAATTATACTTAATTGAGGGACAACTGTAATTACCTAAACATGATGATTTTTTTCATAATTTAACCGTAACTATCGGGTGACCGTAATTTACCCTATTATTTATTAATTTCATGAGCTATGGAATTGCTGAGTGTTATTCCGGCTATATAATTTTTAATCGACGAAACCATAACTTAATAATATCAACACCAAAATTTGAATTAAAAAAAAAAAGAAAAAAGTAAATGGTAGAAGATTTTACCGGCCATAATCGCAATCTGAAGAACGAGTCCGATCTCTTTGAGACACGGACGAAATCTTCCGCTTGAGGGTCCGCCGCCACCCCGCCGCCGCCGTCGTCCGCTCGACATTGTTAACCCTCTCCGCCGTGGACACGTCTTCCGAAATCGGCGTCAGCGAAGGCCGCCAGTCGCGGCCGCCGCCCCTCCCCTTGCCCTGCTTCCGTCCAATTGGGCGCTGGGGCTCCTCCTGCACCGCCGTGATTATCGTCTCGTCCGCCGACGACCACGACCCACCACACGCGACGAATTCCAATAAAAACTTCATAATTGCGTACACAAATAAACAGAGAGAGAAGATTGGAAAACAATGATTCCTGAGAGAAGATAATTAAACGAACCGGGTGACCCGAATGGGGTATATATATAGTTGTTAGGGTTTAAGAAGAGAGAGAGAGAGATTGACCCGAATTGGTATATTTCTCTGTTATACGTCTCTGTGTGTGGCGCCGTTGTTTGGGAGAGAAGATGTAATTCAAATTGTGATAGGACTGCGTGCGTGTTATTTTATTTATTATTAATATATATAGAAACTTTTAAATAAGGATAAAATTTGATACAATAGGTAATAATATAGTTAATGTGTATTAAATATTTGCCATTTATGCTTGAAACTTGGTGAATAAAGATAGGTTCGAAATTTGATCAATCTTATTAATAAAAGTAAGGTTGTTCTGGTGAAACCCTAGGGTTTTTTTCCCGCTCATTGTATAGTTATATTTGTCATTTAATAATTTTTACTTTTATTTGTTGTCATTTAATTATTTTTTACTTTTATTGTTTATTTCTTACTTTTATTATTTTATTATTTCAATTTTTATTTAATTAATTCTAAATTTTACCGTGTCTAATATTTATTGTTGTTTATTGCTTTACCTCTTCTTCCCCATGACCCCCACTTTTCATCTCTCCTATGCACTTCATCTCCTTCACGGTTCTTTTTCCTGTTTTTTTTTTTTTTTTTAAGTATTAGATTAATTCCTTCTTCTTCTTTTTTTTTTTTAATATTTTTTGTGTTCTTTATCACAATTTAATTCCATTTTTTATATTTTTTTTTGTTCTTTATAATAATTTAATTCTTTTTTGTAATATTTTTTTGTGTTCTTTATCAGAAATAGGAAACATGGTTACCAGCACGTCCTTCATTACTGTTTCGGACAAAAAGACTGATTGGAAAATATTGGTTCAGGTCATACGTTTGTGGTTCGTACCAGATAAGTGGAATCCGAAAGAGAATGCTGACATCGAAATGATTTTTATTGACGAGAAGGTGAATGTGCTTTTATATTTTTATTATGTTTATGTTTTATATATTTATGTTTCGAGTATTCAAAACATAATTATCCGTCTGACATTTATCTCAAGGTGTGCGGATTCATGCTAGCATAAAAAAAATGCTCATTCGTAAGTATGAAGAGTTGATAAAAGAAGGCACCAACTATATTTGTAAAGAATTTCTTTGTGGTTAATTCAAATGGTGGCTTTAGAGCAACAACACATAAGTTAAACTGAACTTTATGGTATGCACAGAAAAGTTATCGAAACATCAGTCGATAAGATTCCATCAACCCATTTTCAGTTTGCTAGCTTTGACACAATCAAACAGAACGTGGATGAGAGCTTACTGTTTGGTATGTAACTACTCATATTAGTCTACTAATTTGATATTGATTATATCATTAAATTTTGATGTGTTTTCCTTTGACTTGCTAATTTATTTAATGTTGCAGATATAATTGGTCACGTCACACGTGGTTGAGAAAGACCCTATAAAAGAGATCAATATAAAGGACAAGGACAAGAAAAGCAAGCTTTTGGAGATTGTCGTCCAAGATTTAGAGTATTTAAAATATAGATCGTTGTGTGATGATCTCTTAATGTTATTCATAACAATTTACTTAATTTTCAGGAAAAATACTGTTAGATGCACTTTGTGGGAAGCTTTTGCCGAAAGAATCGATGCATATCTCCTCAAAGATGATCACAATGGACCTATTGTGGCCATCCTTCAATTTTTTAGGACCAAGACTTATTTAGGTATTTTTTAACCCTGAACCCTAGATCAGTCATAATTGTTTTATTTTATTTTGTAAGATTATATTGTTGATTATTTCACACCCACATAAAAATTAGGAAAAACGGGTTTATCGAATGCTCTGAATGTGTCAAACTTATTGATCAATCAGGATTTGAAGGAAGTGTTGGACTACAAGGACAAGTAAATATATTTAATTGTTCTAATTACTATTTAATAAACTCGACTATGATTATAAAACTTATTGATAAAAGTAAAGTTCCTCTCTTAATAATAAAGGTAAGGTTGTTCCTGCTAAACCCTATGAAAATTTTCTCACTCATTTGATAGTTATAAATTATAACTGTCATTTATTTAATTAATCAATTTTTTTGTTTTAATATATTTAATATAATCAAGTTTAATAAAATTCGTTAAGTATCCAGATTCTTTCGCCCCAAATTTACGTATTTTTCTCACCAAAATTGTCATTTTTACTTAATATTAATTTGATGGAAAATTTAATTGTTTACAAAAATATTTGGTTCTTATCTTATTAATAAAAGTAAAGTTGTTCCTCATAAACTCTTGAGATTTAGAGGGTGTTTGGCTAAGCTTATTTTAAACAGTTGATAAGCTCTTACATCTGATAAGATATTTTTAGAGCTGATAAGCTGTTACATCTTATTTTTAAGATTACTCTTTAGAGTGCTTGGATAATGAGCTTATTTCCTATTTTTACTCATTGTAAGATCTTAAATAAAAAGGTGGGGAGAGGTACTTATTTAAAAAGATCTTATTTGGTCTCCAGCAGCTTATTTAAAAAAAAAATAAGATCTTTTTTTAAAAAAATACCAAACACTTTGGAAGAGCTTATAAGCTCTAAAACATCTTATAAGCTCCTTTTAACATCTTATAAGCTTAGCCAAACACCCTCTTAATGGCATCATTGATTTACAGTAAATTTACTGAAGCCCGTTATGGGTGATAAAGAAAACGATTCGTCAAACTTCAACATAAACTGAGATAAGATAAATATACAACACATATTACATAATAAATATAAAGTTCAATTAATAAATATCAAAATGAAAAAAAGTTTATGGATGGGAATTATAATCAATATACATAGCAAAATATCAAAATGAATTAAAACTTCAATTTTATCGTTTAAATTGAACTTTACTTTGTATTAATTTTACTTCACTCCCGTGCATCGCACGGGCCAAAAATCTAGTTATATTAATAATAATGTAAGGCCATCGTTTTTTGTTGGGGAAATTAACCATTATTAAATAAATAATCAGACGTTATTTGATATTTGGTATTCTCAATAACTCGCTGGGTCGAACCGCAAATATTATGTTATCATGACTTATCTTGTATTTTAGGAAATTTTTGTTGCACTCGATGTCCGATAAAATAATTGAGTTTTAGATTAGTTAATATTATCTTAGCTAATCTTATCTTGACAACCAAACGAGACATAAGGATACTACCTGATAGAAAATTAATGATTTTTAGTAAATGCGTAGGAAATCTTATTTAAAAATCAAAGTCCGACACTCACTCTATTTTTCTTCTTTCAAATCCTTTTTTTATTCTTTAAGTTTTCGATGACGTTATTTTGTCAAAAATACGAAACTTGTGCCTAAATCAGATGCAACGGCAACTAATCTTTGTTTATCGTAGACACACATTTTTATTGATTTGTTAAGCTCCTTCTTAGGTCGAAACTCGCCAACAAGTTTTGTTTTTTGATCTAACAAATATGCCGCTTAGAATTCGTGTGTTGGTAACAAAAGATTAAAAAAATTCAGAGTGGATTAAGATTTTTGAGAGCAAATGTGATTTGCTATGAACCTCGTTGGAGAAAAAAAGATGAAAATAAAAGATAACAAAATTAAAAAGAAAAGAGATACAAAAAATAATATATTTAAAAAAAAAAAAAAAACTACGAACATTCATTGGAGTTTTTAAGTTGACCTAGCATTAATTATTTTTAGGGATAATTAGCAATACCCCCCTCATCTAGGTAAATGAGTTAAGAAAAACCCCCCTCCCAAAAATAATTAGAGAAAACCCCCTTACCTAATATTTTACTCAAATATTATTTAATAATTCCCAAACCACCCTTTCTCACTCTTATCTCTTCTCTCTCTTTCTCTCTCTCTCTCTCTCCTCTTTCTCTCGCACACATAAAAACACACACACACACAAATTCGTACGGCAGGGTATCGATCATGGCCTTGCCGTCGCATTAGTTGACGGAGCACGACGAGCCCTTGGCGGCGGCGGCGCCCATTAGGGGGTGGTGGGAATTGGCGTCGGAGGAGGAGTCGATGACTTTGTCCATGAGGTGGGCGCGGGTGATGCTGTTGAAGCCGCCGGTGAAGAGGGAGTTGGAGACGAACTGCTCCTCCACTTTTTGGGCGGAGCCGGGGTTGTTGCCGGTGGTGTTGTTGTTGGGCTGGTTGTCAGGTGTGGGCGGCATCTGGACAGTGTAGTTGAGGAAGTCGTTGCTGCCGAGTTCGCTGTCCAGGTCGTCGTGTGAGTAGCTGACGTAACGGCCGGAGGAAGTGCGGCGGGCGATCCCTTCTCCAAAGTCGGTGTTGAGCATATCGGAAGGTTAATTTAAATAGAATTTATTTTTTAATCGACTATGTACATGTTCATAGTCGATTAAGCTAATCGACTATGTTCTGGTATTCGATTAAGGTTGATCGACTCCAGTTCTTTTTATTTTTTTTGGATTTCTTGTTTATTGTTTCAATTGTATAAATCATTTATAACGTTTGTATATTTTTTTTTTCTTTCTAAAATATAGTTGATTTTGCATTTTTTCGCAGTTGTAATTTGTTATGTTTAGTAGCAGATTCTTAATCGACTATGCTTCATCATAGTCGATTAATACACCTGATATAGAAAAATAAAATTAAAAAAACAAAAAAAAAATTAAATAATTAAATAATTTCCTTAATCGACTATGAAGCATAGTCGATTAAGGCTTAATCGACTATGCTTCATAGTCGATTAAGAAAAAAAACGGAAAAAAAAAAAAAAAAAATTGCTGAGCGTGACCCAGTGATGATGTGGCGGGTGGGGACAAAGCTGGAAAGCATAATGGCTGAAAATGGGTGTGGACTTTTCTCAAATGGACTAAAATATTTTGGGCCTCCCTCAATTAAAAAAAATAATGAGGGGGTTTTCTCAAAGAGCCCCTTATTTTTATATATAGAACACGACCAAATTACAATTTCATGTGTAATTAAAATTGCATCTTTTGCCTCGACGTCGGCGGTCGCTAAGGCGGCGATGAGAATCTAGGGATTATTATTGGATTAGATTAGATATTATTTTATCATCAATTAGTGTCTTTATCCCTAATTTTATTATTAGGGATAGATTAGCTTAATTAAGTTAGTCATTAGTGCACAAAAAGTTGTCCTCTCTCCTCTCCGAAGGGCAAACCTACTTTAGTCAACTCCACAAGTCCATGGGAGATTAGGATGGTCAAGATCGGTTAACAAACGCCCGGTATAAATAACCAGGTGTAGCAACAGGAGTGGAACAAAAACGGAATTTTCAAATGACATGGATTCGATATCCAAATATTTTTTTTTTAAAATAAATATATAATTTGTGTAGAAACGCAGACGTGTGGCTTCTTGTTTAATTTACGCAACATCCAACTGCATATGTTTGTAATTAAATCAGCTAAAAAAAATATCAATTGTGAAGTTACTTTCGAATTAAGTATTTATAGTTTACTTGTAGATGAAGGCATATATATATGCTCTTCACCCATTGGCCCTTCTCTTCACTCCCTGCCACCTGTACATTTTGCATAAATACATATATATTGTCTGAACAATTTAGTGATGTAGAAGAGAGATACAGACTGGTGGTGGTGGTGACTGTTAATGAAGGGGAAGAACTTACCGTGCTACAAACATATTCCACCACGTACAATGTTCCAAGTATTATTAGGTGGTCCTAGAATGTTTGAAATATCTTTTCGTTTGATGCTACTACATCTTATCAAATAGAATAATAATATTTCACCATACCATACACGTATTATTTATTTATTTATAGCGAAAGATAGTTTCTGGTTCCCCAATTCCCATCCGGGTAATTCGAGCCCATGATCAAATAAATCCAACGTGCAAGATATTTACCAACATGCTACTTTGTCGGTGTGTGTGTGTGGAGTGGTAATTGGACGGGTCGAAATAGAACAGTGAAAAACTGATGTCACTAATTTCAATCAGTTTTGAAGAAATTTGAAACAAAATAAAAAATTAAAAAACGGCGGAATTGGATTTTCCGTTTTTAATTTTTAGTCATCTATAATATAAAATAAAAAAATATATTGTGTAATTTTTCGGGGAAAAATGGAAATTTTCAAAACTGTTTTTGGAAAATTAAAATCAGATCAAAATTCAAAATCTAACATCTACTAATCATATTATGTTCCGAAAAAAAAAAAAACAAAAAAAACCCGAAAAAAACCAGAAACTGATAATATATATTAATATTGCTTATGCCTAACATGAATCATAATGCAACACGATAGTCACATTCCTTCTATCCCCCGTGTGTCAACTTCGAATTATTTGGGGAAGAAATAGAAGAAAATTAAGGAATTCAAGATAGCGTATACTTCGATCACTAATGAACTCTGAAATTTTTACACGGAAATGACGATCAAGGTCGACAAATTCAACTTTTACGGTAACTACTTCACTGCAAGTCTAATTGTTAAAACTATGGGCGAATGGGTGACTATATTTCGACAAGTTTAAATGAAAATCCAAACGTTCTTTGCATGACCAAAAAGAGTCGACAAATATTTAAGAAAAAGGAAAATAAATAGCGGGGAAACGAGCTTTCCCAATCGAATGCATATATAGCCAAAACAAGTTCAATTCTAGTTAAAACATTTCCAAACACCAACACTCTGGTATGAATCATGAATACCTTAAACCCGACATGAATAGGCATAATTACCAAATCGTGTTTGAATCCTAGACAGAAATATTGAATTGGGTTGAAAAATTGTACCATTGTTCTCTGTGTATATTCTTTTCACCACTGACCCTGAGGAGGTCTATTGTTTAGAGGGGGCACAGGAGGTCTTGGTCTCGCATACTCGGCAAAAATAACCCAACCATCCAAAAACTATAAAAAGAAAAAAGTAAAATAAAATAAGAAAAATCACTCGATTTTAGCTATTTATATTATTTATCGAAAAGTCTAGAAAAAAAATGAAATACGGTTTCTTGAAAATTTTAAATTCACCTGGCCATCCATGCCTTTGATCCCTGCTTCAGCTTCTTGTAAAGTTGCGTATCTTACAAAACCGTAACCCTTCGAGTATCCAGATACACGATCGGTCATCACTCTAGCTGCGTGAAGAAACAAGATAGCAAAATTAATTTAGGAATTCTTTTAGCATCGTACTATAATGTTTTTTTTCATCCTTAATTAGAAACAAAAAAAGAACCAACGTACCGTGAAGAACTTCACCAAACTTAGCAAAGGCGTCACGAAGACCTTCTGTTGTTGTACGTTTGCTAAGTCCTGAAAAACCCACAAACGTATATAAATCAACGACCTATAATTTCGTAGATGATCGAACATTTAACTGAATTATGAAATAGAAAGGCTGCAATCGTCGATCATAGAGAATTATAAATGTGCAATGTGGGAGAAAAAAAATTAATTTGTTCTCGACACTCAAACCAATATCTCTATTACGTTATTTTACACGCTAAACTAAACAACAACCTGTAATCAGTTCTCACAAGAAGTGAACAAAAAAATGTAATTTATTGCAGATAGTCATCTTGAACATCTACAATAAATGGTTCGATTGTGTCGGGACGGTATCTAAACAATGTCTAACCTCAAAAAATCGAAACGATAGTGAAGGTTCGATGCTGGGACAAAATTATTATCTGAAAGCAATTACTAGACAATATCGTAAAGATTAAAAATTTCTACTTAGTATTCATAAACAATGATCGAGAAGGTGAATCGAAGTAAGTATCCAAGGATCGAAACTGCGTCGCAGCTCACAAACAACATACAGTAAACTAAAATGATATGTAAATGTAATTAAATTACATCAGTGAAATTCCCATAGCTCCAACTCCTTCAATTGACAACAAAAACCTCAGATCACTTTGAGGAATAAACAAAACCCTATGGGGAAACCATTAAAGTGCGACGAATCGAACTCGAGAAACCAATTAGGGCAAAATGACAGCGCGGGAACGTTGAATGCAGCCGTGAAAAGTAAATTTAATAATGGAGAAATTGAAGAGAGAGGAGAGAGAAAGTACCGGAGACGAAGAGATTGGTAGACGGTTCAGCGGGAGGAGGCTTCTCGATATTAGTCTTGGGTAAGTTGAATGGGAAGGTGGACGGAGACGAGCAAAAAGCCCTAATTCCTCTGCACATCTGATAATTGGCTGAAATCGCCGCCGTCGCCGCCTTCATCGCCATTTTCCGGGTTTAAGCTCCTTCGTCTGGAAGGGGTTGGGGGTTTAAGAGAGAGAGAGAGAGGTTTCTAGAGAGAGAAGAATTGGAGTGTAAAAAAGGACACGTGCAAACAGTAAATTTGTGCTTCTCAGAATTAGTGAGGGCTTTGGGCTTTACACGGCCCAATAATTTTGCTCTAGTACATGTTAAGATATTTAATTTTAATTCTAATTTTAATTTTAATTTTAGTTTTAGTTTTAATTGTAGTTTTTATAAATGTTGAAATACGGTATTGTAGTATATTTGATGACATGTAGTGAGGAATTTGGGCCCAAACATGAATTATTTTTAATGAGCTCGATTTCATTTTTCGTTAAGTGGATCTCAACATTGGATTCATGCCAGACTCGGATTAAGAATTCATCTTGAGTGATCTTCACCACCCGTTCTTATTTTTGACTGATCTTGATCGTCCAACTATTTCTTCAAATGGTTCTTCCAATCCTAATCTTTCTCATTTTATTTGCACTTTCTCTTTCATCTCCTCCCTATTTTCACTGTACCTCTGTCATCCCTTGTTTTTACCGACGTCATCTTTACAATCCTTATTGAGAATGGGTGATTTTTTGACACTAAATAGCACATTTAATGCTACATACCATTGCCTCCGTTGTTATTTATACAGATAGAGAGAGAGAGAGGGGCAGTGGTAACACACTCCTCTCATATTCAAACATTCTTCTGACTTCAATCTTCGTCTTCTATGAGTAGATTGAATATATCTTAATGAAAAATGCTAAATTTGGTGAATAATTGAGAGTGTTCCTGATTGATTGTGCATATGTTGGTTAGTCAATTCAGTAATGAATGAATAGATCTAGGGTTTTTGAGTATGGGTAAATGTTTTTGTGCCTGAAACATGTTGCCATGTTGGTGCTACTTCCATTTCGATATTCTGAACAAAGGGTTGGACTGTGTCATGAGACTGAGCCTTTGAGTATGGGTGAATATTTTTGTGCATGAAACATGTTGCCATGTTGGTGCTACTTCAATTTCGATATTCTGAACAAAGGGCTGGTGCTACTTCCATTTCGATATTCTGAACAAAGGGCTGGACTGTCATGAGACTAAGCCATTGAAGATAGATTACAGCTCCATGTATTAGAGTCACTTCTATTTGTACAATATAACCTCGACAAATTTAATGTAAAAATGTTTAGTTGGCATTTATTGAAAAATGTTTAGTTGGCATTTATGGTAAGATTCGAATAAAAAGTTGGGCAAAATACACTTTACCCCCTTGTACTATGCCCCACGTAACACTTACCCCCTCGTATTATGAAAAATACACTTACCCCCTTATTTTAATGGTTAACCTATTTGACTCTTAACGGTGTTAGTAGTAAAATAAATTTAATATATTTTTAACAATCCTTACTAAATGACACATTTTTTTCATTTAAAAAAATATTACATGTACTGTGAATAAATTAAATAAATATTTAAGATAATAATATTTTTAAATTTTGATTAAATAAGAAAAATATTATTACTTTTTAATAATTCATAAGAAATGACACCTTATTTTTATTAAAAAAATATTTTTTCATTGTGGATAAATATATTAAAAAAATATTTAAAATGCATAAATTTTTAAATATATAATTAAAATATTTACTCATTAAATATTTGTATTAAAAATTGTAATTCTACAGTAATATTTTTTAACGATATATGCTAATGATTTATTTTATTTATTTGTAACATCAAAATTCACTTAAGCCTTTTACATCTAGGATTCATTATACGTAATTTAATGTTACAAATAAATATTAAAAATTCAATGTACACAATGTTTAATGAGTTAAATAATTTAATCCAGAATATGAAAAATTATAGTTGCTACTTGGTTGTATAAAATAATATATGAAAAATATATTATCTAAATATTAATTTTTAATATAAATATTTAACAAGTAAATTATATTTAATTCAAAATAAAAAAAAAAAGTGGTATCTTAAGTATTTATTTAATATATTCATAGTACATGTAATATTTTTTTTAAATAAAGAAAATGTGTCATAGTAAGGATTATTAAAAATATATTAAATTTATTTTACTTCTAATACCGTTAAGAGTCAAATATGTTGACCGTTAAAATAAGAGGGTAAGTGTATTTTTCATAGTACGAGGGGTAAGTGTTACATAGGAAATAATACAAGGGTATTTTGCCCTAAAAAGTTGAATCATAATACCAATAATAAGTGGCAATTTTGATCATGAAATCTAATTATTACTACATCAAACACTTACAAATGTTAACCTCTCCATGACAAAATATATAATTGTCTTAAGGTTGATGTACACATTTTAAGGAAATTAATAAATATACGAACTATTAAAATATATATATATATTGATAGTAGTATATGAACATCATCAACAAAAAAAACAGCTAAATATATATAACACTGAAAAATACTGTCTTGATCCAAAGCCAGAATCAAGAGTAAAAAATAATCTCCATAACCCAACAAAAAAACCAAGTATACATATCCTCAGCAAACGAGAAGTACTCACCAATGCAAATCTAAGTCGAATAAAAAATCGAAACAAAACTTTAGAAAAAATCTCCATCCATAAATTAAATATTAATAAGTAAAAAAAATCTAAGCCTTATCAGCTTTAGAAGCTGTGGCAGCAGCTTGACCACGAAGACGACCGGTTCTTCTGGCGGCAATAAGACCAACCTTTTGTCCAGGTGGCGCATCACGGCGTACCGTACTAGCGTGACCGATATGTTGGTGGTTACCACCACCATGGGGATGCTCAACTGGGTTCATAGCCACACCACGAACCACCGGCCATGAGTTCCTCTTCACCCTGTACTTATGGTATGCATTTCCGGCCTTCAACATAGGCTTCTCTGTTCTGCCACCTCCGGCAACCTGGCCAATCATTGCCCGGCATCCGCTGGGTACAATCTTCTTGGCACCCGACGGAAGCTTAATCCTTCAATCGGAAAGTAAAAAGGACTCGTCAAACTAACAAAATCTTCATTTTGTGATCAGCAAAAGCAATTTAAAGTAACATCATAACACGAGATTATGATTCATTTGCGCACACACACCCATACAGATTTGTGTTCGGTCGAACGACTAATATAGTAGTAGCATATTAAAGACTTGATCCAAGAATTTAAAAATTTATTAGAGATTAAATCAATACCAACCGGAAAAATCAGGATTGAATATGAACAATCTGCATAGTTTTTTTTTTTTAATAACCGAAAATTTCAACTAAACATAATCAAGACATTTTGATATGTTAATGCAAAAATGAAGTCTGGCATTTAACATGAGACACATTTCCGAACAAGTTTTGAAAATTTATGAATTGCTTAAATCAACAGTTCCTAAACAATTCCCCAAATATAAAATAGCAATTATTTGCAAATAAATTAATTTTTTTAGGAAAAAAAAAAACAATAATGTTTTTTTCTAATTTATTTGGATTAAGCAGGCTACGATCCAAATAAATTAATTACTTATGATAATTATACCTTGAGGTTCCATTATCAGGGTTATGGGAGATAACAATGGCGTAATCTCCAGAAGCCCTAGCCAGAACACCACGGTCACCGACGTGATGCTCGACGTTGCAAACGACGGCACCCTCCGGGATTGATCTGAGCGGCAATACGTTTCCGACGACGAGATTTGCCTTCTTCCCGCAGTAGATGAATTGGCCAGTGTACATACCCTCGGAGGCGACAAAAAGCTCCTTCTGGTGCTGGAACCGGAACGGGTGGCGGAAGGTGATGCGTGCGAGCGGCGCGCCGCGGCCGGGGTCGTGGATAATCTCGGTGATTACGCCCTTCAGGTAGCCGTTGCGCTCGCCGAAGTCGAGGGATCTGAATCGGGCCGGGCCCTTGCGGTGGTGCGTGTGGGACTTGAATACGGATCCTGCTCCCTTACGCTGTGCTCGGATCACACGACCCATTTTTTCTCACTCCTCTCAGTGTGTGTTGTTCGGCGGTGGAGAGTGAAAATGAACGACGGAGGAATATAAATAGGGTTTTGGAGGATTGGGCTTTTTTTATTTTGGGCTTTTTTTTTTTTTTTTGTGTGCAAATAAAGCTGATTTATTTTTAGCACAATAATTAATTGTTTTTAAAATGGGCTATAAAAGAAATGTGTTGGATTAATTAAAATTAACAAAATATTAATTGAGAGAAATAAAATAATAAAATAATAAAATAATTAAAATAATAAAAGCTCGAGTTAAAATTCGTAAGTATTTTTTTTTTAATCTTAATTCGGAATTCTTTATTTATTTTTTTTATTTTTTATGCAATGTTAATATAAATACATGATAATGCAATTATAAATGTATTATTGTCGAGCAAATCAACTCTATTAAAATTTGAAATTTCATATACATTTAAATTAAACCCCTTTAGTTAAGAGAGTGGGGACTAACAAAATTATATTCATTTAGCAAAATATTAAATTATCGAACTATATTACTAGTCGAATCCAAAAAAATAGAAACATAAATTTTTTTCAATTAAAAATATTATTCTAAAATCAAAACTTATATAATTAAAATTAAAATCAATAAAAAAAAAACTCGAATTTGTTTTGCTCTAATTTAATTTTCAATATGTTAGCTCCGTTTTTGTTCCACTCCTATCATTCTGCCAAATAACGCTCACAGCTTTCTCTCTCTTCTTCTTCTTCTTCTCTCTCTTCCTCGCTTTTCTTTTACTCAGCTTATTTACACCAAAAACCCTCCGCTAATTTATCGGAACTGGTTTTCTTAGATCACACTCTGTATATAGATAGATACACATTACATACACACACATGAAGCGAGGTTATCAAGACTCTTCTTCTTCGGGTTCTTTAGGGCCCCCTCACTCCAAATTAAAGCAGAACCCTGAAGGTATTCAATCCGATTTTTGAATTAGGGCGCCCGATTTTCCTCTGTTTAGATGGGCTATTGAATTAATTAACGAAATTAATTTGGTTTTTCGTGATGGGCTATTGAATTAACCTTCAATTTGATGCGTATTTTCGTCGAGGTTAGACGGAAAAAACGAATTGGGGCTGTAAGAGAAGTTCTGCAAATTCGTTTGCTAAATTAGGGTTTTATGAAAAAAAAATTGCAATTTCTTATAAATTAGGGTAAATTTGTTTACAACTTCTCGTTGAATTCGGGTTGTAAGGAAATTTTGCGAATTTGTTTGCGAACTTTCGGTTTCTGGATTTTGGTGCTGGGTATATAAATTTGGGCATCAGAAGTCGGTTTTTTGGCTGCTAAGTTTCGATTTTGTGCTGGGTGTCAGCATTTTTGTTTCGTGTTTGTAAAATTGAAGTACCTTTTTTTTTTTTTCTTGTGTTTAGGCGATGACGAGTTTTTAGAAGACGAGACAACTAAAATATTTGCACAGAAAGTGGCTGATCATTACAGTGCAAGAACGAACCAGACTCTCGAAGAACGAGAAGCAAGCCCTATTATTCACTTGAAGAAACTCAATAACTGGGTACTTAATTGAAATTTAATTGTAGTTCACTACCGATATTCTCAATCGAGTATATTAGCAAGAAGTGTTTTTTCTCATTCGTTTGTTATCCAATAGATAAAGAGTGTCTTAATCCAGCTGTACGCCAAACGAGGAGACGCAGTTCTTGATCTAGCGTGTGGAAAGGTAGTTTACAAGCTGGATATATATCTTGAGATTCGTTCGACAGATATATGTACTTGCAAAATTGTTAATTTGCAATCTTTTATTCGTACAAGGGCGGTGATCTAATCAAATGGGACAAAGCAAGGGTTGGTTATTACGTCGGCATCGATATAGCTGATGGCTCGGTAAAAAAAATCGATTCTTTAAACTCCCTTTTCATTGTCAGTTGTCATGATTTTGGCAACATTAAATTCAATTATTTTCATTTATTGCCAAGCATGCATTTGCTTTTATAATTGATATAAAAAAAATCGATGGTTATTCCGATATCAGATAGAAGACTGTCGCACTCGATATAATGGCGATGCAGACCATCATCAACGTCGAAAGAAGTTCTCTTTTCCAGCCAGACTCGTTTGTGGAGACTGCTTTGAGGTAAAATTCAGACTAAAGATTAATTATCTTCTATTCAATTAAAAATTACGCTTCCGATAGTTGTGCACAGCTCAACTAATTGTCGTCGAAATTAGTAACTAATTCATGTCATTGTAGGTCCCGCTGGATAAGATTCTCGCAGAAGATGCTCCGTTCGATATTTGCAGCTGCCAGGTGAGTTTTTACTTTTTGCGTTTCCTCACATGGAAACATCTTTTGCTTCGTCGATTAAATAATGATAGCTGGAATTATCAAGTTTTGTGATTATAATATAAAATTGTTCGTAACTGAAAATTTGCAGTTTGCCATGCATTACTCATGGTCTACTGAGGCACGTGCGAGGCGGGCCTTGGCCAACGTATCGGCTTTACTTCGGCCAGGTGGCATTTTCATCGGAACAATGCCAGATGCAAATGTCATTATCAAAAAGCTTAGAGAAGGTTTTATTTTGTCTCTCGTGATCTTTACTTATCTTGTTGTCATTTGTTCGATTCTAGAATAAATCAGTTTTTAGTCGTAAATGTAAAGATCTTTTTCATTGTTTTGTATTAATCTTTTCCGAATTGGATGCAGCTCAGGGGCTAGAATTTGGTAATAGTGTGTACTGGATCAATTTCGATGAAGAATTCGAAAGCAAGGTAAATTCTTAATTTTTTCCGACACGTTCTATTTTCGGTAAAAAAAAATTCTGAAAGGTAAATTCTTTTTTTCCGACAAGATTATTTCTTGTTTGGTTAGCCTCTCTGGTTACAATATTTCTTTTTCTCCGTTTTGCTTCTCTTCCAGAAATTTAAGACAAAAAGTCCCTTCGGCATTAAGTACAAGTTCCATTTGGAGGTATGTGACTACTTGCCTTCTTGGTCCAAAAGTCTCTCTCTCTCTCTCTCTCTCTCTCTCTCTCTCTCTCTCTCTCTCTCTCTCTCTCTCTCTCTATATATATATATATATATATATATATATATATCCAGAAAAGTTCCGGTTGTTAGGAGTTTGTGTAATATCTCTTTGCAGGATGCTGTGGATTGTCCCGAGTGGGTCGTCCCTTTTCACGTCTTCAAAGCATTGGCTGAAGAGGTATTCATATAAATCTTTTTATTCCGATTTTAACAAAAAAAAAATCATACTTATATTCCAAATATGCCAGCATGATTTGGAGTTAGTATTCGTCAAAAACTCACACGTGTTTGTGGGCGAGTACTTGAAGAAACCCGAATTTGTCGAGCTCATGCGTAGGCTCGGTGCTTTGGGTGACGGTAAAGACGACCAAAGTACGATTTTATTTTAGCCTTAAAATATTAATTCCCTAATTATTATTCAAATAAAACAAATATCAAGTTGCTAATTCGGTTGCTTTCAGGTACATTATCGCCAGACGAATGGGATGCGGCCTACTTGTATCTTTCTTTCGCTTTAAGAAAGGTTAGTTTTTCATTAAATAAATTCTCGATTAATTAAGTAATTTATTAGCATTTTAAATATTGACTTGCGTCATTTATTTTATTTTGTTTTAGAGAGGACAACCAGATCAGGGCAGAGTGAACAGTAGAAGAGACAAAGGTAAGATGCAGCTATCGAAGGAGGATATATTATACATCAACGGCAATACTATGTAACAACACTACAACGATTTCACGATTTCAAACAAACATCGAACCCTACAATGCAAATGACTTGTGAGGGCGGGCAGGACTGAGGAAATTACCGATATGCCAACTGTTCATCGGTCGTTGCATAACAGAGCAGCTTGTCGACCGAAATGTGCCTTACACTTGGAGTTGTTGTTGCTTTCCTTTTTTTTTTTCTTTTTTTATTTTTTTATTTTTTTTGTCTAATTACTTTTGTACCTGGAATAATTGGTGACTGGATTACATGGTTGTAACCAAATATTGAATTTTGTTTCTATGAAGTACAATAAATGATTTAATATAGGGTAAATTACAGCCAGTCCTTATATAAGCTCAAATTTAACAAAATCTTTTAAATTTTGTGGAATGTTCCTTAATTTGTATTCTTTTTACGAGAAAATGCAGTTTTCGATACACCACAATATGCAGATTACAAGTCCAGAGACAAGTCTCATGATCATCTTGTTTCATAATATAAACTCGAAACGGATAAAACCGGTATTTTCTTCCGCAAAGATGAATGTATAAGAAGATTCATACCCAATCAAAAGAGTTTTCTTTTATAATTTAACTTTACCTCAAGAGGTGACTTGAGGTGACCTTAGTTATTTTCAACGATTTTAGCCATAATTTGATAAAAACAAACTTATCACTGTTATAGAATAATAAATAACTCAACATATATAGAATTAAATATAACCACTTTGCTAAACAAACAACTCTCTGTATGAAAATTGATTACACGAACAAGAAAATATTGCTTAATAAAAGGCTGTCTCTTTCTCAATAGAAATGCCTCTATATATATACAAACAAATCATAGGAGCCTTGTCATGCTAAATAATAACAAGAGAAAGACACGTGTTCTTTTAATGCTTAGTCCACAAGTAATATATGGATATGGATATGTATTAGAACACTCCCCCTTGGACTAAGCATTAGTGTATCGGCTGTAAACTGGATGAGTAAAATGTCGTATGCCTCGTTAAAAACCTCAAGCCGAAAAACCCAGTGGGACAAAACCGGCCAGAAGGGAAAAAGAGTACATAACTCAATCCAAGCCGTGTGCATAAGCTGCCTCATTAAAAACCTTTGCTGGAAAACCCAACGGGACAAAACCAGTCAAAAAGGGAAAAAGAGTGCAGCGCACTATTGCTCCCCCTGAAATGAACAGTATAACCTCCAAAATCGGCCGTCAATCTTGCTTCACATTGGCTCTTCTCATTCCAATGGCGTATACCAACTTTTCAAATGTAGAAGTCGGTAAGGACTTTGTAAATAAATCAGCAAGATTGTTGCATGAGCGAACTTGTCGAACATCGATCTCTCCATTCTTCTGAAGCTCATGTGTGTGGAAGAACTTTGGTGATATATGTTTGGTCATATCACCTTTTATGTATCCGCCCCTTGTTTGCGCTATACAAGCAGCATTGTCTTCGTAAATGACTGTGGGCGTGTCTGTAACTGGATGCAATTGGCAGGAATTTCGTATATGGGAAATAACGGATCGTAGCCAAACACATTCTCTCCCTGCCTCATAAAGAGCTATTATTTCTGAATGATTTGAGGAGGTGGCCACCAATGTCTGTTTGGTAGATCGCCAAGATATACCTGCACCATTATAACAAAACAAATATCCAGTTTGTGAGCGAGCTTTGTGGGGATCAGATCTATATCCCGCATCGGCATAACCAACTAACCCTTGGTTAGTTGCATTCTTTGAATAAAATAATCCCAAATCTGCAGTACCACGGAGATATCTAAAAATATGTTTAACACCATTCCAGTGTCTCCAGGTAGGCTCAGCACTGTATCGCGCAAGCACATTTACCGCAAAAGCGATATCAGGTCGAGTGGATTGTGCTAGATACATTAGCGCTCCGATAGCATTTAGATACGGCACTTCTGGGCCAAGTATCTCTTCATTAAATTCTTTAGGTCGGAACGGATCCTTTTCAGGATCTAAATTGCGCACAACCATAGGGGTGCTCAATGAATTAGAATTTACCATATTAAACTTTCTGAGCACTCGTTTAGTATATGCAGATTGGTGTATAAGTATGCCGTTATTTTTATGCTCAAGCTCAATACCAAGACAGAGTTTGGTTTTTCCAAGGTCCTTGACCTCAAACTCTTTCTTTAAATATTCAGCAGCATTGGCCAACTCTTCAGGAGTGCCAATGAGGTTCATGTCATCTACATAAACCGCAATAATAGCAAATCCGGTTTCTGATCTTTTAATAAAAACGCATGGGCAAATAAGATCATTTTTATAACCTTCCCTGATAAGGTATTCACTCAATCTATGATACCACATGCGACCGGATTGCTTTAGACCATACAATGATCTCTGTAATTTGATTGAGTACAGCTCACGAGGAGCGCCAGAGTTTGGCATTTTAAATCCATCGGGAATTTTCATATAAATATCAGAATCTAGTGAACCATATAGATAGGCCGTTACAACGTCCATTAGACGCAGGTCCAGTCCCTATTGGACGACCATATTGATAAGAAAACGAAAAGTGATCGTATCCATCACTAGTGAATACGTCTCATCATAATCAATCCCAGGCCGCTGGGAGAAACCTTGAGCTACAAGGCGGGCTTTATATCTTACAATTTCATTGTTCTCGTTCCTCTTACGGACAAATACCCATTTATACCCAACGGGCTTTACATTATCCGGAGTTTGAACGATTTGCCCGAATACTTTCCGTTTTTCTAGGGAAGCTAATTCAGATTTTATTGCTTCCTTCCATTTAGGCCAATCATTTCTTTGGCGGCATTCCATTATGGAACGCGGTTCACTATCATAATCATCATACATTATTTCTTGTGCAACCGAGAATGCAAAAATATTATCGATGATTATCTCATTTCTATCCCATATTTCATTGCAATAACTTATGGGATTCTCGGTATTCCCGGGATTTGATATCGCTTTTTCGATATCAGGCTCAACAGATTCATCTGGAGCATTCTCACTAGGAATCGCCTCATTTGAGGGTTCATTGATTTTCCCCTTTCTCTTTCTAGGAACAACGTCCTTTGATCCAATAGGTCTACCCCGTTTTTGTCGTGGGGGATCATCATTCATTTTCGCATGTTCTTCAAGAACAGCGATCCTAGCTGGCACATTCACAGCTGGAATATAAGACTTCGTAACTTTACTGGCATCATTAAATGCATCAGGAAGTCTATTGGCAATATTTTGTAAATGAATGATTCTATGAATCTCATTTTCACATTCAGAGGTACGTGGGTCGAGATGAGATAAATGTTGCTCACACCATGTGAGATTCTCGATTGGTTTTTGTTTATCATTATCACGGATATTCTGAATATCCTTACCAATCGGTATAAATAATGTCTCATCAAAATGACAATCCGCAAATCTAGCGGTAAATAAATCACCCGTCATTGGTTCCAAGAACCTAATAATCGACGGTGAATCAAACCCAACGTATATGCCAAGTCGGCGTTGGGGACCCATTATAGTCCTCTGAGGAGGAGGAATTGGCACTTGCACACCGCAACCAAATGTGCGAAGGTGCGAAATATCGGGCTCAAAGCCGAATGCCAATTGCATTGGGGAATGCATATGATAAGCAATGGGGCGTAATTTAATCAGTGTTGATGCATGCAATACTGCATGGCCCCATGCTGCACTAGTGAGTTTAGATCTCATCAGCAAAGTACGAACAATCATTTGGACGCGTTTAATCAGAGATTCCGCCAGTCCATTTTGAGTGTGAACGTATGCTACTGGGTGCTCGATATTTATTCCCAGTGCTGCACAATACTCATCAAAAGTTTTTGATGTAAATTCTCCGGCATTATCCATCCTTATATTTTTTATGGGATAATCAGGGAAATGTGCTCGGAGTTTAATAATTTGTGCTAGCAAACGCGCAAATGCAACATTTCGCGTAGATAATAAGCATACGTGGGACCATCTACAAGATGCGTCCACCAAAACCATAAAATATCTAAATGGCCCACTTGCAGGGTGTATTGGTCCACAAATATCACCATGAATACGTTGTAAAAACGATGGTGATTCATAACCGACATTTTCAATGGAATGTTTTATAATGAGCTTTCCTTGTGAACATGATTCACATAAATATTCATTGGACATCAAGATTTTTGTATCTTTTAATGGATGTCCTTTAGTATGTTGTGCAATCCTACGCATCATAGTCGTTCCTGGGTGACCCAGTCGATCATTCCATAACCCGTGTATATCGGGATTAACAAGTTTCCATGGCATAGTGGCGTAGGATTCGAAAGCTCGAATTTGGACACAATACAGTCCAGAAGCTGTAGCTTCGAACTTCTCATGAACAATTCTTTTGTCCATGACATATGATGTGACGCATAGACACTCCACGGTATTTTCAACCAGTGTCTCTAAATGATACCCATTGCGTCTCACATCTTTAAAACTCAGTAGATTCTTATTTGATCTACCGGATATCAATGCATTTTCAATATGCAAAGTGGTACCATTAGACAACACAATTGTTGCGTTCCCGGAGCCATCTATTATTTCCGCGGAACCTGCTATGGTTTTAACTTGTGCCTTGCACAAAGTCACACTCGAGAAATATATTTTATTATTGAATATTGAGTGTGTAGTTGCACTATCGAGTAGGCAATAGTCATATTTGTCCATAATTTCATGTACGTGCAACAAAATCAGCTCGACCTCGGGTATTTATCCTCCAAGGGAGATATGTACATGTGGGTTTATTCAAAACAACTCAATCTTGGGAATCACACCTTCCAAGAGACATTTATATACAGTGGGTACAAAATAACCCAAAACCCTTAAATTTGGACTTGTGATTAAATATTAATAGCCTCTAAGTTGGCTCCTGACGGGTTTTACCTCGTCTAATGACTCTACGAGCTTCAGGCTCGGAGTTGTTTTCAGATATTTAGCCTTTAAATCGGCTTTTGACGGATATTATCACGTCTTGACTCAACGAGTTTTTCACTCGGAGTTATAGTATGACCTCTATACGGTCTCTGTTAAGCTCTACGGGTACTATGCCCGGAGTTGATAGCCTCTAAATCGGCTTTAAACGGAGATTATTGTTTCCCCAACTCCACGAGCTTCAGGCTCGGAGTTTATATCTTGGCCTCTAAGTCGGCCCACAGATCTGTTGATATAGCACGTGTTTATAATACTGCTTGGGATCCACAAGCTTGCAAATATAAATTTCAACAGCAATTCAACAAATAAATAAGCAATAGATTAATATACACGAATCCGTCATATCCTTTGAGAAATGATAGCGTATAAAATACCGAAGTATTCGCTAATCATTCTCATTTGTCTTTTCGACAATAAATCGAGGATCTGGATTTTCGTAAAATAAAATAGAAAGAAAAATACGAAAATAGCAAATTCCTATCGAGCAAAAACTCGTGCTGATAACGTGTTATAGAATAATAAATAACTCAACATATATAGAATTAAATATAACCACTTTGCTAAACAAACAACTCTCTGTATGAAAATTGATTACACGAACAAGAAAATATTGCTTAATAAAAGGCTGTCTCTTTCTCAATAGAAATGCCTCTATATATATACAAACAAATCATAGGAGCCTTGTCATGCTAAATAATAACAAGAGAAAGACACGTGTTCTTTTAATGCTTAGTCCACAAGTAATATATGGATATGGATATGTATTAGAACAATCACTTAATTTTTCATAATATAAAAAATCTTTTACCAAAAAAAATATATGCCAGCCATGCCTGAATTTCCTCAGAATATTCAGATAAGCAAATAAAGATATGAAAGATTAATCAAACACCTGTTAACAAACATCAACACTAACAAGTAACAAGTCCATCATCTTAGCCACTTATTCCAAAAAAAGAAAAAAAAGGAGAATCACTCCCAAAAGTTTTCGACATAAAATAAATTCTAGACGCAACTTCGACAAATTCATCCACAAAAGACCCGATCAAGCACGTTTGAGCAGAATCACAAGTATGGCCATGATCGCCAACCCCATAAACGAACCTTGCATAACTGTTTCGGCACTTAAGTTAGCAGTTCCGTCGGAATTTAACGTCACTCCATTTCCGCCCTTTCCTCCAAAGAAGCTTTGGAAGTAATCAGACAAGCTGCTCATCATATCAACCACACTATTCTTTATCTTCTGAAAGACATTCGTAAACACATTAGTGGGCCCCGCTTCTCCGTTCTCGGACGACGAGTCAACGCTTTTTGGAGTTGAATGATCTATCGGTTCGGAGTCTTCGGCTAGCTCTGTATACGAATTTTCATCGGAGAAAACCAGACCTACAAATGAAGAAAAAATAAAAAATTCATAACAATGATTTCGTCCCACATCATCATTTCAAATCATGGTTTTTTTCTTTTAGAACTTAAAATTCACTTACTTGCCCCTTGTGATTGCAGAAACCCTTGGAGCTCTTGGTTTTGTCGAACCGCATTCCAAACATTTGGATCACAAGCAATAGAGGCAACAACATTCTACCAACGATTAAAGAATCAAATTAATAATAATCAAGTAGTAGAAGATAGATGAAATCGAATATAATTAATTCCATTAGAAAATTCCAAGAAATTCCCTCTCATTCGATCATGATTCCACTACTTCATTATGAAAAATGTATATTCAATAAAAAAAAAAAAAAAAAATCACTTTATTCTTATACAAACATTACTTCTATGTTTAAATTCTTCGACCAAAAAATCTCTCCGAAAATGAAACGATAATAAGCCCCAAATCGCTTCCAAACATTTCGGTTCACTAGAAAGACAAGAAATCCGACAATCCCATCGAACCAACTTTTTAAACGTTCAGAACCGAATATAACATGAAATTTCACGAGACTAAAGTCGAAGGTAATTTAGAAACCTTGGCCATAGGACTTTCGTGTAGCAACCGAAACGCCATAATCGCGGTGGCTGGAACTGCATTGGAAACAGAACCACTGTTCTCTATAATTTGCTTGTCCGAAACAGACAAACTAGAGTCGCCATCTCCGACAATCGAGCCCTCATATCCGATTGAACTAGGAGGTGACAAATACGCCCTGAGAATTCGGAAATTGAGCTTTTAACTACAACAATTCGCATAATCGATACTGAATTGAATAATTGCAGAAGCCCTAATCAGCTTCATAACAACATAAGATTCGGACAATTAGGTAATAATTCAAGAGAAACTATGGTTTAAAAATCCAATCTTTAAATTTTTATTTTTTTTCGATTTTTTTAACAAACTCAGTACAAAGAAGAAAGAATATAAAAAGAGAATATACTTTTCAAGGGCGACCGAGAGTTCAGAAGTGGCCTCTTTGGCTTCTTGAATGGTCGGCACTCCGGCGAACACGAGCCTCGGGATCGGATCGGCGGCGGCAGCCGCCATCTGCTCCTCCTCCACTCCGGCGAAAACCCAATCGTCCATCTCCGAGCAAGGCCTCTGCATCCCAACCCCCGAATTCGACGATGCCACCAGCTTTACTTCCTCCGGCGTCGACGCCGCCGTACGGGCTGAAACGGCCCTTCGGGCTGAGACGGAGGCCGGAAAATGCTCCGCCGATATACTTCGGAGACCGCCGGCGGCGGTCATCCCCGCCACCTTGGCCGCCGCCCTGATCGCTCCGCCTCCCATAGTTGGAGAATTAAGGATTATTAGGGAATGAAAATGAAACCCTGATTTGGATATTGATCGATAAATTTTGTATATATAAGGGGGAAAATGATTTTGTGGATTGAAGACGAAAAGGAAGGGGGAGAATATTGTACCGAGGAAAGAGACTTCTCATATTCGTGGAAAGACCAGAAGATGACACGTGTCACATTTGCTTCAAACTTATTATATATCCATTTTTTTTTTATTTGGTGTAAATTCTAAAAATAAATTATTGAAATTTAATTTTATTTTTAAAAGATTTGAGAGGACAATTTCTCAATTCTCAATGGAATTGGACTTTTGATATGAGTTGATCTAATCAAAATAACCATTAATTAAATCCATGAGGTTTGTTAATAGGGTAAATTACAAACACCCCCTGAGGTATGATCAAATTACAAACCCCCCCCCTCTTGTTTGGATAATTACATCTACCCCCTCAACTATATTTTTTTCTTACACCTCCACCCTTATGGTGCCAAATTCAACATAATCATCTAGATTCCGTGAAATGTGCTCTAGTTTGTACTCGTTTTGTGTAAAAATACAGTTTCTGATGGACCACAAACTGATATATACAAGCTAAAAATCACATATTATGATCATCTTGCTTCATAATGTAGAGTTTGAATGGGATAAAACGGGTAAAAAAATGATAATATTCCATATAATCTCGAAGATTCCACTAAATTTGAGGAGTTGAGGGGGTGGTTGTAATTATCCAAACAAGAGGGGTGTTTTTGTAATTTGACCATACCTCAGGGGGTGTTTGTAATTTACCCTTGTTAATACTATAATGACAAGACAAACATATTTCTACATTTTTTTAGCATAGGAACAATTGAAATGCTTTTACTTCAAAGATAACGGTTCTGGTACAAGGACAACAAATATATGCGAGAATAAGATTCAAATACGTTGCAAGTCAAAAAAACGGAAGACATGATTCAAAATATCTGGTTTCATTGATTTTCAAAATAATGCCCATCTTTGTAAGTGTATTCGTAGCTTCGTTAATCTCACGATACCCAAACTGCACTGTAATGTCTTCAAAATTAGTCAACACCCTCAAGGACAACACTGAAGTTCTTGGGCACTGCACAGATAATCGAAAATAAAAAGTCAAATTCGATAATTAATTCTTTTATATCATGATCCCTTGTCATTTTAATTACATTCGAAAAATGACCACATTTCAACCTTATTATTAGAAGAAATAACTTGAGATAGAGTATACATAGTACATTATTTTATTCTTGTAGGAGTAATTAATATTGCTAGATTATATTTCATTTACTAAATAAATATTTACATTATTTTAGTTCATGAAGAAAAAGTTCTTTTTTTTTGGTACGCAACAATAATCGGGCCTTCAAATTGGCTGATTGGGCCTCACATGGAAGCCCGATATTTCTAATCCCATGTTATTGGATGTTTTGACAAAATCTTATCTTATATACTTTATAATTAAAAGAATAAAATGGAACAATTTCTGAAGAAATCCTGCAAATATATATGTTGTGTGCAGGTACAGTAATTGTCTATTTTTCTGAAGAAATCCTGCAAATATATATATATTTTTTTAATTTTCTGCAGGGGCAAACTGTGGAACAATTTCTGAATAGGGATCATTTTATTATCCTATCTGTCGTTTGGTTTGTTAATTATGTTTTATCTTTTTTCCTATCTTGCTCTTTGTATGATATTATATATATCGGATAAATTACGGTAATCCCCATAGATAAGGTCAAATTATGAGAACACCTCTCATGTTTGGGTAATTACAACCACCCGCCTCAACTATGAATCTTCTTACACTTTTACCTTTGCGTTGTCAGATTTAGTGGAATCTTCTAGATTATGTGGAATATTCTTTAGTTTGTACCCGTTTTACCCCATTTGAGCCACATTTTGAAACAAGATGATAGTAAGATGTGTTTTTTGGTTTGTAAAAACCAAATTGTGGTCATCAGAAACTGCAATTTCGTACAAAACGAGTACAAGCTAGAGAACATTCCAGGAATCTAGAAGATTATATTGAACTTGACACCATAAGTGGACGTCTAAGAGAATTCATAGTCGATGGGAGGTTGTAATTGCCCAAATATGAGGGGAGATTTTTGAAATTTTACCTTACCTCAAGGATGATCGTAATTTACCCCATATATATGTTCAGATAATATATATGACATTTTTGACTTAAAATAAACCATTGGAGTGACACTTGAAAAAGAAACTTGTTTTTTTCTTGTATACAACACCAACCATCATGATTAAATACCATAAAATTTCATAAGACAAAAGATACATAAATAAATATTTTTTGGTTTAACCTAAGTAGGACGAAAAATTAAGTATACTAGTGATCAATTAATATTGCTCCATTGCTTAAGGCCCGGAGTGGTCCATTTCGGGCATTTCGGGCTGAAAAAACTCGAAACAACCTTCGAATTCAAAAGCTCGACAATGGGTGCAAATGTAACGCACCTAGGCGTCTTGTACTGATTAATCGAAGCACCTAAACTAATAGCATAATCCATGAGCTTATCAAAAGTTCCACTCTCCACAATCTTGATCTCCAACGGGCCAATCGCCTCGAAAACTCTGTTCTGTCTGTAAACGGTGTCCAACGATTCCTCAACGGTGAGGCAACAATCTTCGATAACGGACGGAGGAACAATCTTGATATTATTATTATTATTTTTATTGGAGCCGAGAATTAGCTCCCAATATAAAACGTAGTGGCCCGGAATTGTAGTAATTGTATCGGCATAGCTAGTGTACTCGGCTAGACAGGCCCCGAACGGTACTAAATGGTTCGTTGCGTTTTTAACGGCGTTTTGGAGCTCCACCTCGTCGGTTTTGTCCGTGTCGATGCTTAGAACGACGTTCTTGCGGCAGACGAATTTGAACTGCGGCGCTTTGTTCTTGAATCCGGCGACACGGAGAATATCCCCGACTCTGTATCTGTATAGCCCTGCACGTAAAAAGACAAAGCATCCTAAGGAGTTTAATTGCTAATATTAATAACATGGATAATTGTTTAGTAATTCGATATAACGCAGTCGTACTTGTTAGAATCCGAGAGGATTCTATTTCGGTTTTTCAACACGTGTGCGAAAAACGTGTATAAAAACTAGGGAAGTTTCCTTAGTTCTTTAAACTCTTATTTTGTCATTAATTTATTTAATTACCTTAGTGTTTTATTAACAAGGAATTTATTTGACTAAGACTTTCCTTGTTGTCATAATTCCTTGTTCCTTACGTGAAGAATTTATCTAACCTAATGGGCTCTAATTTTGTAGGGCTCTACCAATACAACTAAGGAATTATAAGAAGGGAGCATCAACGTCATTACAGACTGTCCCTTTTATTTGAGAGAAAAACTTTTTCTGCTCTTGCGTTGCTGCACCTGAGTTGTGATCTTATTCGAGAAGAAAAACACAGCAAACGATTTGCTTCTTTCACGCGAAAAGAAGATCGGTTCTTCGGGAGAAGAACTCAGAAGATCTCGGGAGGAGGTCGATCCGCCGACTGAGGGACTCAGCGTTGAAGAAATTTCAACCGTGCGGAAAGGGACGTGCTGCAAAGTGAAGATTGACAATTCAGCGTAGGATACAAGAACGGCGTCGACAAAGAGGGAGTCTTTGCATTTTCGATTAAGTCCTATTACTGTATTCGTAAAACTAAAAATTAGTGAATTTCATTTGCAGGTCCCCGTGGATGTAGGGTACAATTGTATCCGAACCACTTTAAAATTTGTGTCTTTTTATTACTGTTCCATTAACAGTTGCAACTCTTCGTAAAACAGTAGAACAGTAGCTAAAACTGAATCTGGGATTTATCGGACACAAATTTATAATTAATTTGCACGAAATAATTCTAACAATTGGCATCAAGAGCCTGTCACTAAATACATCTAGTGAGATTTTGGGAACTAACTACTCTTATTTTGTGCAGATATGAATACTCAACGAGAAGGATCGTCAACTACTCGCCCACCTCTCCTAATCGGACCAAACTACTCATATTGGAAATCAAAAATGAAGATGTTTATCAAATCCATAGATGAGAGAGCATGGCGCGCCATCATAACTGGTTGGACACCTCCCATGGTCAAAGGAGAAGACAAAATGGAAGCTTTCAAACCAGAAGCAGATTGGAGTGACGTAGAGATACTACTCGCAAACTACAACTCAAGGGCCCTAAACGCAATATTTAGTGGTGTTGATGATAATCAATTTAAACTAATAGCGTCATGTGAATCTGCTAAAAGAGCTTGGGAAATCCTTCAAGTCACATACGAAGGAACGTCAACTGTGAGGACGTCGAAGTTACAAATGCTGGCCACCAAGTTCGAAAATTTGAAGATGGAAGAGAATGAGACGATCACTGACTTCCATGCTAAATTATGTGATATCTCCAATGAATCATATGCACTCGGTGAACCTTACTCTGAAAGCAAATTGGTGAGAAAGGCGATGCGCTCTTTACCTGAAAGATTTGCTTACCGAATTGCTGCCATTGAAGAAGTCAGAGATGTTGACACGCTCAAACTAGACGAACTCATGGGGAAACTTCTGGCACAAGAACTCAATCATGGTGAAAATCATCGTGAAAAGCCTAGAGAAAAGAAGATAGCCTTTCAAGCAGAAACTTCATATGCAACACCCCAAAATTCGTCAACTCAAGAAGATGAGCAGACGGTAGAGGAATCCTTGGCAATACTATCAAAAAATTTTGGGAAATTTCTCAAAAAGATCGGTAAAAGGGGAAATCTTCCAAGCACAGGGAAAACCGTGAACTTTCAAAATTCGAGGAGAAATTCAAATCAAGATAACTCAGAGGAGTCAAAACCAAGAAGAATACAATGTCGAGAATGCGAAGGATTTGGTCACATTCAATCAGAATGCGCAAACACCCTGAAGAAAAAGAAGAAAATATCACTTACTACTGTTTGGAGCGATGAAGAAGAATCTGATGATGACCAAGGAAACAACGATCAAGTCACTAACTTTGTAGCATTCAGCAGCAAAGTTCCTCTGGACAACTCAGAATCAACTGTTGCTTCAACTGTTGCAACAGACTGTGAAACAGAATCCAGGTATGAAAATATGTGTTCTGATTATGACAAAAATCTAAACGAAAATTCTTCTTTTGCAGAGGATCTAAACAGCAGCAGTGATGAGGAAGAACCAACCTTGGATGAAGTAAAGGAGGTATATGAAAAAATGTACCAAAAATGGCTCGACGTCGTTAAGGTAAATAACTTCCTGGAAAAGGAGAAGTTTGTGCTTATAGAGGAAAACAAGACACTAAAGGTAAGAATCTCTACTCTTGAGAAAAGGATCATATCTAGTGATCAAGAGAAAAATAGTTTGCAGGCTAAACTTACTCAAACTCAAGAAGCAATTGCAAAATTGAACTTGGGTAGAGGTAATCTAGATGAAATCTTAAGCAACAACAAGCCAAACTATAATCGTCTAGGCATAGGAGGGAGTCAGCTACCCAAAGTTGATCTAAAGCGAAAGGAAGATCAAAACAGAAAAATCAACTTTGTTAAACAAGCTTCTGTCTCACAAACAGTTGCAACTGTTGAAGCAACGAAACACAATTCAAAGAAAAGGTTTATTCCCACTTGTTTTTTCTGTCAAAATCCAGGTCACATACGTCCTAGATGCTTCAAATATTTAAAACTTGTGAAAAAGCTTGTGGCTCGTTCTCTTTACTCTGCTAGGGCTGATTATTTTCCTTCACCCTCTCAAAAACCCAAAAATAAAATCGATATTTCCAATAGACCTCAGCAAAAAATTTGGGATGAAAAGTCCACGTTTAAATGCTTATCTGCGATTACTTCTTTAAAAGCAAGTACTACTAATGATTGGTATTTTGACAGTGGGTGTTCACGACATATGACCGGTGTTAAAGAGTTTCTGAAAAACTATCAACAAATCACCGGTGGAGCTGTTACCTTTGGAAACGGAAAAAATGGTGAAGTGCTAGGGAAAGGATCGCTAAATCATGAGAATCTCCCAAAGCTGAAGAATGTACTATTTGTAGAAGGACTCACGTCAAATCTGATAAGCATCAGCCAGTTATGTGATCAAGATCTTGAAGTCAGATTCAACAAATTCACATGTCGAGTATTAGACAAAGACGAGAATTGTGTTTTTCAAGGAACTCGATCATCTGACAACTGCTATATTCTTGTCTCTGCTGGACTACTGGAAGAGGAACCAACAAAGGAATCGGAAAACAGCTTCAGTGTCGCACCAACAGTTCCAACAGTTGATGCAGCCTCTACCATTTCAGAAGAAAGTGACGTCAATTCTGAAACAGGAGACGAAGCTGAAGTCAGGCCTCTCGAATTGGATGATCAAACTCACAAGGAACCCTCAAGAAGAGTCAAGAAGAATCATCCAGTGGATCAAGTCATTGGTCCGGTAGAAGAAGGAATTCAAACCCGAGGCTTTAGCGATGCTGATTGGGCAGGTGATGCAGATGATCGAAAAAGCACAACTGGAGGATGCTTCTATCTTGGGAACAATCTCGTGTCCTGGTACAGCAAAAAACTCTTATGGATGAAACAAATGGTATGTGATTATGGTATTAGTCAAGATTTATTGCATATTTATTGTGACAATATGAGTGCAATTAATATTTCCAAGAATCCAGTACAGCACTCTCGAACTAAGTATATTGAAATCCGGTACCACTTCATTAGAAATCTGGTAGAGGAAGGAACTGTCTCATTAGAGTATGTCACAACAGAAAAACAACTTGCTGACATCTTTACTAAACCCCTTGATGCACATAGGTTCGATTCCTTGCGAAATTCGCTTGGAATCTGTATTGTTTGATCTGTGCAGCTGCATAAACTGTTGCAACTGTCTGTGTCCAGACTTGCAACTTTTAGGTTTTTATGGACACATCACACATACTGCATTTTGTTCATCTAAGTTATGCATTAGTCATGCTGCATGTGATGAAAACTCTTGTGTATTGGATACTATCTGTACTTTCAAACTTTGTGAGGTAAAACTTCATCAATCCCCGAATGATGGCTATAGAGGCTTTAGTTTATTTAATACTCTTCACAATCTCGTCATGGTTTAACACTTTCATAAGGAAAAGCTGCCTCTCCAAATGAGTGAAAGCTACTCTTGAATTTTTGTTTAAACTATATATAATAAATCGGTTTGTGAATAGTTCGAAGCCTTTTTGAGTTGAGTCAGTAAATCACGTGGCCGAAAGCTCCTACAAGGCTCAAATAGAAAGCCCAGGGGACTACACATTGCACGACCACTGTAAACTTTTATATGGTCAGTGAATAGTTCGAAGCCTTTTTGAGTTGAGCCGGTAAACCTCATGACCGAACCCTCACCATACGACTCAATTAGAAAGCCCAGGGAACTACACATTGCACGACCGCAACTATCTCGCTAATTAAATTGCTCTGTTCTTCATGAAAAAGCTACCATTAGTAGGGTGTGTATGCTACCTAATAAGAGCGTTTTTGTGCTTGATTTGAGAGTATTAAATTTATTGTTAGTCTTGTTAGTTTGTATTTCGGAGCTTGCTTTTTTGTTAAAATTGAAGATAAACCCCATGGGTTTGATAGTCCTAATAGTATTCTATTCACTCGTGTTTACTCACTCATACTCTCTTTCGTTTTCTCACGTTTATTTTTCTCGTCCTAGTAATTTAATTCTGCATATTAGGCATATATATATATAAAAAAAAAAAAAAAAAAAAAAAAAAAAAAAAAACGGGGTGGGTTCGTATATGTTTTGGCGGCAATCATTTTTTTGAAGTC
Source organism: Erythranthe guttata (assembly GCF_056151865.1). Classification (NCBI taxonomy): domain Eukaryota; kingdom Viridiplantae; phylum Streptophyta; class Magnoliopsida; order Lamiales; family Phrymaceae; genus Erythranthe; species Erythranthe guttata. Next base: position 19,438,845 of record NC_142540.1, read on the forward strand.
ACCCACTTTTCTGAACATTTTTTTCTTCTCGAAGTTTTCTTGAACTGTGATTGGGCTTCATATGTGAAGGTTGAGAGTTGCTGTACCTGAATTTAATTTTTATAAAATTGCTCTCCTTACTGGCAGAATAATACTTGCAATTTCTTCACTATAATCTTCCTAAATTGCTAAAATACCCCTGAGAAGACCAACAGTTACCTATGTTTATGCCCCTTTTTCGTTTTTTTCTCCAAATTGGTTTTCTTCTCTACTGCTCTCTTTTCCTTCTTTCTCCTTTGCAGCAAATCTCAAATCTGCACTCAAATCAAAGGAATCCAAGAGCACAGTTATGGGGAAACGAAAAAGCACCGGTGGATCGTCTTCTTCGTCCAAACGACGATCATCTCGACCAGCAACCGCGTCTTCGGCAGCTCCTCCGCCGCGACGCCGCTCCGATGACCGCCCTGCCTTCGAAGAGCCGTTGGATGCCGTGCCTCTTGCCTTTTGGGAGCCCCCACTCCTTCTCACGGCCGCCTCCGCTGAAAATTTTGGTCCCTAGGTTTTCTCCACCGCTGTCGCCGCCAGTCTCACCGCCGTGACCGTTCATCTATTCTCCACCATCTCCTCTACTGCCACACTCGCCGGCGGCCCAATCGTCACCACCACCGTGTGCACCGCCATCGCAACCACCCAAACCGGCCTCACCTGCACCCCGCCACCTCGCCGCTCTCGTCGACGCGTTACTCACTCTGCCTCGCCTTCCGCTACTTGCACCACCGCAGGTCACTCTGCACCGGATCCCGTGGTGCCTATCTCTGCTGTCGCTGCTTTTAATTCTCGGTTCCTTCTCCGAGAGCATCAAACCCGGTGGCGTCTGTCAAGTGGTTCATAATTTTTATGCCAACCTACCTAGTGGGGTCTCTGATTGTCGAGGTCGTTTTTTTTTACAAAGAAGAAACTCGACTATTTTACTGCCCTTGCTCAGAAAGGGGGAGATTATTCTTGAGGGGGAGTTGACAACGACGCATCAACCCAGGAGGAACTGCATACAGGGGGAGCTGATGCATCTGCTGGAACTACTACTGAACTGTTGTTGCTCCAACTGTTCCAACAGTTGATGGTACATCAGCTGAAGTTGATACGAATGATGACGAGGAGTTGTTCGTTGATGCTGAATATATTCTGGAGTAGTTTTTTTTTTTTGTGGTTGTCGAATTGATTTTCTGAACAACGGCCTCTAATAGTCTGCTAGGCTTAATTTTTTTCTTGTTTCGTTAACTGCTTTTTCCTTTAACTGTTCTAACAGTTACTCTATTATGCAGTCTAATGTTTTGTCAGGTATTTGATCAAGGGGGAGGACTTGATTATAATAAATAGATGACAAAGGGGGAGATTGTTAGAATCCGAGAGGATTCTATTTCGGTTTTTCAACACGTGTGCGAAAAACGTGTATAAAAACTAGGGAAGTTTCCTTAGTTCTTTAAACTCTTATTTTGTCATTAATTTATTTAATTACCTTAGTGTTTTATTAACAAGGAATTTATTTGACTAAGACTTTCCTTGTTGTCATAATTCCTTGTTCCTTACGTGAAGAATTTATCTAACCTAATGGGCTCTAATTTTGTAGGGCTCTACCAATACAACTAAGGAATTATAAGAAGGGAGCATCAACGTCATTACAGACTGTCCCTTTTATTTGAGAGAAAAACTTTTTCTGCTCTTGCGTTGCTGCACCTGAGTTGTGATCTTATTCGAGAAGAAAAACACAGCAAACGATTTGCTTCTTTCACGCGAAAAGAAGATCGGTTCTTCGGGAGAAGAACTCAGAAGATCTCGGGAGGAGGTCGATCCGCCGACTGAGGGACTCAGCGTTGAAGAAATTTCAACCGTGCGGAAAGGGACGTGCTGCAAAGTGAAGATTGACAATTCAGCGTAGGATACAAGAACGGCGTCGACAAAGAGGGAGTCTTTGCATTTTCGATTAAGTCCTATTACTGTATTCGTAAAACTAAAAATTAGTGAATTTCATTTGCAGGTCCCCGTGGATGTAGGGTACAATTGTATCCGAACCACTTTAAAATTTGTGTCTTTTTATTACTGTTCCATTAACAGTTGCAACTCTTCGTAAAACAGTAGAACAGTAGCTAAAACTGAATCTGGGATTTATCGGACACAAATTTATAATTAATTTGCACGAAATAATTCTAACAGTACTACATGCAATAAAATCTAAGATAATTTGTAATTGAAAATTTACCGGCATAAGTGGTGACGACAAGCTCGTATTCATGTCCGATTTTGACATCAACCAAGTCAACCAATTCTTCTTCTTTCTCGTCATCTTTTTGAACCGGCAAGAACTCGAAATACGCCATGTTCGGAATAATAGTGTACGAAACCTCACTAGGTTTGCAAAGCGGATTAAGGTTCACGCCGAAATAACACTCCGACGAAGCGTACATCGTACAAACAAGCGGCAAACCATTGCTATAATAATCAAGAATCGGAATATACTGCGACATTGTCCCCGTCACAATAACATCCACATACTTAGTATTCGGCCACAACCGAGTAATAATCCCTTGCCAAGACCCCTTCCCACATTCGGTTGCAACAAAATCCGCCAGAACCGGGTCGGGCTTTTTCAGGATGCGGGCAACCGCATCCCTCACGGACGGGTCGGTGATCAGCTGATTCACCGACCCAGTCCGTATATCGTGGCAGAGTAGCGTCCAGTGTTTCTCCAGGAACCGTATGGCCCGAATAAACCCGGACGCGAAAACCGCCCCGACCCGGAGTACCTGGGCGTGCTCGCAAAGGCCGCAGAGCATTTGCGAGTACATGCTTTGGTACGAGTCGGGGCAGAGGATGGTTTCGTTCGGGCTGGTGTAGTTGGTGTACGGGTCGTAGGGTCTTTCCTTGAAGTGGGAGCTTTTGTAGTAGCTCGTTAAAACGGGCCGGGCCAACAACCCGCCCGGGGTTTTCGTCTCGGATTTTACGAAAAGGAAGTACATTCCTTTGCCTTTGTCCAAACCGGGTACGAATTGACTCATAACCGGCATTAGTAGGCTGTAGAGTAAAGATCTTCTGCTTAGTTCTTCTTCGATTGTTGGCATCATTTTTCTCTCTCCTCCGGATGTTCCGGAACTGATTTAAAAAATTATAAAAAATTAGCATTTAAATTAAAATATGTGAGAAATAAAAGAAAATATATGAAATCGTGTAAAGTCTATTTTGTGGAATAAAAGAAATCAGTGAAAAGTCACAGTGTAAGACAGAAACAAACCTCAGCGGGTTTTTGATAATTACGAATAGGTGGAGGTGATTTTTGTAATTTTATCTAAGTTTAGGTGTTTTCATAATTAACCCTAAAATATTACTAAATAAATATTGAAATAGCGTAATATAAATTAATTGGTATATCTAGAGATAAAATAACTAAAAGATACTTCGTAAAATATTAAAATATAAAAGATTTTTTTTTATCTGACTTGAAGTGAGCAATTATTAAGGAAAAATTTAATTTTGACCCCATATATTGCTCAATTTAGGGATTTGTTCCTCTAAGTTATCCTATTTCAATTTGAAATGCATTAACTTTGCAAATTTAGCTTTTTTGGTCCTATTTTTGCTTAAAATTACGTGGCTAACGATTTCATTAAATTATTATAAATGAATCTTTATTTTATAAAAAGAATCTGTGCAGCTAAAATTAAGATCACGAAATAAAAAAAAAAAAAAAAATTCAAGCAAAGTATGACTGGAAATGCTATATTTCAAAAGTTATTGCATGTGTAACTAAAATAGAATAACTTAGAGGACTAAAATCCCCAAGTAGACTAACATGAAGGACCAAAATCCCACTTTTCTCAAATTATTACTTTGTGCGACTATTTTTTATCTACATTATTTTTCAAATAAAATATTATAGTATATAATACAGGACAAGATGCACATCACCCCTCTAAATTTTTCATTTTGGCACTTTTCGTCCTAAAAATTCAGAAAATAGACAACTCTCCTACGAAATATTATTTTGGTTGCACTTTGCTACAAAAACTAATTTTCGGTGGGCATCGTGCAATAAAAAATAACACTTTAAGGGGCAATATGCAGAAAAAAAAATATTTTTAAAGGGCAATGTATAGAAAACTAATATTTTTAATGAGCCAACATGCAACGAAAATAACATTTAAAAGGGCAACTTAAAAAAATCACTCAATTCCAGTTAAAGTGTGAAAATACAAACTTTGAAGGAGGACATTCACTTTTTTTAAAATTTTAGGGCGTAAAGTGTAAAAATTAAAAACATGTAGGGGGTGAAATGAAATTTGCCCTATAATATATTATTACAATTACAACCCAATATGAAATGATAGTATATATATAGAAAATAAACCTTGTGAGGAACTCGGAGATGGGGTCGGAGCAGAGGATGGGGGAGGAGTCGCCGGCGGCGATGCGGTTGATGTACGGCAGAACGTCCTCGTAGGCGACGACGGGGATTGTTTTCTTGAAGGTATCTCCGTCGGTTTGGCCGCCGCGGAGGTTATGCCGCTTCAGGTACTCTGCGCCGGCGTTTCTCGACAGGATTTCGGCGAGGACGCGCTTCTGTACTTCGCCGGCGTTTCTGGTGACTTCCTCGATGAAATCGAGCTTCGTCTTTTTGTTGTCGGCCAGTGCCACGTCACTGTAGTGATTATTATTACTACTGTGGTTGTTCTGAGTTTGCTTTGGTGCTTCAGGCATGGTGGCGTGTGTTACGTACGTTCTGTGTGTATTTGTGTATGTATATGTAGAGAGAGAGAGAGCTAGAGAGAGAGAAAGTGCGGAGGTGCTGGGAAAGAGAGAGGGGAGAAGTGGGGTTTATATAGAGGCGGAAGAGATGAAGGTGGGGTCCACATTGTATGGTTTGAAAATTGAAACCGCAAATTGAGCAACAAATTAAAATTAATAAATTAATTAAATAATTAAATAAGTAACTAAATAAATGGGATGGCATGATTGTGATTATAGAGAGATGGGGATTAGTGGCAAATTTGTTATTCTGTTTTTAATATGACGTGAAACTTTATAGCAAATGTTTTTTAGCAAACTCTAAAATTAGTTAGCCGTTTATTTCCCTCTGCCTAATTCATGTTCCTTCTTGTTTCTCTGTCTCTCTGTGTGTGTGTGTGTATATATATATATATATATATATATATATGTTTTATTTATTTAATTTCTAATAATAAATATATATTTGTATTTGTTACAATCCCACAAATTGCAGTTACGACTTAAGGGTGTGAGTGAACCGAGTCGTATCGAACACAAAGGTTTGTGGACATTTATTGAGTTTTTAGAGTTGTATTTGAGCTTGGCTTGATTATCAAACAAGTCTAGCACGAAATAGCTTACTTGTTATTTTGCGTACATATTTTCTTCTTTTAATTTATCTAGTTCGAGTTAAATAGTTTTATCGAATGAAAAAATATATATAAAACTTGGTTTATCATATTAAAAAAAAAAACGAGCTTTACATATATGAACAATTTTCAGTTGAGTACTTTTGTTTAATTTTAATCCCTGATTGTATCTACTTAAGGGATGCTTTTGTCGAACCGACTCGTTGAGTTCACGAGCCGACTCAGCTCATCGAATTCGCGAGCCAACTCAGCTAATTTACTACCCCTAATCTTGGTAACCAAGAAATGTACAGACTTTTAATACTCTAAATAAATTAATATTTATTTCTCACATATTAAAATAAAAGAAAATCTCATTGAGTGGTGAAAAATCAAAAATGTAATAATGCCACGTCATCTTCCTCGATCTCTCATGGCGGCTTTGGGTTGCAGGAAATTGACCGGCAATATCCAGTAAAACCCGCGCACTGTGTGCACACATTACATGCGTGCTTGTACTGCGGGTGTTTCTCCACACACCGGCAGCTCCGTTTCCCGGTAACACAAAAAAAGGGGACTATATTTTTTTTTCATTCCCGGGATTACATTTACCTGTACCTTTCGTACGGTACGCCGCAGCTGCAGATTAATTAACCGCTAATGCCTAATAGTTCAAAATGTAATTTCTAAGATGATTAAAAAGAAGGATAAATTACACCTACACCCCTGAGGTATGCTAAAATAATTTTAAGCTCCATGTAGTATTGGTTATTACAGACACACCCCTGAAATAATTACCGGAGTCAAGATTTTGTGTATTGGGGACCGATATTCACTATATAAGTTTTTTCGCGGGGATGTTAATGCTACCATAGACGAAAATAACTCATCCAATGCATTATTCCATTACGATTTCTAACAATGTTTCAGGGGTGATTGTAATTATCGATATTACAGGGACCCTAAACTTATTTAAGTATACCTCTAGGGTATAGATGTAATTTACCTTAAAAAGAATAAAATCAAGTGGATTCTGAAAATTAAGCATGTCTTTACATTACACTAGTATTATCTTATCTTATCTTTACCACGACGTTGTCACACATGATAAATAAAATGATTATTTCTTTTATTTTTTTTTCAACTAAAATAAGTGCATATTATTTGCAAATCACAAAAAAAGGTAAAAAAAAAACATTATTAAAAATACCCTTTTCTAAAAAAAAAAACGAACATCACTCTATTTTTCAAATTCTTCTTCTAAAATATATTTTCCTAACATTCTTAAACATGATTTGGCCGCTACAGTTTATTTTGTCTTATTTCAAATCATAAACAAACACTACTTTCAGTCTCAATTATTCTCTCTAACATATTTCCCAAAATAAAATAAAAATAACTCCCAAAACGTATCAAATCATTACCATTATCTCTCTAACTTTTAGCTTCTGAATACTCGAACCCTAATTATTTTTTTTCACCGACTCATTTACACCGGAATTTAATATATATATATATATATATATATATATATATAAAGAGAATAAGGAGACAATAACAAGGGAAGGTGTGTGGTGCTTGGTGCAGATATGAGGTTCTGAGGATTTCTGGGAATGGTTTTTTTCGATGTGGGCGACAATAATAACAGTTGTGCATATCTTTGACCGTTGACTATCTTCATATTATTATTTTACGAGTGGAAAAAATAAATAAATAAACAAATTTTATTAATATCCCATGCATTAAAATCCGCATTGTGTTTCAAAATAATTAATTAATTGTCGTTTAAAGTTTCGAAAATACATATTAAGGGTTTGCTGAAATCAATGTGGTTAAATATATAATTAATGATGCAAGCTAGCTAAGCTTTATGTGTACTCGAAGCACCTTCTATTGTGGTGAAGATGTGATGTTTGTCGACATAAACTAAGTGAAAAAGTTTACTACCTACGGAGAAACCTCTCGATAATTTCGAAATGGGAAAATTACGGTATTTATTCCGCAAAATTTACATTGGTTTCACATTTGGTCCCTTACGTTTAAAAAAATGTATTTTGACCCCTCATATTTCAATAATATAACACTTTTGGTCATTTTCGTCAATTTACTGTTAGTTCGTCAGCTAAGGCAGTGAGGGCCACATGATTTGATTCCGTTGGTTTTAATGAAAAATTGACGGAAATGACTAAAAGTGTTTAATTTTTAATACATAGGAGACCAAATGTGAAATTGATGCAAACTTAATGGATGAAAATGGTATTTTTTTTCCCTTTCATAACGATAAACCATCAAAATTTTGGTTGAATAATACCAGTTCTATGTAGCACACAAACTTCAACTTCTTAAGATTCTATGTTTCGGACACATTCCGTGTCGGATACTCGAAGACAATTGCCGAACATCCTATGGGCCATTTTGCAATTTCTAAAAAAAAAAAACAAACATATTTCAATAGCAAAATTTCAAATATTTTTGTCGATCCCCTAATTATTTACATGATTTAACGATCAATTGCAAATTGATAGTTGATAGAAAAATTATATTTTGACTATGTTTGCATGAAAATATATAAAAATAAAAACTTATATTGCTTACATAGCATATTTATAAATATACCCATATACTTTTAATATTTAAACGTTTCCCCCAAACTTCTGCATCCCCATTTTTGGGATATACCGTTTCCCATGTCTGTCTTCCCATTAATAATTACTTATTAATTCTAAAGTTGTTCATATAATGGCAAATAACAAAAGACAGAAGAAAATCTTGAGCATAAACACACGTTCACACAAGATAATGTCCCATGATTAAGGGAAAGAGGTGGGTTAATTAACTTATTTAAGAATCCCCAAACAATCTTAATTAAACCAAACCTAAGCCCACGTAAAAATAGGGCAAATGCCCCACTTCCTTAATCTTCTAATTAACAAACATTAATCCTACTTAAGAGACCAAATTATCTGGTCCCAAAACTCGTGTCCCTATTCTAGCATACCAAAAGGTAGATATTGCCATAGTTAATACAATCACTAATCCAATTTTTTTTTTAAATATTAAAATTAAGGTACTCTTAGAGTATGTTTGGCTAATTTTATTGGGCAAATTACGGTCACCCCTGAGTTATGGTCATATTACGAAAACCCACCTTCTGTTTGGGTAATTACAACCACCCCTAAATATGTATTATCTTACGAAAATACCCCTCCAGAGGTAAATTTAGGGATGTTAAATCGGTAAAACCGAACCGCAATTTCAGTACGCAAACATTTCATACCGTTTACCAAACTGAGTATACGATTTGGTTTGGTAAATAACCGAATTACATAAATTTTATGTGATAATATTTAAAAGGAGGGGGTGGCTGTAATTACCCAAACAAGAGGATTTCTTTTTTCTGTAATTTGGCCATACCTCAGGGGGTTGGTCGTAATTTGCCTAAACTTATAAGATGTTAGAAATAGCTTATAAAACGTTAAAAAGAGCTTATAAGCTCTTCCAAAGTGTTTGGTAATTGTTTTTCAAAAGAATCTTAAAAATTCAAAAAATAAGCTACAAACTTTTTTATTTAAGATTTTATAATGAGTAAAATTAGCTTATAAAATTATTATCTAAATACTTTAAAAAATTGATTCTGCAAATAAGACGTAACAACTTATCATCTTTTAAAACAGTTTACCAGATGTTAGAAGTTATCAGTTGCTTAAAATAAGCTCAGCCAAACGGGCACTAATAAGAGTCCGGCCTAAAACGTGACATAATTATTATTAGGGCTAAATACAGTTTGCACCCTTAAAGTATAGAGCTGGTAACACTTACCCCCTTAAAGTTACAAATGTAACACTTACCCCCCTCATTAATGAATTTAATGATAAAACTTTGATTTTGAATGATGTGACATTTTTTCTTCCCAAATTGTTCTTGTAGCTATTATATTAATGCATATATAATAATATATTTTCAATAATATTTCAAAAACTAAATTTTATAAAATGTAATAATTATTAAAAAAATATTTTGATTTATGTTTAACTCCACATTTTAATTACTATGGACCCTAATATAAATAAAAATCTCAATATTTTAAAAAAAATATTTAAAATACGTTAAACATTTGCAAGAAAAAAAATAATTTCAAGACTTAAACGTCCAATTTTTTTTTATAATAATTATTGATTTGAAAATTTATTTCAGTTACTTAAATATAAATTTTAATAAAAAAATATTTAAATATTTAGACGTTTAAATTATAATTTCTTATTAACTTTTGAATACATTTTGTGATTCTCAAAATAAAAAGTCAGATGATTATATTAGAGTCATATACGAATTAATATAACTATATAAACTATAAAATCATTATTAAAATTCGAATAATTGTTAACTTTTTATTAGCTATAAATGAACACAAGGTAAAGCAAAAATGAAACTAAAATTCAATTTTTTTCATTCGTAAATTTACAATATTGAAATAATAAAATTTAGTTTTTGCAAAGTTGCCGAATTTTTTATTATTACATATTCATTATTTATATAATAGCTAGAAGGATAATTTGGGAAGAAAAAATGTCACATCATTCAAAGTCAAAGTTTTACCTTTAAATTCATTAATGAGGGGGGTAAGTGTTACATTTGTAACTTTAAGGGGGTAAGTGTTACCACCCCTATACTTTAAGGGTGCAAACTGTATTTAGCCCTTATTATTAATCAATAAAATTACGTGCTAGACTTTCAAATTGATGGCCTAATTGAGGCACAAAATCAATGCAAAAAGTGTTTTTTGTCACATGCAATTGCTTTAATTTGCTTAGGATTATGACACCATATGAATTAGGTTATCAAGGTTGCACCATTTTTTTCCCTTAATGTATAAAATTGAATATATGTAACTAATTATATGCTTTTGATGTGTGGGGATTACGTACATGTAGATTAATTAGTTATAATGATGATGTATCAATTATGATTTTGCCCTTTTTAGGTGCATGTTAATTAGGTAGACAAATTTCTAGACATTTTAAACATGTTTAATTTAATATTTCTAGCTTTTTTAAGTGAAGAAAATAGCACAAAAGTTAAAGAAAATCGAATGGCTTCGATGTTTTCATTTTCGAAGATTTATTTCTATCATATCACTAGTCGTAAAAATCTGAAAAATTAACGAAGAATAATAAATTTGGTCTAGAATATGTGTACGAAATAGTTTTGGATCGAGAATGACTCATAGATTTAAATAAAAGCCTACACTACTCTCAGCGAAACCTCAAATACGGCGGAAATTAACTTTAATAATTTATTAAAAAAAATCATTCTCTTTAGAAGAATATAAAACTTTGCAGTAATCAAATTGGTCGATAAAATCGGGATTTAGCGTAATCGTAACTTATAAGGTCAATTATTTTATTTGAAAAAAAAAAACAAATAACAATAAAACAGTGATGCCCATAAGTTAATGTACCCTAGTTCAGTGGCACCATTTATAACATTTGAGCCTCAATAGCCCTACATTTACACAGTAATAATACTTTTGTGTTACTTTTTCTTGGTCAGTTTTCTATCATGCTATATATTTTTCAGTACATGTCCTAATATATATATATATATATATATATATATATATATATATATATATATATCTAAAATGGCAGCATAAATTCAGTACATTGTTTTGTACTAGTGCAAGTCATTTCAACATTGTATGCTTTGCTTTTCCAAGAAAAGATGAACTTTTGATAAGGTGGGGTGACATATATAATCACATAAATCTAAGGGTGTAAAATCGGACGGAACAGATCGGAAATGATTTTTTCGTAAAGATTTTAATGTACTTCGGGAAGTTAAAAACGCGTTCCAATTTTCGTTCAAAAAAACCCGGAATTCAAAAATCCATTCCGATATCCGAAAGCCTCGGAATTGGGGAACTTCAGATATTTCGGAAAAAAACATTAATTCATAATTTCTTGTTCCAAATTTGGATATAATAGGAATTTCCATAATTTTTTGGACAAATTATGGCCAACCCCATGAGGTATGGCCAAATTATGAAAAAAAATCCTTCTTGTTTGGGTAATTACAGCCACCCACCTCATTTTAAATATTTATACATAAAATTTATGTAATTCGATTATTTGCCGAACCAAATCGTATATTTAGTTCGTTAAACGGTATGAAATGTTGGCGTACCGAAATTTCAGTTCGGTTTTACTGATTTAACATCCCTAAATTAACTGTTAGAGGGTTTTTTTCATAAGATAATCATAGTTGAGGGGTGGCTATAATTACCCAAACAGGAGGGAGAGTGGCCATAATTTGACCATAACTCAGGGGAGTGGCCGTAATTTGCGCTAATTTTCTCTAATCTTTGCATAATTTTCTTGCAAAATGGAATACATCAAAAATAAAGTTCAACATAAGAAAATGATTGTAGAATGTTATAGAAGAAAATTATTACGGAACTAAAATCAGATCAAAATTCGGAAATTTCGATAATTTTATATACAATCCCAATTCCGTTCAAAAAATAATCAGAAATCAGAAGGGCAACAATAGTTCCAAATTCAGATATTTTCAGTTCTGAATAGGAAAATTCGAAAATTCCATTCCAATATCCACCACACATAAATCCAATATATATATGTTTTATTTAATTCAATGTTTTCCACTTGTTGAAAATAAAGGGATAACACATAGTACACCTTTAGCTACGAAAAGCCAAAGTTTGCGTCAATCTTTATTTACCAATTCAGTTAATGTAATGCATGCATGCAGTGAATGTAAAATATATGAGCAATGGTCGATGAATTTGTGATTATGGGGTTTTTTCTGCAACTGCTCTTTTATCTTCTTTTTACTGTTTTATTACGACACTTGTCGGTTTAGTGCTTCATATTAGTGGTACATATATATACCTGTTCCATTCCTGAATTATTACATGCCTTAAATATCCAATATTTTTTTTTTCTTTAAATATGAAAGTTACAATAATTCTTGAAATTAATTTTAAGTTTTTAACCGTTTGAGAATTCTAATTAAGGGGAGTCTTGATTCGATTATCGTAACTAATAGCGCAAATTATAATCATCTCCCTCAATTATGTATCGTGTTACACGTCCACCTTTACAATGTCAAAATTACCTACTAAAGGAAGGGTTTTTTTGTAAGAAATTACATAGTTGAAGGGGGTAATTGTGATTACCTTAACATGAGGGGTATTTTTGTAATTTGAACTTACTTTAAGGAGTTGGCTAGATTTAATTAAATAACTATCCACTAAGCATAATGTGTGTGATTATGTGTAGATCTACAGTTCAGATCCACCTAATAAAATAAATAATTAACTGAGGCCCAACTTTATTATGATATTGCATTTCGGCCTACTGGGCTCCAACTTCTCACCCGGTGGGTTAAATATATTTAATTTTATAATATTCGATATGGGTCTAGAAACTATTTTATTTGGTTGGTACCAACCCAATAAATTCAAGGCCCAAAATAAATTGTACAAAAGCAACAATAAAGAGCGGAAATTACAATTGTCCCTCCGGGGTAAGGTCTATTTATGAAAACCCCCCTCATTTTCCCATAATTACATCCACCATCTTCAGTTTGTAGATTTTGTACGTCAACACTCTTTTGTAGTAGGTGGTGGTTCTGGTGGATGTAAGAAATTTACAACTGAGCGTTGGATGTAATTTCACAAAAAAATGGGATTCTTTTTGTAATTACACTTTATATCATGGAGGCGGTTATAATTTACCCAGTAAAGGACACGAAGTAATGTTGTGTCGTTCGTGCTGGCTTGCGGAGTGGGAGTTCGATTCATGCTTCTCTAGAAAATTGGAATTTAATCATTTTTAGGTTTAATCGGTTGACACCTGACACTATCTAAAACATTTCGAGCTTTACAACATCCATTATTACAAAGAACACGAGGTTTTTTATTTTATTATACTAGGATGTTGAATATATTTCATAAAAATTAAAATTTATTTAACAGATACTATAATTCTTTTAAATTTCTCAAATTTCAAAATTTTTAAAACAAATAATTATTTTAAATATTTTGTTCGTAAATCACAATCACCAATTTTTTTTTACAAATGAAGTTTAGTACTTAAGTGTATATATATATATATATATATATATATATATATATATATATATATATAAAGGGTAAATTACGGTCACCCCTTATAGTAAGGTCAAATTACAAAAAAAAATCATCATGTATGGGTAATTACAACCACACCCCACTCAATTATGAATTTTCTTACACGTCCATATTTCTGGCGTCAAATTCAACATCATCTTCTAGATTCCGTGGAATGTTCTCCAGTTTGTACTCGTTTTGTGCAGAAATGCAGTTTTTGATGCACTACAATCTGATATTTACGAGCCAAGAGACACATCATATGATCATTTTGTTTCAAACTGTGGAGCTTGAATGTGGTAAAAATGGGCACAAACTGAAGAATATCACACTAAATTTGACACTGCAAAGAAGAATGTGTAAGAAAATTCATAATTAAGGTGTTGATTGTAACTGGAGCAGTTGACATATGCTTCCAATCATGACAGCTGCAGAAAGATGAATCCATGGTGGGCCTTAGGGCGTAGGCCCATCCAACTTCGTTTTGTCCACAATATCTCTCTATTAGATACTTGTAAAATAAATTAACAGCTCAAAAGTTTTCATTGTTTTATTCTCTCTCACTTTGCAAAAACAAATAAATAAATAAAAGTATGTAACAAATTGAGAAAAACAAATTGTTTATGATTCAAAAATGATGTCATGCTTTGTGCATTACGAACCCTAGAAAATAAATAATGCAAAAAAAAAAAAATGAATATGGACAAATATTTGAAGTTATTTATGTTACTAATTGGTAAATAATTAAAAATATTCCTAAAAAATATTACTTAATTATTTAGTTATTTTATTATTTTTGTAATTTTTGGAAAATATACTATTTTCTTATGTGCAGATTTTTGAAAAAAACATAAATATATTGGTAATTATATATCAAAATATATGTTTTTCGTTTATGGCACGAACGAAATTACTAGTTTTTGGTTAATGTATTAGAAAAATTAAATTTTTCTATAATAACAGCACCACGTCGCTTTCAAGCTCTGAGTTGCGGGACCCACATCCGCACGCCCAGCAGCCGCCTGGAGCCCAGTCGTTGACTTTTGTCTCATTTTCTTCAAAGGGGTCATTAGCAATAAACCCCTTGGATGAGTAATAAATGGTGATATGTCCAACCCTTAAATCTTTTTTTGTGATAAACCCCTATAAATATTAATTCCAATACTACCCTTCTGAAGTTAGAAAATCTCCTACCCAAAAATAATTCGTCCCAGTAATACACGTCCCTTTCCTTAAATAATGCCAAAATAATAGTAATTTTTTTCCAACTCAATATTCAAATCCCTTGAAATTAGCCAACTAATTAAAAAAAGGGGTCATTAGCAATAAATCCCTCATATAGATAATAAATGGTGATATGTCCACCCCTTAAATCTTTCTTTGTGATAAACCCCTAGAATTTGTATTTCCAATTCTACCCTTATGTCAATTAGCATAATTAGTCTCAATTATTCCTTTTTTCTCTCTTTCCATAACAATAATTTAATTCCTAAAAATTTGCTAGCAAATCAAATAAAAAAAAATTATGTTTTTTATTTTTTATTATTTTCGGATTTTTTAACCATTTTTTTTTAAATTATATTTTTTATTAGAAAATTTTTTAAAAAATAAAAAAAAATTATTAGAAAATTGATTAAACAAAAAATATATATATATATTTAAACAAAAAATTGATTTTTTTTTCCTCGACAGATTTACAACTCCGATTATAACTATAGTTGAACATGGCTATTATGTGACTACGCGATGTATAACAGTGTAATTAACATATTGTAGAAGCATATTTATTAAGATAACAGTAAGAATATGACTATTATGTGAATGTGACTGTGCTTTGTAAAACATTATAATTAACAGACAGTAGAAGCATGATTCTTAACAAAAACAGCGAGAATATGACTATTATGTGAATGTGACTGTGCTTTGTAAAATATTATAATTAACAGACAGTAGAAGTATGATTCTTAACAAAAACAACGAGAATATGACTATTATGTGACTACGGTTTGTATAACAGTGACTGAACAGGACAGTGAGAATATGACTATTATGTGACTAGGTTCTGCGTAACGTGACTACAAGTAATCAGCACTTGAAAAAACTTGCAATATTAATACCAAAATACATTGCAAAAAGAAAAAAAAAATGACTAAAAAAAACAATAAATAACTAATGTGATCTTTCAACAATGGCCATCGAACATGTTTTTTTTGTTGCGGTATCCAACTCGGTTGCACCGACCGCCCTTAATCTTCCGTTCGATCTTGTGTATTAAATATGACTACACTGTTAAATGTTGAACATATGCAGCACTACAAAAAAAAGGACAAATGTAACTAAGTTGTTAAACATGACTACTCTGTCAAATATGACTACTCTGTAAAATACATTGCACTACAACCGACTAATCTCGTAATTCAATGAGTTTTCCAGATCTAAACATTCAGAATAACACAAAATTTAATAAAATCCAGAATAATTGAAAATCAATGTATGCGTTCATAACAAACAAATAATAGAATTGAAAATCAGATCCATAACATACTCTATTGCTAGTTCGACAATTAATTCGAGAAAAAAAAAAAAATTACCAATTAATATAGTATATATTGGTATTCATCGTCGAGAGAAGGGAAATCTCCATGTAGAAATCCGACGGAGGCGGCGACAAGGTGGGGAGGCGCCGCCGCCAGCTGTACCAAGCGTCGATATGGTGGTGCTCGACGAAGGGGGAAACGATCTCCAATATCAGCGGAGGAGGGCCTCCTGCAACAGGATTCGGCCGGCGACGGCGATTTACAGATCTGAAAAAGAAGGAAAAAGGAAAAAAGAAAAAAAAGAACTGTGAACAGAGAGAAAGAACGAGAGAATGAAATAGAGAGAGAGAGAGAGCGAGAACTGAAGAAGAAGGAAAAGGAAAAAAAAAAAAAAGAACGAGAACGGAAAAGGAAAAAAAAAAAAAAAAAAGAACGAGAACGAGAACGGAGAGAAAGAGCGAGAGAATGAAAGAGAGAGAAATAAAATTGTATTAGGTTAAAAACCTAACACATATGGGCATTTTAGTCTTATCATGGATGGTAAGGGGGTCTCACTAATTTAGATTGGGATATGGGTTATGGGAAAAGTCTTTAAAGTCAATTGAGTTTAGTTCAAAATATTTTCTAAATAAGGGGTGTATTGCATATTTCCCCTTAAAAAAATAAAAAATCACCTTAATATACTCCATAAAATCACCCAACAAATTAAAAAAAAAGAAAAATTGCTTCTTCACATACAAAATCAAAACCCACGTGCAAGATGAAGTTTTTTTTTAATTATTTTTTTTTCATATTTTTTTAATATTTTCTTAAATTCTTTTAAACGAAAAACTGATTTTTTTTCCCGACAAGTTTACTACGCCGAATATGACTATAGTTGAATAAGATTATAGGCATATTTTCTTAATTTTTTTTAACGAAAAATTGATTTTTTTTTCCCGACAAGTGTACTACGCCGAATATCACTACAGTTGAATAAGACTATAGTCTAATATGACTATATGTGACTATATCAACTGTAGTCATATTCTTTCTTTATATTGCATTTTTTAAAATTTGTAACTTCAAAATTCCAATTATATAGTGAAGTAAAGTGATGTTTATCAAATTATATAAAACAACTAAAATTCCCTATTGTTTAGGGAAACAATCAATCAACATCCACACAAAAAGATCACAAAAAATCACAATTTGAATCTTGTTATTACAAGTCAACTTGAAACGAGAATATAGAACATATTCGAATATGACTACAATGATATTCAACAGTAGTCATATTCGAAAAATACATAAATATGACTATAGTCATGTTGTTGCTACTGTACATATTTGAACTGTATTTTCAGATTTGGAAAAAAAGAAAAAAAAAGGAGAAATTGAAAAATACATAAATAAAAAAATTGATAAAAAATCATTATATACATATATATCGACTCCACTAACTCAAGTATGATGATAGGCTCCCTCTCTCTCTCTCTAATATTTAAACACACACAGTCACAATGAAAAAACCTTAAATGCCAAAAGTAATCATGAGTTGCTGAGAAACTTCCAAGAACACGAAAACAGAAAGTAGCAAAAAAAATCGAATAGTCACATTCGAACCAGACTGTAGTCACGTTGATGTTGCTGCTTCAGATCTGGAGAGAAAAAAAAAAGAAAAAAATTAAAAATAACGAAAGAAAGGTGGTGTGATATGTATGAGGCGACAACATGAGTTTTTTGGGAGGTTTGACACCGTAGCAAGTCTTGACGGCATTCGAACCAGACTGTAGCCAAAAAAAAATTGAATAGTCACATTCGAACCAGACTGTAGTCACGTTGATGTTGCTGCTTCAGATCTGGAGAGAAAAAAAAAAAGAAAAAAATCGAAAATAACGCAAGGAAGGTGGTGTGATGTGTAGGAGGCGACAACATGAGTTTTTTGGGAGGTTTGACACCGTAGCAAGTCTTGACGACATTCGAACCAGACTGTAGCAAAAAAAAAATCGAATAGTCACATTCGAACCAGACTGTAGTCACGTTGATGTTGCTGCTTCAGATCTGGAGAGAAAAAAAAAAAGAAAAAAATCGAAAATAACGAAAGGAAGGTGGTGTGATGTGTAGGAGGCGACAACATGAGTTTTTTGGGAGGTTTGACACCGTAGCAAGTCTTGACGGCACAACCCTAAACGGCGGCTGTGATCTCGGTGGTTGGGTGAGTGGATAATGGCGGTGATGTGAAAAGGAGGGAGGAGGGCGGCGACGCTGGTGTAAATCTCAAATGCAAGCGGCAGCGGCAGATCTGCAAAGAAGAATACGGAAAAAAAAAAAAAAAAAAAAAAAAAAAAAAGAGAGGAAATAGAGATTACGAGAGAACAGAGAGAGTTTCACGTGAGAGAGAACGGCAAAGAATAAGGGGAAAAAACTGTTGTTAAGGGTAATTATGTCTTATCCTATCTTAATAAGGGGGTCTCACTAATTAAGATTGGGATATGGGTGTGGGAAAAAGTCTAAAAAGTCAAGTGGGTTTTTTACATAATATTTTCCATTTTAGGGGGGGATTGCATATTTCCCCTTCTTCAAAATTAGAAACAAAAAAGGTCAAACTAAGAATGACGTCACCCTCGTGAGTCAATTGCTTCGTCCTCCCACTCAAATTTCATTTTTTTTCCCTTCTCATTTTACTTTTTTAACTACCTCAAAATATTAAATAATTGCATATTGGTGGAAATTGAATTGACCCTTGTGACTACTTAATTAAGACGAAACCATACGAGCAGAGGCGGACCCATAGAGATTTCTTGGGGGCTGAAATATAAGGGTAATTTAAGAAATGATTTTTTTTTTGTTTTTAGGATTAAAGTGTACAAAATAAAAGTTTGGGGGGCGAAAGTGCATTAACTAATACATAAATACCAAAAAAAAAAAAAAAGCTTAAAAAAAAATCTTGGGGGGGGGGGGGGGGGGGGGGGGCGGGGGCCACCCCAGCCACAAGCATGGGTACGCCCCTTCATACGAGATCTATGAGATGTTACACCTTGTAAAAAGTACCTGATGATTTAACACCTTAATTCTATGTAAATAATTATCGACTAATCACATATACACATAGGTGTGTGTTATTATGTGTAGATTAACGGTGTAGAATCAACGAATATGTTTCACCGGATGTACATCTACAAAATCTTCTTGTTTAGTTTAGTGTTTACTAATGATTGGTTGCATATTTTGTAATTTGTATATAGTAGGTAAAATTAAAGAGCCCATCGTTAATGTAATTAAATACGTAGCATTAGTTAATCGTGTATGTACATTTCCCAAATCAAAATATGAGTAAACACAAACTTTTAATTATATATATCACGAAATAAATACACATTTTTCACCTACTCAACAAAGCTAATTGTAGACTGATAAACAGTTATTGAGATGTTACATCCGATAAAATACATCGGGTGATTAATTACTAACCGTTAGATGTAATGAAATAACTTCTCACTAAGTACACACATGGATAAGTGTATGATTGTGTGCAGATCAACGGTTAATAATTATCCAGTGTATTTTATCGGATGTAGCATCAAATAAACCCCGATAAACATATGTTCATCTCGATCCGATAATGGAAATGTGGTCCTCGAGATAAAGTGCAGCCATCGGGGCGCACACACACACATATATATATATATATATATATATATATATATATATATATATATATATATATATATATATATATATATATATATATATTGTATATAGTGTGATTTTAGATGATGGCTTATGAGAAGTGAATATGGTGGTGTTAGTCACTGATATTGACTCCACCACTATAACATGTCAAAGGGGAATTTCCTTTCTTCTTCAAAAGGGGAATTAACTAACCATATGAATGTATTGGATAACTTTTATTCTTCTGCAATAGCTCGCATATTGCACGAGAGATGTAAATTACACTAATTTAATTATTGTAGTAAGTTCGACCTAAAAAAAATACTGGCAATATGATCTGAAATTGGGTCAAATGACAACACGCACGCATTTACACTCCTTGTGGTGCGATCTTGATTTAATTCATGGTTGCTCTCATGTATGTATTTACGAATTATATTTGCAATATAGTGATTGAAAAGAATTAAAGGCTAAACAAATTTGAACTTGTGATACTTTTATTGAGTATTGATTTCCTTGTGTTTCTTCAGTTACTGCCTTAGAAACCGACGCAGACTGGTTTGATCGGTGAATCGAACCGTCGATTACTAGGCGGTTAATCATTGACTATGAATCAACTTGCACACGAACTATAAAAATATTTATAGAACACGTGCAAGTTACGATTAACATATCCCAGTTAGAACCGTCGATTGAACCATTGGTTTAAGTTGAACAAACTACTAATTAAATTAATTATTAAAACCAAAGCGACAAATAATAATCGTAAAATAAAATATGATCAACAATTAATTTGAAACGGATCGATATTTCCTCCGTTTTATATCTGTCGTTTAAAGTTTCGGCACAAGTATTAACAAAAATAATATACAATGCATAATTGGAAATGTAAAGAGACAGGTAATATAAATAATAAATAGTAGAAATTAATTAATTAATAAATTAATATAAGTAGGAATTTGGTTTCAAGATGACCTTTCATTTTCTTAGTCAAACAACTGTGGAGAAAAAGTCAACCACAAACTCTTCACATTAAATAATTAATATCTTACTCTTTGATTATTTAACAGCTGTATATATAAATACTGATGATCAGATTCAACAAGAAAAAGACGAAAGAATTTAGCTATGGCGGATGACGATCAGTTTCACCTGGGAATCGGGAACTGGTGGGACACGTCATCAAGAAACAGATTCGACGGCGGCGGCGGTGCAATCCCAGCTTCCAATATTCCGACCACCTTAAACGCCCTAGCCACCTTCGGCTGGCCGTTGGAAACTGCAGCAACGGCTTCCGCCGCCGTTAACCGGGAGCTGCATATGATGGGGTTAGGCCGCCTTTCTTCTCAGTCAGTAGATTGGGGTCAATCTTTATTGTAAGTACTTCCAGATTTACACACACACACACATATATATATATAGACTTAAATTATTTATTTTATTTTTTGGTTTAATATTGAACAGTAGAGGTGAAGAATCCATGGCGGCGGAATCTTGTCAAGAACAGTGGAGACAAAAGGTATATTCCGGCGGTGTTTCGCCGGAGGAATATTCATCCGTACATGATTTCAAGCAAATGAACAATCGAGGTTTTTCGTTGGATCAATCACAGTTCAGTAGTTCTCAGGCGAGTTCGAACGACAGCACAATAACATCTCAGAATAATATAAACTCCGGTTTCCAGGCGGCGGCGGAATCCGCCGCCGCCGCCTACGGCCTGTTACTGCCGGCAGAAAATCAGTATTCCGCCTTCCAGAACCGGTCAATAAATTGTTCGTATTCCTCGAGCGGTTACGGCGGCGGCGGCGCCACCTCTTTGAGTAATAAATATCCGCAGTTCTTGAGAACATCTAGTACTCCCCAACTGCCGCCGCCGCCGCCTCCGCCGGAGTCCAACAGCAGCCATTTGCATTTCACTAACAACACCCCTTTCTGGAATGCTTCATCTGCACCCACCACCGCCGCCGCCATGAGTACTGATACTCATCATGCTCGATCAAGCTTTTTTCCTCCGACGCCGTTGCAAACTCAGATTTCTGCAGCTCCATCTTTTGATGAAAAGCCCAAGGTAATATATATATATATATATATATATATATATATATATATATATAGAGTACATGTGACTGTAACTCTCCTAGGGTTTCATCTTTTTTCTTCCTAAAATAATTATGCTGAAGATCTATTTGTTTTTCTTCTCAAAATAAATAAAAAATCAAATAAAAATTAGAACGGCGCGACGACGAAGAAAAACAGCACCGAAACATCAAATAAACGGCCTCGGAACGAAACGCCTTCGTCTTCCCCAGCTTTTAAGGTATATGCATGTCAATTTATTTATTTTTTATGAAATTTCTTTTAAATTAATTTTATTGTTTGAATTTTTTTTAAGATTCATGATATATATATATATATATATATATATATATATATATATATATATATAATCATTTAGCTTTTGTTCTTGATTATTAATTAGGTCAGGAAAGAGAAAATGGGTGACAGAATAACAGCACTTCAACAATTAGTCTCACCTTTTGGAAAGGTATTTAAATTTTTCATATATATATATATATATATATATATATATATATATATATATATATATATATAATACAGTCGTGACTAACAAAATTCTATTAATTTAGCGAAACATTAAATCATAGAACTAATAATTTAATAGATTTTAAAGAATCGGGATCAGAAAAAAAACTATTATTTAAGCAAAAATATTATTAATTTATCGAGTTTCTAGTGTATATATATCTCTCTTATGTAATTATAATTTGCAGACTGATACAGCTTCTGTACTATCTGAGGCAACTGAATGCATAAAATATCTGCATGGACAACTCAGTGTAAGTCATGATCTAATTATATTTTCTGAATTAATTGCTGCATAAAAAATAATTATTACAACCTTAAAATAATTATTTTAGTTGTTTTATTTTTTTTATTTCTATGAAATTTCATTAATTCTTGATCAGGTCCTAAGTAGCCCATACATGGAAAGTGAAGCTCCCATAAAGCATCAGCAGGTATATATTACTGCATGTAATTATTAAATATTATATATAAATTAATAATTATACTCTTCGATTAATTAATTAATTTTGCGTAATTTATACTGCAGAGTTTCGATAAATCGAACGATCGAGTAGGGCAGCGACAAGATCTTAGAAGTCGAGGATTATGTTTAGTGCCGATTTCGAACACTTACCCGGTGACTGATCACGAAACAAGCTGTGCAGGTGATTTTTGGACACCTACATTTGGAGCAACTTTCAGATAAGCAAATTAATTACAGCCTTTTAAGCCCGGCCCGAATAAAAAATTAACAAAATTAATTATTACATGATAAGATAGAAATAATTGTAGGCCCTAATGCTTTTTTTTTTTTAATGAAAAAAGAAAAGAAAAATAATGATGGAGTTTTGGCCAAATGATTATATTATGACTAAATTGTATGATATTGTATATATTATATTCTTAGTCTTGTAATAATTGAATAATCATGATTAAAGGTTGGGTTAGGAATTACTAATAATCAGTGAAATTAAGTACAAACATAATTAAAGAATGGATTAAGGATATTATTTTTGTTTTATTATAGGTGCTTTTATGGTGGAAAGTAACATTGTGCATTATTACATGTAGTGAATCCAATATTCCTAATAATGCATCCATTAATTATGTACGATGCACGGTAAATATATATTTCTAATTAGCGATTGTTTGAAAATATATTACTAACCGCATTAAGATAGTCGAATATAAAAAAAAATTGAATTTTGTAATTTCTAAATATAAGTTTTTAGTATCCAATATTAGACAATTTATGCGTTCAGTGACATACTTATATATAAAAACTACGTATAATTATTTAGAGTTTTTTCTCCTTTATGTAAACGAAAATATTAGCTTCACGTTCAGTTTAATTACTCCCTATGTTCCATAATAATTGTCACTTATTTTATAAATTTTTGTTATATATTTTTGTTTATTTTGTTTTACACGTATTAATTCAACCATGTTACATATTAAATCTCTTATCGCATTATTAAATAATAAAAATTATTTTGGTCTCCATATTTATTTTTTCTAAAATCAAGTCAAATTTATTAATATTTTTAATCTTTGTGCAAAGATGAAATTAAAAGTGAAACTTATATCGACAATTAGTAAATGCAAGTAATAAATTTTCACTCTCGTGCAAGACCTTGCAAACCACACGAGATGTATAAACCATATTTAGGTATAAATAAGCCATATATAAAAAACTTGACCTAGAAAACATTGACCTAGAAAACATTGACAAAAGGAATTCGATCGAATCATTTGACACATGTACTCTATTACTTCACCAACTAGATGCACTGAACGGCATGCGTACTTGATTATTATTTGTATATATTATATATATATATATATATATATATATATATATATATATATATATATATATATATATATATATATATATATATATATATATATATATATATATATATTTCTAAAATTTCCAAAAGAAATGAAAGGAATAATTGAGTTATGAGAAGAGTAATCAATTGCAAATCTCACTTTAGAATTGTTTATATGTTTGGAATATGATAGTGGAAGTAAGAAAGGTGGGCAATTGGAACCCCTCTTTTTAGGGTTTATTATTTTGTTAGTTTACATTTATTCTTTTATTGAAAATATAAAAGAAAGGGAAAATTGTATATTTATTTAGGAAGAAGAGCTATCAGCCGTAGCTTTAGTGACTTTCATCGAATGGTCACATTCAAATGCCTCTATTGGAAGATGGCCGGCCACGTCAGCCCTCATCTCTTTCTTTACCTAATTTATAATTACAGAATGCCACCCAATTTATAATCATTAAAATTCTTTAATATTGAGGTACAATTAAGGGGTGAAAATTGAAATGGAATTTCCGATTTATGTCGATTTTGATATGATTTTTTCTGATTCCGGAACAATATTTTTCATTTCCAATTCCAAAAATCCGATTCCGATTTTTTTGAATTTTGTTTTATCGGAATTGGACTATATACGAGATTCTGATTTTTAAATCGTATTTCAAATTCCGAAAATTTCGATTTTTTACCAGAAATTTACACTTATAATATCAATATTATTATACATTTTACGTTTTAGGTGAATAAAAATTTAGAGTTTTCGATGTCATCTTATTCCAATTCGAAAATTTCCGATTATGGAACGACTTTTTTCACTTCCAATTTTCGAAATTTCGATTTCTAATTTTTTTTTTCCGGAACATAATTGGAATGGATTTTTCATTTTTGAAATTTATCAAAATTTTCTCCGAAATTACCTATTCCAATATGATCCATCCATTCGATTTCCACCCCCTAGGTATCATACCAGGCCTCAGTACTATCGGCGAAGATATTTTCTCGGGATTATCCTAAAAAGAATAGGAAGGGTGCATTACATCTTTCATAATTTATCATCTCTAATGTGTTTGACATACATACATACATACACCAATAATCATCCATAACATTGAAGTACAAGAAGGTGATGCAGTATTGAAAAACTTCGAATATATTCCATCGAATTTCTGTATATGATTCGAAATTTATAATCACCCAGAGAGCTCTGTTATAGCCTCCAGCAATTTTTTGCCCACAAAAAGAAATGGAGTTCTGAAATGTGATTTTTAAATCTGCACCGGGATTGGAAACCGGACCGGTCGAAATTAACACTTTCGGCCCAAAAAAATGTCAATTTTGTTTGAAGAGAAACTAATTCCAATTCCATCCCTATAAATTGGATATCATAATGAATTTCTTTTTTTCCAAAATCGAAAATTTTCGGATCGATATCAACTGATTTTTTTAGTCATCTATACGATCTGATATTATAAGTGCAATTTTTTAAAAATAATCGGCTTTTTTCGAAAATTAAAAATTGGAATGGAAATTGAAATCGAATATGTATTCCAACTGCGTTCAGAAAAAAAAAAAAAAAAAAGAATCATAAAAATCGGAACTTTTGGAATTCGGAATGAAAAATGTAATTCCATAATGAAAAAAATTCCGATCGAAATCGGCGAAAATCAAAATTTCCGCTCCAATTTCCACCACAAAGCATTACCATCTTCGATATTTCATCATCTAAAACGCGTTGACAAAACACACAAACCCCTGGAAATCGGAATCATCAAAAACACAAGTACAAGAAGTTAATGCAGCATCGAAAAAACATCGAACAAATTCCGTTTATTCATCCGTCGAATTTCCCGTATACAATTCAAAATTCATAATCACCAGACAGCAACTACAATAACCAACTGGTAAATAACAAGTTAAAACAATCCATCAACAAAATCAGATCAATTAGACAAAAACCATATATATATATAAAATTAAGAAAAGTTAGAGTCTTGAAGAAGAGCTTCTTCCAACAAAAACAGAGATTGACCCATCAAATCAGGGCTCAATCTGAACATCAGCACACAAAACTCCATCTGATTTAGGGCTCCATCTCCGTCAAAATCCCCTTCTTTCAGCATCCCCAATAGATCATCATCCGACAATTCTTCAAGCCCTAAAAACGCCGAATTCTTCTTCAGGCTCTCGAATGTGATCACCCCTTTGTCGGAATCCGACAGCAATCGGAACCCATTGCAGAGCTCTCCGATCAGCCCGTCGCCGCCGAGCTTCTCCGCCATTAAGGGCAGGAAATCCTGGAAATTCGACTCATCTTTCGACGCCATTAAAATTGAAGTTTTTTCTAAATTGATGAATGTTTTGAAGAAATTGGATTTTTTTTTTTAATTTGGGGATGAATTGGGGGAGGAAGGGTAGTGTGATATAGAGAGGGTGGAAGAATTGACGGTGAGAAGGGGGTTCCAAGAAAGAGGGAGGAACCATGGGAACGACGTCGTTTTTTGACAGCTAAGTGACAGGTTGTTGTATGCGAAGAGAAGGAGTCGGCGGTTTTAAATTTTTATGCATGATGTATTTAAATATTTGTTTTTGGAATTTTCTTGGAATTGGGAGAAAGAAGACGAGTCTGGGGGTGTAATGGTCTTTTTATTTGGTGAAAAATCCGATCTTGGAATTGGGAGAAAGAAGACGGTTTTGGGGGTATAATGGTCTTTTTATTTGGTGAAAATTCGATCTTGGAATTGGGAGAAAGAAGACGATTATGGGGGTATAATTGTCTTTGTATTTGGTGCAAATCCGATCTTGGAATTGGGAGAAAGAAGACGGTTTGGGGGGTATAATAGTGTTTATTTAGTGAAAATCCGGTCTTGGAATTGGGAGAAAGAAGACCGTTCTGGGGGTATAATTGTCTTTTTATTTGGTGAAAATACGATGGAGTCGAAATTGTTCAAAACAAGTTTTTATCGGGAACGAAAAACTAATCCCAATTTTGTTCCAAAATATTTTAGAAAAATAAAAAGAATGGAATTTTGAAGATTGGGATAAGAAAACTTGTTCAATAATCGAATGATTTTTTTTATGGATCGGAATCAGAATGGAAAATTTACAAGTTTTATCCCTCAAGTTTGTAACGATTTCATATTTGATCTTTATGTTCACAGAAAACATATTTGTTCCTTCATATTTCAATAATTTGACATTTTTAGCCATTTCCGTCAATTTATCGTTAGTCCATCAAATTTCAGTAGTGATGTGCACACGTTTGATTCCGTTAAGTTTTAATGAAAAATTGACGGAAATGACTAAATGTGTTGAAACATGAGAGACTAAATGTGTAATCGGTGCAAACTTGAGGGATGAAAACCTATATTTTTCCGGAATCAGAATTGATAGTTCACTTTCGAAAAAAACGGTGATCCAATTCATCTGATTTCCACTCACAAATAAAATAGTTTTGAAGTGATAACAAAATTACATGATAATTTTGTTTTATAATTGTGCAGAATTTTTCGTGGGACAAAATACATAATAATTTTATTTTATTATTTATCATATAGTATTTAAATACTATTTAAATACATAATTGAGTTATTAGATATTTATTAGTTTTCGCTCCCAACTATAATTTCCTAGTTCAATCGGTTTTTAGGAATAAGTAATATAGTAATCACTAGTCAATCATGGTAGTAAGGAAAATGAGAGAAGCAAAATCCCAATTTTCAACGTTGACCAAGTTCGTGCTGAATATAATAGACCATAAATTTCCAAGAACGACCGCCGTAAGCTGGAAGAAGTCTTCCTTCTCTATATTAATGTGTGTAAATCAACTATAAGAAATCACCTGATATAGTCTTCATCGGGTATAGCATAATAATAACCGAAATATGTCACCAACTTTGCAATTTCTTTCTAAATAACAGAAAAACATCCAATAAGAAATAGCCACGTGCACAAAGTCTTTTCACATGAATTTCAAAGGCAACAACTTTGGCTAATCAGTGATGCATATGTGATGTGATGCATGGCGTGGCTGATTTATTTACTGTGGAAATTCGACGAATCAGATCGAAATTAAAAATTTAAAATATATTTTTGTCCCAATCGTAAAACTAATTCCGAAACCATTTCAAAAGAAAATCGAAATTATGAAAATTGGTAATTAAAAAACTTGTTCTAAATTTTAGAATTTCTTGATTGAAATCAAAGGAATTCGAAAATTCTAATTTTTTTTTTAATCTATTCGCCTATAGTATAGAGTACTTATTAACATTGACATTGTAGATGTTATTTTCGGTAAATAATAAAAAAAATTCTAAAAAAAATTTAAAACCGAAAATTGAAAATCGAAGCATACGAGAGACGTAAACCGTATTAACCATGTGAAAATTATATTTAAATAACCACATCCTTCTTGGACCTTTATAAATTAGATTATTAGATTAATTAGTCAAAGTTAGAGAAAGTATGCAGACAACTGTTGAAATGAAGTTTCTTACCTTACTTCTGACATTGTCGCCGTTTCTTGTTTCGTCGCAGGTTCCATCATCTGCAACAGACACCCTGAACACCTCTCAAACAATCAGAGATGACGGCGGAACCCTAATTTCCTCCGGCGGGATTTTCGAGCTGGGTTTTTTCAGCCCTGGTAATTCCACCAATCGCTACCTAGGTCTGTGGTACAAGAATCTACCGGTTCGGACCGTCGTTTGGGTGGCAAACAGGGAAACTCCACTCGCCGGCAGAACCGGCGTTTTAAGGGTTATCGCTCCTCCAGGTAATTTAGCTCTGTTCGACGGCGAAACTAACGGCACAGTTATATGGTCGTCGAACTCGAATTCCTCCAGGCAAGCTCGAAACCCCGTAGCGCAGCTGCTCGATAACGGAAACATCGTCGTCAGGGATGCAAATGACGAAACTACCCTCCTCTGGCAGAGTTTCGATCATCCTACGGACACGTACTTACAGGGTATGCGATTAGGTCGGAATTTAGCGACCGGTTCGGAGACCTACTTCTTGTCCTGGAGAAGCAGCGACGACCCTTCCCCAGGTCTATATATATATATATATATATATATATATATATATATATATATATATATATATATATATATATATATATATATATATATATATATATATATATATATATATATATATATATATGTGTATATTTTAGTTTTTTTTATTGATTGATTGAAATCTTGGATTCGTCACTGACTGCAGGTGAGTACAGTTTCCACCTGGACCCAACAGGTTATCCGCAGATACTCCTCAAACGAGGCGCATCTGCGGTGGTGTTTAGAGTGGGGCCCTGGATCTGGGGGGTTGGGTTCAGTGGGGCCGGAAACCCCAGAGCGGACCCCACTTACAGGTTGACTTTCGTGATGGACGAGAATGAGGTCACCTACCGCGAGGACCCCGTCGACAAATCGGTCGTTTCGCGGTTCACGATAAGCCCCAATGGGGTCGCCCAGAGGTGGACCTGGGTAGACCGGAGGCAAGAGTGGGTGGTGTACATGAACATGCCGGGCGATATATGCGATACTTACGGGCTGTGCGGGCCCTACGGTATTTGCCAGATCGGGAACTCACCGTCGTGCGGGTGTTTGGACAGATTCGTCCCTAGGGATTGGGAGAGTTGGGTCGGAGCTGATTGGTCGAGCGGATGTGTGAGGAGGAATAATTTGAGTTGCGAGGGAGACGTGTTCTTGAAATACTCGAGTGTAAAATTGCCCGACGCTACGTATTCGTGGTCTAATATGAGCATGACGCTCGATGAATGCAGGGGCGAGTGCTTGAGGAATTGTAATTGTACGGCGTACACGCAGTTGGATGTGAGTAGAGGCAGCGGGTGTTTGGTTTGGTACGAGGATTTGGTCGACATTCGAAGTTTTTCTCCCGATGGACAGGATATTTACATTAGAATGGCTTCTTCTGAATCGAGTACTAATTTTTAAATTATTTGTCATTTTAGAATTCCGATCATATGACATATTGATCACATTTTTTTTTCTTCCAATTTTGCCCTTATATAAATTACTCTTGATTTATTCAAAGATAATTAACTGAGAAACAATTATTGACAAAGGTATTTTAGTAATTTTCATATATATTCCATAAATATTTTTTCTTGATTTGTGCGCAACAATCCAAAATGATTTATTGGTGTGATTTCAATTAATAATTTTGCAGGTTCTAAAAAAGGGAACAAAGTAGTTCTCATAGTTAGCTTGACATCGGTGATCGGAGTAATACTTATTACGTGCCTATTCATCTTTCTACGCGTTCGAAAGACGAAGAATGCTCGAAAGATTGGAAAAGAAGGTAAAACAAACGAGCACGTCTAATTTAATTGATATATGAAGAAAAAACGAGGAATTAATTTAAATTTCAAAGTTTTTCATATGTTGTAGGAAATATTAATGGAAGCCGTGACACGGACTCGGAGCTACCGTTGTTTGATTTATCTGTAATTTCGAAAGCTACTAATAACTTCTCGTTGAACAACAAGCTTGGAGAGGGTGGTTTTGGTCCTGTTTTTAAGGTAATAAAGTGTTTTAATATTTTTTACGGAGTTATTTAATTTGAATTTAACTCTCGGTGAATGGGCCGTTTGGCCGGAAACGAAAATAAAATGAAAACATAGGCATTGCTTCGAATTTAGAAAATAATTGCAAATTTCGTGTGATGAACAATATTCGAATTTATATATAAGGGCATTTTGGAAGAGGGTCAAGAAATTGCTGTGAAGCGATTATCGAAGGACTCAATGCAAGGGCGTGACGAGTTCGAAAACGAAGTCATTTTTATTGCAAAGCTTCAGCATCGGAATCTGGTACGGTTACTCGGATGCTGCATCGAAGGAGACGAAAATATGCTGATTTACGAATACATGTCCAACAAAAGCCTCGACGTTATTTTATTTGGTAGATTTTTTTTTTTTTTTGGTTAAGCTCAAACCCTACGTTAGGTTATTCAAAAATGACTTAAAACAAAATTAAATGTTTCGACAGATCCGAACAAAAGCACGTCACTTAGTTGGGAAACGCGCTTCAGTATAATCAACGGGATCGCTAGGGGACTATTGTATCTTCATCAAGATTCGCGGTTGAGGATTATCCATCGAGACCTGAAAGCGAGCAATGTATTACTAGATTCCGAAATGAATCCGAAGATTTCCGATTTTGGAATGGCGAGGAGTTTCGGAGGGAACGAGACTCAAGCTAAGACACGTCGTGTTGTTGGAACATAGTAAGCATCGAATTCTTGTTAAAAATATAAGTACAGTTAAACCTCTATAAATTAATACAGTCGGGACTAACAAAATTCTATTAATTAGCGAAATATTAAATTATAAAACTAGTAATTTAGTACGTTTTTACTTAGTGAGGACTGAAAAAGTTTATTATTTAAGTGAAGTTATTAATTTATCGAGTATTAATTTATCAAGGTTCTACTGTAAAAGCAAACTCCTATGTAACTCTTTCCATTTTTAACATCGATTTGCAGTGGTTACATGGCCCCCGAGTATGCAGTGGACGGACTATTCTCCGTAAAATCGGACGTGTTTAGCTTCGGTGTTCTAGTACTAGAAATCGTGAGTGGCAAGAGAAACCGAGGATTCTCCCACAATGATAACAATCTCAACCTTCTAGGACACGTAAGCTTTTATTTATTTATTTATTATTCAATATCAAGAACACGAAAAGCGACGCATAGGGGTAAAAACGTCTTTCTTAGTGCTCACGATTTTTATTTTTTTTTGACAGGCGTGGACGCTTTATAAAGAAGGAAGATCAATAGATCTATTGGACACTACGGTAGGGGACTCGTTTCACTCGGCGGAAGTGACGAGATCGATTCACGTTGGTTTGTTGTGCGTGCAACAAAGCGTCGAAGATAGGCCGAATATGTCGTCCGTGGTTTTGATGTTGGGAAACGAAGGCGTGTTTGCTCAAGCGAAGCAGCCCGGTTTCTTCACGGAGAGAGATGTTCTTACTGCTCGGAGCTCGACTAGCACGAATGCACCAAATTCGACAAATGATGTCACCATCACAATGCTGGCGGGTAGATAAATAAAATCGTTTATTTCGTGTGTAATTAATACAAGATAGGTGTAATATTATTTTCTAAGTTGTAGCGTTATTCCGACATTAATTTTTTTTTTTAAATCGAGTCTTTTAGCATCTAATTTAAAAATGTCCTCGATCACGACCCCGAAATCACACCACCATACTTCTGTCCCATCTCTACGTTGCTTTTCGAATTGGCCCGGTTATTAACACCCGACCTATCAACGTTGGCACAAAACCTAAACCGTTTATTCTTAAAAAAGAATCAAGGTCTTATCGAGACTAGATTTAAACGGAAAATATTTTCTCAACACTCAAATGTAATAACCCAAAATGCTACACTTGTTATATGAAGTGAATAATACAAAATACGAGCCCTAGATCGGTTTGCGATTTCGTAAAATTAGGTCGGTGTTTTCAAGAAAAAAAGATGCCAGTACACTAATTCGACTACTACGACGAAGAGAAAAAAATGATGGTGACCATAGATCTGCGAGGATTTGCAATCGATTTTTTGAACAAAGTGGATACGCGCGCAATTCATGGTATTTTTTTTCCCTATAAATTAGAGAACTAAGAACGAGAAAGTGGATGTGCGAGAAGGGTATAATTGGTATTAAACAATTCGAACTTTGGTCAAAAATTAAAATTGAGCACATGTCTCTACCTATTAACTTAATATTTTGAAGGATTATCAAAGAGTCCCTAATAAAAACGGGGTTATTTTACATACCCCTAGCCACCAAATAAACTAGGGATAAACCCAAGCCCAAATCATCCTTTGACATACCCCCCTCTGAAGATGCGAAAGTATTATACTACCCTTATATGCAATTTTAGGCCAAACTGTATTCAGCATTTATGGTCCTGCATTTATCATTTTCGCTGATTTATTTATTATTATTTTCTTTTTTTTTTTAATTATAAACATGTTTGTTAAATTTATATTTATATATATATATATATATATATATATAATTATTTTTTTAATTTTTTTTTAAATTAAAAAAAAAAATTAATTTTTTTTTCTTTTTTAATTTCCAAAACAGTATGTTTACAGTACTGAAAATAACTACATGTAACTATAGTACCTATAGTAATTCATAATTATGTTCGTTTTTTTCCCATATTTTTAGTCGATCAATTGTATACACACACGAATACTGGCTTAATTATACAAAATAAATTCATAAAACCCCAACAAAAATTTACAAATTTCAATATTTTTATTACAAATCACATCAGAACCAATAAAATACAAATCGAAAATACACAAATATATGCATATGTAACTACATGTTACTATAGTAATGTATACAGTCTGTTGAACAAATCAGATGTAACTTCAAAAAAATAAAAAATTTGACACCTTCAAGGAAAGGATCAATGGCCTTCATTAAGCTGCAATTGCAAAATCAAAACAAAAAAAAATTACTTTAGTGCAAATCAACAAAATTTAAAGAAAAACATAACACTAAAAAATCAACAAACACTAAGAGATCGAGAGATAGAGAGAGAGGTTATTGCTGGAAAATGCTACAGATTTTAAATCAAACAGACAGTGACTCCTCACCCCCCTCGCCTTCTACCAAAACCCTAGACGCCGTTAATAACCACCCACGGTTCCCCGCGCCACAAATGCAAAAAAAATATAGAAATAAATCTGAAAACATAAAAATAAAAGAAATTACCATCAAAATATAGATCCCGATGAGAGGAATCCAACGGTGGGTGGCCCGTCAAATTTCGACGGGTGGAACACAAAATAAAGCTCCGGCAAGACCACCGTCGTCGAATGAAAAAAAATTGCAGAAATAGATCAGCCCTCGAAACTGAATGAAATCACCACCAAAAGAAAGAACTCGACGAGAGGAATCCAACGGTAGTTAAACCATCGAATTCCGACCACCGGAGAGAGAGTTATGGCTCCGGGAAGCAATTTCGTCAGTGGGAGGTTTGTGGAGACGGGATATTGAATCTGAGAGAAGAAGTGAGAGACGATTGTAGTGGCTAGGGTTTAAAACTGATTTTAAAAGGGTATTATAGAGACTTCAGGGTGTCCTAGAGGGATATGTCAAAATATTTCTGAAATGAAGGGGGTTTTTCCTAGAGTATAATCCACTTGGTAGTTAGTTCAATATAATTTGAAAATAAAGGGTCTACAAAATAATCCCATGAAAAAAATATTGGGGCCGACAAACCTCAATTATTAATTAATTTTAGGAATAATTAAATAAATATGTACTTATGAATGATGATGATAAAGAAAAAAGCTACATTATATTCCAAGTCTTTAAATTCATTGAATTGGTGGAGAAGACGAGCAGCCTCCAGCAGTCTTTTTTAGAAATATTTCACCAAGTCTCAAATTTTCTATTGTCAAAATTGAAACATCTAGAAACCAATGTCCACGTGTACACCAAAGTCTTCTCACACGTGTTTATATGTCAAACGCAATAGTTGACTTTGGTCGCCTTAATTGGCCAATCAATTTGACGATGCTTCATTTCTTTACCACTTTACCACTTTGTTTGCTTATCTATATCGGATATTATAGTGAATTGTATCAACTTTGTTTGCTTATCTATATCGGATATTATAGTGAATTGTATGTGACAGGAGTTCGTAAGATGGTTATTATATTATATTCAATTTTATATTAAATTTGTTAAATTCTGATATTAAATGTGAAATGTCTAAAATGTTTTTTTTCTATTTTCAATCACTATTTATAAAATTAATCGAAAGGGCGAGCGGTAGTAATATTACCAAATAGCATCATTTAATTACAGATTCCATAGCAAGTTTGACTAAATATGAATCTTATCAACTAAACATCTTACTAGGATCTACTGTTTTGTAAAAATAAAAGTGTAATTCTTGTAAAATAATTGAAGCTTTTTAAAAATATTTCCAGAAATTAAAATATGAATCTCATATATTCCATAAAAAATCGAAAAACGCAAAAAATCAAAACATTCGGAATTTAATGTAAGATATACATTGTCCCGAACGTTAATTTTCAGATCGAAATCGAGGGAGTTCGAAAATTCGGTTACGAAACATTGTTTGTTGATTAGAAAATTCAATGGGTATTTACGTAAATAACCACCACCCTTCTTAACCCGCCATTATCATATACAATTAAGATTAATTAGTCAAAGTAGTGAGAGAAAGTAAAGTATGCAGACAACTGTTGAAATGAAGTTTCTTACCTTACTTCTGACATTGTCGCCGTTTCTTGTTTCGTCGCAGGTTTCATCATCTGCAACAGACACCCTGAACACCTCTCAAACAATCAGAGATGGCGGCGTAACCCTAATTTCATCCGGCGGGATTTTCGAGTTGGGTTTCTTCAGCCCTGGAAATTCCACCAATCGCTACCTAGGTCTGTGGTACAAGAATCTACCGGTTCGGACCGTCGTTTGGGTGGCAAACCGGGAAACTCCACTCGCCGGCAGAAACGGCGTTTTAAGGGTTATCACTTCTCCTCCAGGTAATTTAGCTCTGTTCGACGGCGAAACTAACGGCACCGTTATATGGTCGTCCAATTCCTCACGGCCCGTTCAGAACCCCGTTGCCCAGCTGCTCGACGATGGGAACATCGTCGTCAGAGACGGAGGCGCCGGCGCCGGCGCCGCCGTCTGGCAGAGTTTCGACCAGCCGGGGGACACGTACTTACCGGGAATGAGAGTCGGTCGGAATTTTGCGACGGGTTTAGAAACCTACATCTTTTCATGGAAAAGCGCCGACGACCCTTCTCCAGGTTAGCGGTGGCATATATATATATATATATATATATATATATATATATATATATATATATATATATATGGGAAATTACAGTTTTAATCCCTCTAGTTTACATCAATTTCACATTTGGTCCCTCGTGTTCCAATAAATTAACATTTTTTGTTATTTTCGTCAATTTACCGTTAGTGGTTAGTTAAGGCAGTCATGGAACACGCTTGATTCCGTTAATTTTAACGGAAAATTGACGAAAAAAACTAAAAGTGTTGAATTTTTGAAATATAAGGACCAAATGTGTTTTTTCTAAACATGTGGGACCAAATGTGAAATCAGTGCAACCTTGAAGGACGAAAACTATATCTATACATTTATATTTAAATTTTATTTTTTTCCTACGCTAAATTCAGAACACCCTTGAATAAAATCATGGATTCGCCACTGATTGCAGGTGAGTACAGTTACCACCTCGATCCAACCGGCTACCCGCAGGTATTCATCAGAAGGGGCGCATCCGCGGCATTGTATAGAGCGGGGCCCTGGATATGGGGGGCCGGGTTCAGTGGGGCCGGCAACCCCAGAGCGGACCCCACCTACAAGTTGACTTTCGTGATGGACGACAACGAGGTGACCTACCGCGAGGACGCCATCGACCGATCGGTCATCTCGCGATTCACGGTGAGCCCCACCGGGTTCGCCCAGAGATGGACCTGGGTCGACCGGAGGCAAGAGTGGGTGGTGTACTTGAACTTGCCGGGCGATATATGCGATACTTACGGACTCTGCGGGCCCTACGGTATTTGCAGTACTGGGAATTCACCGTCGTGCGGGTGCTTGGACAGATTTACCCCTAGGAATTACGACAATTGGGTTGGAGCTGATTGGTCGGACGGTTGCGTGAGGAGGAGTAATTTGAGTTGCCGGGGAGACGTTTTCTTGAAATACGAGCGTATAAAATTGCCCGACGCTACATCTTCGTGGTCTAATTTGAGCATGACGCTCGAAGAATGCAGGGGCGAGTGCTTGAGGAATTGTAATTGTACGGCGTACACACAGTTGGATGTGACTAAACGGATTGGGTGCTTGGTTTGGTACGAGGATTTGGTCGACATTCGAAGCTTGTCTCCCGACGGACAGGATATATACATTCGAATGGCTTCTTCCGAATCGAGTACACAAAGAATTTTATTATTAATTACTTTCTTGATAAATTAATACTTACATATATACTCGAAGATTAATTAGCATTAATTAATGTTTTTGCAGGATCTAAAGGTAGGAACAAAGTGATTCTTACAGTTAGCTTGGCATCATCAGTGGTGGGAGTAATAGTTACAGGCTTGAGCATCTTTCTATGTATCCGAAGGAGGAAGAATGTTCGAAAAATTGAAAAAGAAGGTAAGAATGTGCATCTATAATTTCGGGTAAATTACAACCACCCCTGATGTATGGTCAAATTACGAAAAACTCCCTCTTATTTGGATAATTACATATATTCCCTCAACTATGAATCTTCTTACACCTCGAGCCTTATGGTGTCAAATTCAACATAATCATCTAGATTCCGTGGAATGTGTTCTAGTTTTGTACTCGTTTTGTGCAAAATACTGTTTCTGATGCACAACAATTTGATATATACAAGCCAAAAAACACATTTTATGATCATCTTGCTTCAAAATGTGGAGCTCGAATGAGATAAAACGGGTACAAAAGTGATAATATTTCGTATAATCAAGAAGATTCCACTAAATTTGAAACCGCAAGGGTGGACATATAAGAGGATTTATAGTTGATGGGTGGTTGTAATAACCCAAACAAAATGGGGGTTTTCGTAGTTTGACCATACTTTAGGGGTTGTTGTAATTTACCCTATAATTTAATTGATACATAAAGAATAGGATTTAGTTTTCTTCAATATTTTGTTTTTTCATTTGTAGGAACATATAACGGAAGCCGAGACACAAACTCGGAGCTACCGTTGTTCGATTTATCCGTAATTTCGAAAGCTACTAATGACTTCTCACTCGGTAATAAGCTCGGAGAGGGTGGATTTGGTCCTGTTTTTAAGGTAATTTATTTAAATTTAACATGAGGTCAAGAACATAGTTCAAATTTAGAAAGTAATTGTAACTTTCATATGAACAATATTATATATATAGGGCATTTTGGAAGAGGGCCAAGAAATTGCTGTGAAGCGATTATCTAAAGACTCGATGCAAGGGCTCGACGAGTTCAAAAATGAAGTCATTTTTATTGCCAAGCTTCAGCATCGGAATCTGGTCAGGTTACTCGGATGCTGCATCGAAGGAGACGAAAATATGCTGATTTACGAATATATGCCCAACAAAAGCCTCGATATTATGTTATTTGGTAGTTTTTCTTTTCTTTTCTTTTTTTAACCTAAAACTTGAATTGTAACTTCTACCTACACTAGATTATTTCGAAACTGATTAAACAATTTTCGACAGATCCGAAAAAAAGCACGTTGCTTAGTTGGCAAACGCGCTTCAATATAATTAACGGGATTGCTAGGGGACTATTGTATCTCCATCAAGATTCTCGATTGAGGATTATCCATCGAGACCTAAAAGCGAGCAATATATTACTAGATTCCGAAATGAATCCGAAGATTTCTGATTTTGGAATGGCGAGAAGTTTTGGCGGGAACGAGACTGAAGCTAAGACACGCCGTGTTGTCGGAACATAGTAAGCATCGAACTAGTTTTGACAAAAAGTCTGATTTTGAATCATTTAATATTTAGTAATTATTTTCCGTTTTTAACGTAAAAAATCAAAATTACTACTCCGATTTGCAGCGGCTACATGGCTCCGGAATATGCAATAGACGGCCTATTCTCAATAAAATCAGACGTGTTTAGCTTTGGTGTCCTAGTGCTCGAAATCGTGAGTGGCAAGAGAAATCGAGGATTTTCGCACAACGATAGCAATCTCAACCTTCTTGGACACGTAAGCTTTAATCTACTGCGCCCTCCATTCCTAAATAATAGTCGTTTTTCACATGTGCACAAATCTTAAGAAATTCAATAAATATGTCTTGATTTTAGGAAAATTAGATATTGTTTGACCAAAATACCCTTATTTATTATATAATGCAGAGAGAGTGTTGAAGAGTTAATAAGGGCATAGTTGAAAAATATATAATTAATGTAGTGTTAGAGTTCTAAAGCGAGAAATAATATGGAACAAAAAAAAATCTTAAAAGTGATAGATATAGTGGAACAAGGGGAGTATTATTTTATTAATCTTTTTTTAAAAACTTCAAATCTTGTTACGAATTGGGATAATACGGGAGAGGTGTGATTTGAACTCCTAGTCTTATGTTCTAGTAATAGAATCTAAGTATCAGCTCTCCTAATTATGTTTGGCAATTATTCGATATTAAGAACATAGGGGTAAAAACGTCTTTCATAGTGTCTACCAATTTTTGACAGGCGTGGACGCTCTATAAAGAAGGGAGATCGATAGATTTAGTGGACTCTTCTATAGGAGACTCGTTTTACTTGGCGGAAGTGACGAGATCGATTCACGTCGCTTTGTTGTGCGTGCAACAAAACGTCGAAGACAGGCCGAACATGTCGTCCGTGGTTTTGATGTTGGGAAACGAAGGCGTGTTGGCTCAAGCGAAGCAGCCCGGTTTCTTCATGGAGAGAGATGTTCTTGCGGGTCAAAGCTCGACTAGCACAAACGCGGCAAGTTCGACGAATGACGTCACCATCACAATGCCGGAGGGCAGATAAAAAAAAATTATTCAAAAGAAAAAAATGAGAAAGTGTTATTAATAATAGTAATTTGTGATGTAGGTACAATATTATTTGTTGGTTAACATTTATTGAGTCAAGTCAATACCCAATCTCACTAGGTTATTTACGAAAATGACATAACAAATAAGAGAGCCGACTTATTAGAAAAAAAAAGATTCCATTCTTACGTGGAATGTGGAAAAATGAAAAAAAAAAAAAAAACAATCTAGAACAAATTGAATGATGTTGTATTAGATTTACTATGTGTATGGTTTAATAACTCTTTATTGCGTAGCGGTTTGCCACCTGAACTTTCACCCGTTTTGCGGTTTATCGTCTTAATAAAAAAAGTAGTTGCACAAACTCGATTTTTTTGCCACATTGCCTTATAAACGGAAAATTGGATGCTACATCTGGTTATTTATATTTGATGGATTGAAACTATAGATTTACACATAATTACATACACACCCATATGTATGTGTGCTTAGTGTGTAGTTATTTAATCAAATATACGGTTTAAATCCACCCGTTATAAATAATCATGTGTTGTTCTAACTCCCTCTTATAAACTTGATTAGCCCAAAAAAAAATCTCAACCATTAATTAAATCTTGAACTCAATTTGTTCTCCTTCAATTCATCTATGGCTGAAATCGAGTTCAGATGTCGTCGTGCAACATCTTTTTATTAAGGCAGCAAAGCGCAAAACGAGCCGAAGATCACATGGCAAAGTGTTGTTTACCCTTTAGTACTATAAAATATGTTCAATGTTTTGTTATTTAAGGTATATTGCAATTCATAAGCTAATTGAAACTCTTTACACTAACTACAACACTTATCACTTTTTATCTCAAAAAAAATACAATAACAAAATTCAGTAGCCTTACAGAAAAAAATACCAATGACTCGCATTCGACGGATATAGCACCGGTTTTGTCCCGAACAGATGTCGACGATGACTTAAGAGAGAGACAAAATCGGGTCAATAGTTATTGTCTCGTTCTCGAAATCCTTTTCAAACTGCCTCAACTATACGAAAAAAGACACAAATTTAGAAATCTGCTACACTGCTACTAACCCCACACACACACACATAGTCAAGAAACTACAACTACGTAAACCCATCTAAGGACCACCATAACGAAAAAAACGACGAAAAAAATTCGTAAGAACTTGCTAATAAATATCGCACTTTCCCTATACGTTTTTAGCTTCTCGTCTCTCCGTATACTACTCCAAGTATCGAACCAGAACCATGAATAGTAGTAATAGTAGTAATAGTAGTAGTAGTAGTACAGCATTCGCGTACCTAATTATTATTATTACAGTTTTCTTATTTTCCGGTCACGGAATATCCGAAGCAGCTACGGATACGATAAACACTTCTCAGACATTCATCGACAACGGCGACACGATAGTTTCGTCCGGAGGAAGCTTCGAGCTGGGATTTTTCAGCCCGGAAAATTCCGATAACCGATACGTGGGCATATGGTATAAGAGAGTCGTAACCGTACGAACTGTAGTGTGGATAGCCAACACCGAAACTCCGCTCACAAACACATCTTCCGGTTCGATGAGCCTCATCGAACCCGGGATTCTGGTTCTACTAAACAACAATACCAACGCCACCGTTTGGTCAACCAACGCATCGAGGACCGTGCAGAATCCAATCGCGCAGTTACTCGACTCGGGCAACCTCGTGGTTAAAGACGCGGACGAGGAGAATCCCGAGATATTTCTCTGGCAGAGCTTCGATCATCCGACCGACACTCTACTACCTGGCATGAAGCTCGGCAAGAACTTCGTCACTAATGTACAAGTCCACATTTCGTCGCGAAAGAGCGATACCGATTTAGCGACGGGAGAGTATACGTACAACTGTGACCCCACCGGCTATCCACAGAACATCCTTAAAAAGGGCGAAACGGTCACTTACAGAACAGGGCCGTGGAATGGGATCGGGTTTAGCGGGACTCCGAATTTGCGTAAGAATTCTATTTACACGTACGGAATGGTCATAAACAAGAATGAGGTATACTATCACTACGAGCTACTCAACAACTCGGTTATATCGAGGTTGACATTGAACGAAAACGGGGTTTGTGAGAGGTGGACATGGGTAGATGGAACTCAAGGCTGGCGAGTTTATCTTACCGCACCGACGGATAATTGCGATCTTTACGAAAACTGTGGGCCCTACGGTAGTTGCAATGTCGAGCATTCCCCTGTTTGCGGGTGTTTGGAGAAATTCAAACCAAAGGATCCTCAAGGCTGGAAAAGGGGGGATTGGTCGAACGGGTGCGTTAGAAGCGCGCCGTTGAATTGCGCGAAGGGAGACGGGTTTTTGAAGTATTCGGGCGTGAAACTGCCGGATACTCGGAATTTTACGTGGTATAACGAGAGCATGAATCTTGACGAATGCAAGTTGTTGTGCTCGAAGAATTGCTCGTGTATGGCTTATACGAGTCTCGATATAAGCAGGGGCCGAATCGGAAACGGATGCCTACTTTGGTTTGGCGACCTTGTCGACATCAGAGAGCTCTCTCCGGGACAAGATATCCACGTAAGGATGGCTTCGTCTGAATTAGGTACTACGATTGTTCCGTTTTTTTTTTTTTTTTTTTCGTTTTTCGATCGAACACGGAAAAGTAAGAATGCAGTTAAATAAATTTCGCAGAATCGGGAGAAAGCAAACGAGAAATACTTGCAGTGGTATCGAGCCTCGTAATTGCGGTGGTTCTGCTAAGCCTCAGCCTGGTGATTTATTGTCGGAAACGGAAGAAACTCGATCGTCAGCTGCAAAAAACGGGTACGAGTTATATTTGTGTGAGCTAACTACTATAATTTATTATTATAATATATCTTCTTTATCAGGCAACGCGAGGCTCGACTACGTGGACGATCGTCCCGACGTAAGTCGTAACTTGGACCTCGAAATACCGCAGTATAACTTACCGACACTAATTGAAGTTACCGATAATTTTTCAATCGGCAATAAGCTCGGAGAGGGTGGATTCGGACCTGTTTATAAGGTAAAATATATTTAAAAAATTTAACATATTTACATTGAAAAACACATGTTACATACACGTAAAATTCGATACTAGGGGCTTCTAGAAGATGGACAGGAAGTTGCCGTAAAACGACTATCGAAAACTTCCGTTCA
Organism: Erythranthe guttata; assembly: GCF_056151865.1. NCBI lineage: Eukaryota > Viridiplantae > Streptophyta > Magnoliopsida > Lamiales > Phrymaceae > Erythranthe > Erythranthe guttata. The sequence continues at coordinate 19,481,714 of NC_142540.1, forward strand.
AGGAGTAAACGAGTTGAAGAATGAAGTCAACTGCATCGCAAAGCTTCAGCATCGTAACCTAGTGAAGCTTCTAGGATGCTGCATCGAAGGCGAAGAAAAGATTCTCGTTTACGAATACTTGACCAACAAAAGTCTCGACTTGATACTTTTCCGTAAGTATTCCTCACCTACTCGATTATCGCACTTTAATAAGGTGTATGAATTCCATATCTATATAGTTCAAAAAAATTCGTTGTCGGTTATTTGAAGATCCGACGAAAAGCAAACTACTGGATTGGCCTATGAGATTCAACATTATAAACGGCATTGCTCGGGGATTAATGTATCTACATCAAGATTCCCGACTACGAGTTGTACACAGAGACCTCAAAGCAAGCAATATCTTACTTGATTCCGATATGAACCCTAAAATATCGGACTTTGGACTTGCTAGAACTTTTGGAGGAAACGAGACGGGAGCCAACACAAGCCGTGTAGTTGGAACTTAGTACGTACAATTCTTCACGCGTACATTTTTAGTATTATTACATACTTTTCTTAATTCATTACGCGTCACCCTTTTTTTTTTTTTTTTTTAGCGGCTATATGTCTCCGGAATACGCGATCGACGGTGTGTTCTCGGTGAAATCGGATGTTTTTAGCTTCGGCGTTCTGGTTCTCGAGATCGTCAGCGGTAAGAGAAATAGAGGATTTTCTCATCGAGATCACCGGCTCAACCTTCTCGGGCACGTAAGTTAAATTGTCGGTATTACTCGACAAACTTGAAAAAAAAAAAAAACAATCGGTTATTTTCAAATCAAAGTAGTCGGTTACTAATGTCGGTTATTACACGACAGGCGTGGATGCTACACAGGGAAGAAAGGACAGTGGAATTGGCTGGTTCGTCTTACCTCGTAAATTCAGGATATTTACGAGAAGTGATTAGATCAATCGAAGTCGGTCTTTTGTGCGTGCAAGAATCCCCCGAAGATAGGCCGAACATGTCTACGGTAGTATCGATGCTGAGCAATGAAGGCGTCCTGCCTGAAGCCAAACATCCCGGTTTTTTCACGGGAAGAGAGATGTCGATAGTCGAAACTTCAACGAGCTCAAACACGGCAACCACAGCAACCTCCGTAAATGAAATCACAATCACGCTGTTAGACGGTCGATAGAAAAAAAAATGTTATGACAACCGTAATTTCCGTTTCGCGTCTCTTCTATTCCGACACTTAAATCTTCTGCACCTTGAACAGTTTTAATCGAACCAATTCAACTACGTAGTTATATAAAATTTTGAGTCGAAGTCAATACCGAATTTCACTCCACAAACAAAGCCTTAGCCAAAGCACGGCGTAACTTCGTAAAAAGATCCAGACACTGTGACTTAGATATTACAGGTCAATACCATCGCCTCGTTCTTGAAATCCTTTTCAAACTGTCTCCATCGTAATAAAAAACGACAGAACCGTATTACACGCCACAAAGAAATTTCAATAAACACGTTAGCAGATTGGCAAAGACGGGTTTTCTTTCATCACAATTATATACCGATAGTCAACAAAACTACAAACATGCACCTCATTTTGGGGACCACAGTAAGAAAGAGACAACAATATATTATAAGTACTTGCTAATAAAAATCACAACTGGCTATATGTTTAGCTTCTTCTTTTTCTGTATCACAACCATGTATACCATACTTCGTGAATACGGTATTGGTTTTCTGATTATTACAGCGTCTTTATTGTCCAGTCATGAAATGTACGAAGCAGCAACAGATACAATAAACACTTCTCGGGTATTTCGAGATAACGGCGAGACGCTGATTTCGGCCGGTGGAAGCTTCGAGTTGGGATTTTTCCACCCCGCGAATTCCGATAATCGATACGTGGGCATATGGTACAAGAAAGTAACTGTACACACTGTAGTGTGGGTAGCCAACAGAGAAATTCCACTCACGAATACATCAGGTACGATGAAAGTCGTAGAACCAGGGATTCTAGTTCTTGTAAATGATACTAACGGTACTATTTGGTCTACTAATACGTCGAGAACCGTGCAGAATCCCATTGTGCAGTTACTCGACTCGGGGAATCTCGTAATATAATCAAAGACGCGAACGATGATCCCGAGAGTTTTCTTTGGCAGAGTTTCGATCATCCGACCGACACTCTTTTACCAGGTATGAAGCTCGGCAAGAACTTCGTCACTGGTTTGGAAGTATACATGTCGTCACAAAAGAGCATTAGCGATCCCGCAAAAGGCGAGTATACATTTCACTGCGATCCGACTGGCTATCCGCAAAACATCCTTAAAAAGGGCGAAAGCGTCATTTACAGAACCGGACCGTGGGATGGCATCGGCTTTAGCGGGAATCCGAATTTGCGTAAGGATCCGATTTTCACGTACGGATTGGTCATAAGCAAGAACGAGGTGTACTACCACTACGAGCTGATCAACAACTCGGTGATATCGAGGTTTACGTTGAACGAAAACGGGCTTTGTCAGAGGTCGACGTGGGTCGACGGGAAACAAGAGTGGGCCGTTTACCTTACCGTGCCGACGGATAACTGTGATCATTACGAAAACTGCGGGCCCTACGATGGTTGTAACGTCGAGCATTCTCCGGTTTGCGGGTGTTTGAAGAAATTCAAACCGAAAGATCCTCAAGGATGGAGAAAGGGGATTGGTCGAACGGATGCGTCAGAAGCACGTCGTTGAATTGTGCCAAGGGGGACGGGTTTTTGATGTATTCGGGCGTGAAATTGCCGGACACTCGGAATTTTTCGTGGTATAACGAGAGTATGAATCTTGAAGAATGCAAGTTGTTGTGCTCGAAGAATTGCTCGTGCATGGCTTATACGAGTCTCGATATAAGCAGGGGCGGAATCGGAAGTGGATGCCTACTTTGGTTTGGTGACCTTGTCGATATACGAGACCGGTCCCCGGGACAAGATATCCACATTCGGGTGGCTTCGTCTGAGTTAGGTAAGAATTCTTTCGAGAAAAAAAAAAAACGGATCTTTCGAGAAATTGTGGAATACTAAGAAACAATTCTGCAGCTTCAAGACAAAGTAAACGAGCAATACTCGCAGCGATATTGGCCCTCGTAATCGGGATAGTTCTGCTAAGCCTGAGCCTGGTGCTTTGTTGTCGGAAACGGAAGAAGCTCGATAATCAGCTGCAAGAAACAGGTAAAGAGAGATACGATTTAGTTTATTTTCTCTACTTTTAATGTATTATACTATATTTTTTTAATCAGGCAGGACAAGACTCGATTATGTGGACGATCATCCTGATATAAGTCGTAACAACGACTTGGAGATACCACAGTATGACTTGCCCACACTAATTGATGTTACGGAAAATTTCTCAATCGAGAACAAGCTCGGAGAGGGTGGATTTGGACCTGTTTATAAGGTAAAGAACAAATTAAATTTATAAATTTAACGTTTCGAAGAAATTTAAATACACATTTACATTCGATATTAGGGCCTGCTAGAAGACGGACAGGAAGTTGCGGTAAAACGACTATCGAGAACTTCACTTCAAGGAGCAAACGAGTTCAAGAACGAAGTCAACTGCATCGCGAAACTTCAGCACCGAAATCTGGTGAAGCTTCTAGGTTGCTGCATCGACGGAGAAGAAAAGCTGCTGGTTTACGAATACATGACCAACAAAAGTCTCGACTTGATCCTGTTCAGTACGGATTCCTCGTAAATATACAGTTCGAAACTTTTCGTTGTCACTCTTGATTTAAAATTTAGAAAAAACTAACATCAAATATGTTTGTCACTTATTTGGAAGATCCGGCGAAAAGCATGTTGCTGGATTGGCCGAGACGCTTCAATATTATTAACGGCATTGCTCGGGGACTTATGTATCTACATCAAGATTCCCGACTAAGAGTTATACACAGAGACCTCAAAGCAAGCAATATCTTACTAGATTCCGATATGAACCCTAAAATATCGGACTTTGGACTTGCTAGAACTTTTGGAGGAAACGAGACGGGAGCCAACACAAGCCGAGTAGTAGGAACTTAGTACGTACAATTCTTCACGGTTACATTTTTAGTATTGTTACATACTTTTCTTAATTCATTACACATCACCACCTTCTTTTTTTTTTGTTTTTTTTTTTTGGTAGCGGTTATATGTCTCCGGAATACGCGATAGACGGTGTGTTCTCGGTGAAATCGGATGTTTTTAGCTTCGGTGTTCTGGTTCTTGAGATCGTCAGCGGTAAAAGAAACAGAGGATTTTCTCATCGAGACCACAGGCTCAACCTTCTTGGACATGTAAGTTACGATGTTGGTATTACTCGACAAACTTCAAAAAAAAAAATCGTTTATTTTCAAATCAAAGTAGTAAGTTACTAATGTCAGTTATTACTCGACAGGCATGGACGCTAAATAGAGAAGAAAGGTCACTCGAATTGGTTGAGTCTTACCTCATAAATTCGGGCTATTTACGAGAAGTGCTCCGATCAGTCGAAGTCGGTCTTTTATGCGTGCAAGAACTCCCCGAAGATAGGCCGAACATGTCTACGGTAGTATCGATGCTTAGCAATGAAGGTGTCCTGCCCGAAGCGAAACATCCCGGTTTTTTCACGGGAAGAGAGACGTCCAAAATCGAAACTTCGGCAAGCTCAAACACAGCGAGCTCGGTAAACAAAATGACCGTTACACTGTTAGATGGTCGATAGAAAAATGTCAGAAAACACCTGATTTCAATCCGCGTCTCGTCTGATCCGACACGTTTTCATTTTGAGCTATCGTTTTTATATGGATCCGTTTCGACATTCTGAAGAATCAAAACGCAGTTATTGATCGTGATCCAGGCCAAGTGACGTAAATGTTTGCAAGACAAAATTTGTTGCTCCGTATTCGTAATTTAGACATGCTAGTTATTTTTTTTTTAAGAACTACGGTTAAATAAAGTGATTCCTGATCATTTAGTACATTTGAAAATCACAATGCACGAAAAAACGAGAAATACGTAAGGCGTCTTCCACAAATGCTCCAAAAGATGATAACGAAGAATCCCCAGCCGTGAGAGCATCAACAACCTGTGAACAGTCGCCTTCGAGAATTATCGAACTCCATCCGCAAAAACGAGCCATTCGAGAATTTTAAACGAACCATTAATTTTAGAGGTATTAATCAGAAATAAATAAAAAATTAAAAATAAAAAATAAAAAAATCTTAGTTTTAATCACTACTTTAGGGAGTGTTATGTAATTAATTTTTAATCTATGGAGGCCTCACCACTTATAAGAAGCAACAGATACTATTTTAACAATCATCAAAAGTCAACACTACATGTGGTCAACATCTTTTCTAAAATCAAACCTTCTAGATCAGAATACTTCACAGCTCTTTAAATTTACTCCTTTCGATTGGGACAAACAAACTGCAATAAGAGAAAACAAATTATATATATATATATATATATATATATATATATATATATATATATATATATATATATATATATATATATATATAATATATATATATATATATAGATATTGAAAACTATTACCGGCCCGACCATTATGGGTCGGATAATGGTTGGCGACCAACTTTATCGCATATGAAATAAGAACTATAAAATAAAAAATATAACATAGAGGTCTATAAATTTGTGTTTCGAGTTTGAACTTCTTTTATACATTATTTCGAAGGTTAAGAAAATAAGAATTAGAATTAAAATTTTATTATTAAAAAAAGTCGGCTAGCCGATATTACCCGACCAAGCTGACTTTTGGAGTAAACTGAAAACCACTGACCAACCCATTTATATCTGGGTCAGTTAAAATTACCGAAAAAATTATCGACCATGCCCAAACCTACCAATACGAAGTACGACTAAATTAAGTAATATGGATCACTTATTGGTGGAAATTTAAGTGGCATCAAGACTTTGACTTAAATATTCCAGGTCAACGGATACCCTTGTCTTGTTCTACTCATTGCCTTAGAAATTTCAAAGCACGTCTTTGGACTAGCAATAGCAAATTCTCTATCACTACATTTTGTGAAAGAGACAACAAAATTAATATGTACTTGTAATAAAAATTCACAACCGGCTATCTGTTTAGCTTCTCCTCTTTGTGTTGTAGTCGACATATCGAACCGCAACGATGTATACGATACGTCGTCGATACGGTATCGGTTTACTAGTTATTACGGCTTCGTTATTGTCCGGACGTGAAATGTACGAAGCGGCAACGGATACGATTAACACTTCTCAGACATTCATCGACAACGGCGATACAATAGTTTCGGCCGGTGAAAGCTTCGAGTTGGGATTTTTCAGCCCGGAAAATTCCAACAATCGATACGTGGGCATATGGTACAAGAGAGTAGTAACCGTACGAACCGTAGTGTGGGTTGCAAACACGGAAACTCCACTCACAGACGCCTCTGGTTCGATGAGACTCATCGAAGCAGGGGTTCTGGTTCTACTAAACAACAATACCAACGCTACCGTTTGGTCAACCAATGCATCGAGAACCGTGCAGAATCCAATCGCGCAGTTGCTCGACTCGGGAAATCTCGTAGTTAAAGACGCGGACGATGACAATCCCGAGGTTTTTCTCTGGCAGAGCTTCGATCATCCGACCGACACTCTACTACCGGGAATGAAGATCGGTAGAAACTTTGTCACTAATGTAGAAGTGCATATTTCGTCACGTAAGAGCAATACCGATTTAGCAACGGGAGAGTATACATTCACTTGTGATCCGACTGGCTATCCGCAAGACATCGTTAGAAAGGGCGAAATCGTCATTTATAGAACCGGACCGTGGAATGGCATCGGCTTTAGCGGGAACCCGAATTTGCGTAAGAATTCGATTTATACGTACGGAGTGGTCATAAACGAGCACGAGGTGTACTACCACTACGAGCTACTCAACAACTCGGTTATATCGAGGTTTACGTTGAACAAAAACGGGGTTTGCGAGAGGTTGATATGGGTAGATGGAACCCAAGATTGGCACGTTTATCTTACCGCACCGACGGATAATTGCGATCTTTACAAAAACTGCGGGCCCTATGGTAGTTGCAATATTGAAAATTCTCCTGTTTGTGGATGTTTGAAGAAATTCAAACCAAAAGATCCTCAAGGTTGGGAAAGAGGGGATTGGTCGAATGGGTGTGTTAGAAGCACGTCGTTGAACTGTGCGAAGGGAGACGGGTTTTTGAAGTATTCGGGAGTTAAATTGCCGGATACTCGGCTTTCGTGGTATAACGAGAGTATGAATCTTGACGAATGCAAGTTAATGTGCTCGAAGAATTGCTCGTGTATGGCTTATACAAGTCTAGATATAAGCAAGGGCGGAATCGGAAACGGATGCCTACTTTGGTATGGTGACCTTGTCGACATCAAAGAGTTGTCTCCAGGACAAGATATCCACATAAGGATGGCTTCGTCTGAGCTAGGTAAGAATTCGTTCCCAAAAAAAAAAAAAAAAACGGGATCTTTTATTCAAAATGTAATTCAGTATTAGCATATTACCTTTGAAATCGTGATGTACTAACAAATCATTTTGCAGATTCGGAAGAAAGTAAACGAGCAATACTTGCAGTTACATTGGCCCTCGTAATCGGGATAGTTCTGCTAAGCCTGAGCCTGGTGCTTTATTGTCTGAAATGGAGGAAGCTCGATCTTCAGCTGCAAGAAACAGGTAAACGACATGAATTATAACGTGAACGCTAAAAAAAACGATGCTCGTGTATATTATGCTTGATCCCTTCTTTATCAGGTAGGGCGAGTCTCGACTATGTGTACGATCATCCCTACATAAGTCGTAACTTGGACCTGGAAATACCACAGTATGACTTACCGACACTAATTGAAGTTACTGAGAATTTTTCAATCGGCAATAAGCTCGGAGAGGGTGGATTCGGACCTGTTTATAAGGTAAAGACGCATTCGGTTTATAAATTTAAGGTACATAATACTTTAATTTATCCAACTCTAATCCTCAATCAAATACCGTGTAAATCATCTGATGAACTTCATTTCCAAACGAAAACGATAAACAACAGCATCATATAAGGTTCTGAATATGGGAATAAAAGAATGTCGAAATATGATGTCAAGTAACAGAATAAATTTTTAATATTTATCGAAAATAACTGCTACATTCGATATTAGGGCCTTCTAGAAGATGGACAGGAAGTTGCAGTAAAACGACTATCGAGAACTTCACTTCAAGGAGTACACGAGTTCAAGAACGAAGTCAACTGCATCGCGAAACTTCAGCACCGGAATCTGGTTAAGCTTCTCGGATGCTGCATCGAAGGAGAAGAAAAGTTGTTGGTTTACGAATACATGACCAACAAAAGTCTCGACTTAATACTATTTGGTAAGGATTCCTCATTACGCTAACCCACTCGATTAATCGTTCCGAAAAATTATGAAGACTAAATTAAATACGTTGTCACTTATTGGGAAGATCCGAGGAAAAGCATGTTACTGGATTGGCCTAGGCGCTTCAATATTATTAACGGTATTGCACGGGGACTTATGTATCTACATCAAGATTCTCGTCTTAGAGTTATACACAGAGACCTCAAAGCAAGCAATATCTTACTAGATTCCGATATGAATCCTAAAATATCGGACTTTGGACTTGCTAGAACTTTTGGAGGAAACGAGACAGGAGCCAACACAAGCCGAGTAGTTGGAACTTAGTACGTACAATTCTTCACACTTGCATTTTTAGTATTATTACATACTTTTCTTAATTCATTACACATCACCACCCTTTTTTTTTTGTAGCGGCTATATGTCTCCGGAATACGCGATTGACGGTGTGTTCTCAGTGAAATCGGATGTTTTTAGCTACGGTGTTCTGGTCCTCGAGATCGTTAGTGGTAAGAGAAACAGAGGATTTTCTCATAGAGATCACAGGCTCAACCTTCTCGGACATGTAAGTTACGTTGTCGGCATTACTCGACAAACTTGAAAAAACAATCTTTTATTTCGAAATCAACATAGTTGTTCTAATATATGTAAATACAACAGGCATGGATGCTACATCGAGAAGAAAGGTCACTCGAATTGGTTGATTCTTACCTCATAAATTCAGGCTATTTACGAGAAGTGCTCCGATCAATCGAAGTCGGTCTTTTATGCGTGCAAGAATGCCCCGAAGATAGGCCAAACATGTCTACAGTAGTGTTCATGCTGAGCAACGAATGTGTCCTGCCTGAAGCAAAGCGTCCCGGTTTTTTCACAGGAAGAGATACGTCCAAAATCGAAACTTCAACGAGCTCAAACACAGCAACATCTTCAAATGAGATGAGCTTTACGATGTTAGATGGTCGATAGAAAAAAAATGCAGTTTTGCAAGACAAAATATATTCTGGTAATTTAGAGCCTTATTTAACTAACTAATTACAATTTAACTCGCAGTTAGAGCTGTTCTGCTAGCCAGCTCCTGCTTCCGTATTGGCCAATTTTGATTTTTTTTTTGCTCAAAGTCGAAAAGAAAAACTATTCGGGAAAAACATAGGTATTTCGTGATTTATATTAAGAACAATCTAATAAGAGTATATTATTAGGTTTCACTACAGTGAGAACTACACGTAAATAAAGTGATTCCTGATCGTTTAATAAATTGAAAATCACAATGCACGGAAAAAACGTGCAATATGTAAGGCGTCTTCCACAAATGCTCCCTCAAGAATTATCGAACTCCATCCGCAAAAACGAGCCGTTCTAGAATTTTGAACGAACCATTAAATTTTAGGGGTATATATTATTGCATCAGCTTAATACTACAATTACTGCTACCACACAAAAAAAGGGGAAAATTAAAGAAACACAGGAACTTACATTTGTCGCGATGCCAGTATACATGAAACATAAGCTGCGAAAAACGTAGATCACGTTTACTGAACCGAAGAATTCTTCCATTCTCAGGTAAAAGTGGATCGAAAATAATCATCTCATCTATCCAATTAAACAACTCCGTCCTAAATCTGTTCACACGGCGTAACATCGTTAAAAGAGATACAAAAGGAGTAAAAAAAATTATTAAAGAAAAAAAAAAGATTGTGTTTGAGGAGTATATGATCTACCATTTAGATGAATCACAAGCTGCTGGTTCCAGCTCATACTCTTACGTATCTATCTCCACGAGTCGACTAGCGTCACAATACCAGTGTTGTGCAAAATCCTTGGCAATTGGTTTTACCAGCTCCAGAAAAGCCCAAAAGGAGAAAAAACCCTCGGGCGCGAAGTAGCCATCTTTTCTTGCAAGGCCAAAGTTTCGAGGATTTCATTAATCACCCGTTCTTGATTCACCTGCCTCTTGCTCATCATACAGATGGCCTTTTCCTTGTGATTGGTATTATATGAAAGAATGTGAGTAAACGGGACATCCGTCAAGCTGCTCGCCACCTACACATCGCAAAGGGCCGCTTACATCAAATGTACAAGAGCGGAAACTTAGAATAAATAAAAATGGGAAAAATGTCAATAAGATAGAAAGTCATGCTCCCTATAAATCTTTGCAGAGCTTGAAAAGAAAAAAATTGGATAAGTTAACCGTATTAAGAAAAACACAGGTTATATATCTTAGACAACTTGCAACGAATTAAACACACACAGAGAGAGAGAGAGAGAGAGAGAGAGAGAGAGAGAGAGAGAGAGAGAGAGAGAGAGAGAGAGAGAGAGAGAGAGAGAGACCTCAGCAACATGACAAGCCTTGACTGTCAAGAGAGACTGGAAAAGTTCAATTAGCCGGGGTCGTATATCGTCCAGAAACCGAGCAACGGCCACTCCACTACAGGGTGCAGCAATTAATTCCTTCAACCGGCTCTCATTCATAACAATTGAATTCACATTCACAACGTCGTTCCATCTATTCAAAAAATCGTTTTATGTATAATGATGCAGAATCATGTTCCAACATCAGACGATCCACCTACGATGATTTTTTTCCGGCGGATAACTTTCCCTACGCCATTCGACAAGGGCTCGCCGTAGTTGGTATGCCTTTTCGTACAGTTTCTGAATTTGCTTACCACCAATTTGCATGCTCCATCCAAAATTTCCAAACATTTTTCAGAGGTTGCTGCTTCCTCTAAAAAAAAAATTAAAATTAATTTCAAGCAAACAAATTCTGATAACATAAAACATGACTAGAAACATAAATCGAATCAAAAATACAAAAACAACAAAAATAATAAAAAAAATTGAAAATAATCATAACCAACCGGAGATAAGTTTGGTGGAAATGGAATCGAAGAATTGAAGGCTGTGAATAGCGAGACGAAGAGCGCAGAACGAAATCCGAACAGAGTATTTCTCCTCCAGCTTTAGTTTTGCTTCCTTCAACACCTTTAGCAGCTCTTCCTCCTCCATTGATTGCCTTCTTCTTCCGACGATTCTTCCGGCGATTGTCCGGTGATTATGTTAACCCCCTATTCCCAAACTGAACCCTAGATAATTTTCTCACCTCGTAGATTATGCGAGAGTATATATGTAATTTGGCAAAATAATTTTGCATGAGAAATATGCACGATTTTTTATATATTTTTTAAATAAAATTTTGCATGAGAGATGTGGGGTTTTGATCAGGGTTTTCAAACTCCAATTTAATTGGAAATGAATTTGGGAGTTATGAATTGATAATAAATCGGAAATTCTAGTTAAAATTATGACCGGAATTGAGTTGGTTTTTACCCAACAACCAATCTACTGGATTGGGTCGAAATGTTTTACCAACCCATTCATAGTAGGTCGGTTGATGGTCCATAATTATCAAAAATCGGTTGACTGATAATTTATCGGTCAACCAACAATATTAATAAATTTCGTTAAGAAAATATAAAATGAAGAGTGTAAATTTTTTAAGTGGCTATGGAATCAAACAAAAAATCAACAAGAATAGAAAGTTAGACATAAATCTTTTATCAGAAACTGAGTATTTGCATGTTATGGAATTATTTTGAACTGATAAATGATAACAACAAGTGTCACTAGGCCGAATGTGCATATTTTTACTAATTTTTTTTTAAAGTAAACCAGGTGCCGGTATATACTCATCAACTGGCCAATTTCGGAACCAGATATTCAGTTGTCATCTATCAACTGACCCACAAAAGGTTGGGTCGACAATAATTTTCAAAATTGAGCAAAATTGGTTTTATGGATGGGTTGGTTTTTTGGCCGGTATTTGACCGACCCAACCCTATTTAAAATTATTTTCAAAAATCGAAAACATCAATAAGGTGCAATGTGAATGATTATTACCTTATGAGGGTGTATAATGCAATTAAAAATTTCCAGGGGTGCAAAGAGCTATTAATATTTTTCAAGCGTGTGTCACCGTGGAGCTTACTTCGCCAACTTAATTCCCGCCAAAAAGCAATATTCTATGGAATTGAGCCTCCAAAATTCTGTATGCAAGTTTTCAATTTCAATTTAAAAATACTTGATTAGAAGAAAAAAAATCAAATTAAAATTAAAATATGGAATTGAAATAGTTCCATTCTCTGATTTTCAACCCATGCATATCTGGTTTCACACTTGGGATACATTTTCTTCATGTTTGATTTTTCTTCATAATATATGGTAGCAGATAGAAAAAATGGTGGTTAGCGAAATATATTTCCACAGAGATGAAATCTGGTTCGAAAATGGCGCATTTCTTCTTCTTCTTCTTCACTCAATTCCTCTCTTTACTGCTACTTCTTTCAATCACGCCACGGAAATTCTGTGTTGGAATGGATACACTTTTCCCAGATCAAACGATTGCAGTTGGGCAGACTTTGATTTCACAAACCCTAATTTTCGAGCTCGGATTTTTCTCCCCGGGAAAATCCAGCAATTATTTCTTAGGGATTTGGTATAAAAGCACACCGGAGATCGTAGTCTGGGTTGCGAATCGAAACAGCCCCATAACAGAATCACAAGGAGTAGTCTTAACAGTAGTTGGTAATCAAACCCTAGTTATACGCAGGGGCGAAATCGTAATTTGGTCGTCGGGGAATTCTTCATCGGTGGCGTCAATTCCGGTGTTACAGCTCTTAGACACTGGGAATTTGGTTATCATCGACAATGCAAGTGGAATTTGGATATGGCAGAGCTTCGATTACCCGACCGACACGTGGCTGCCAGGTATGAAGATGGTGAATGACGTGGAAGCTGGTTTGGACAAGTACTTGACATCGTGGAGAAATTGGGATGATCCTTCACCTGGAGATTTTGTTTTCAGGATCGAAAACGAGGGATTGTCCGACATGGTTTTGCTTTACGGGGGCACGAGGAAAAAGTTTCGAACTGGAAAATGGAATGGGATCAATTTCGATGGTCTTCTGCCGTTTCCGAATAGCTTAGGCTTACCCGTGGTGGCTTTCAAGGAATAAAGGTTGGTATCCGTACTAGCAAACACCCACTGCTCAAATCACTACAGGTTAACACTAGAGTCATCCGGTGTAATCAAACGCTATACTCTGAATTCAAGAACGGAGAAGTGGGATTCGATACGTATAAATCCACGAGATTCGTGCGATGAATACGGTACGTGTGGTCCTAATGCCATCTGCAAATTCGAGAAACCGGTAATATGCGAGTGTTTCAAGGGGTTCGCACCGAAATTGCAAAAAGATTGGGACAGTCAAGATTGGTCGGGTGGATGCACTAGAATTAGGGAACTGAATTGCGAGGGTGGAGACGGGTTTCTCGAGGTTGAACGGGCAAAATATCCTCATATGTTGGATTATTGGTTGAATAGTAGCATGAGCCTTAGTGAATGTCGAGCTCGATGCTTAAGAAACTGTAATTGCACCGCGTATGCTAATCCAATCATAACAAATGAAGGGTATGGATGTTTGATGTGGTTCGGGGATCTCGTTGATGTAAGAGAAAATCTTGCTGCGGATATTAGGCAAATCGTCTATATTCGGTTACCAGCTTCAGAGATAGGTAATTATTGATATTCTCTTTCTTGTCCTGATTATAGGTAAGTATCTGCCAGAATTCGTTTTGTAGTTTGTGTGTTCGTTTTGCAGAGGCTAGCACAAATTTGGAGGAGAAGAAGACAATCTCTGCAAAGATAATAGTAATATCAATTGCGGCTGGAGTTCTTGTCTCGGGTTTTATCAATGTAGTTATATTTTTTATGGCAAGACGAAAAAGACGAGGTAACAAAAGTTTTCGTACTTTTGCCGGACAAAAAATAATCTTGAATTCATGTTATAAACATGCATTTGGTGTCGAGCATGAGACGTTATTATTGTGTTTTTACCATTGCAACAGCAAAAAAGAATGATGGTGATGATCTAGAATTGCCTATATTCGAGTTGGCAACTATTGTGGCTGCAACGAACAACTTCTCCATAGAAAATGTAATTGGGGAAGGAGGATTTGGTCCTGTTTACAAGGTAAGGTCGTACATCGGAGAAGCTAATTATATTAAATAAAAAAATGGAATTCCGAAGCTTACTACTACCACCATGCATAAACAGGGTAATTTATCGGGAGAAGAAGAAATAGCAGTTAAAAGGTTGTCAAGATCTTCAAGTCAGGGTCTCGAAGAGTTCAAAAACGAAGTTACATCGATTGCCAAACTTCAGCATAGAAACCTTGTCAAACTTTTGGGATGTTGCATTGAAGGAGAGGAAAGAATGCTAATCTACGAATACCTACGGAATAAAAGTCTCAACTATTTTGTTTTCGGTACATGCTAAGATACTCTCGTTTAGTTGTTTTTTGTTCGTAAATCAAATCCGAAAGAGCTTAAATCTCATAAGGTATTGAATCATGTGCAGATCAAAATCGAAGGGCAATTTTAACATGGCCTAAGCGCTTTGACATTATCATGGGAATCGCAAGAGGACTGCTTTACCTCCATCAGGATTCCAGATTAAAGATCATCCATAGGGATCTTAAAACGAGCAATATTTTACTAGATGGAAATCTAAATCCAAAAATTGCAGACTTCGGCTTAGCAAGGGCTTTTTTAGAAGACCAATCGATTGTTAGAACAAAACGAGTTGTCGGTACATAGTAAGAGTTCTTTTTTATCTCAACAAAACATATCATTATTATTTTCCAAAACGACCCTTGTGACGGAACTATTTATGCAGTGGTTATATGGCTCCAGAATACGCAATCGATGGGAAATTCTCGGTGAAGTCTGATGTATTCAGCTTCGGAGTTGTATTGTTAGAGATAGTGAGTGGGAAAAAGAACAGAGGTTTTAACAACCATGACAACTGTCATACCCTTTTGGGACACGTAATGCTTTTTTCCTAGCCACAAATACTAAAAACCTTTCGATTTTAGTGAAAACTAAGTATCTTTAATGTGTATTAATCTTGACAGGCGTGGTTGTTGTGGAAAAAAGACAAGTTTATGGAGCTGATGGATGAAAGTTTAAACGAAACATTCGTCGAATCTCAAGTGAAAAGATGCGTACAAGTCGGGCTATTGTGCGTTCAGAAATTTGCAGAAGATAGGCCGGTTATGTCGTCTGTGCTTTTCATGTTGGGAACTGATGGAGCTGTTCTGCCTGAACCGAAAGAGCCTGCGTTTTTTTACGAGAGGAGTTTGAACCCTATTACAAGTGTTTCATCACCAAGTATGAAATCGGATAATAACACAATGACTATTACCGATTTGGAGGCGAGATAAAGGAGTTTCGGACATGACCCCTTGTATCCTTTTAACTCGATATATGTCGTAGGTTCGTAACTAATGTGTATGTATGTATTTGATTAACCAACAATGTGTGTGAGTGGTACCAATCTCCTTCTTGACGGTGAGATCCAAATCGGCTTAATTTCACGTTGCACTCTCGAAATGTACCATTTTCGCACTTTGCCACCCCGGAAATAATTGATGGCATTGTACACCCTCAAAACATGTTTAATCGTTCAAGTTGTGCACCCTACTTTATTTTTCGGCTAGAATTTCCATCATTGAGCTATTTTCTGATTGTTAACTGAGTCATTTTCGCTCGAAAATACATTTGCATTTTGTACCCCGAAGGAAAAAAAAAACATTTGAATAGAGACCATGTTTACGATCATAAATTAAATCGAAATTTATAATCGGAAAAATAGACTATGGTGCATTTTGAATGATTAAATATGTTTTGATGGTGCAAAGTGCCATAAAATATTTCGAGAGTGCAAAGTGCCATAAAAAATTTCCCTTGTGCGTCGTTGTTGCTCTGATGCTAACATAACAAATACCAGTGGCCTTTTACTACACCATCCTAAATTCCTTGAATTTTACCCGTTGATTCGGAAAGTTCCACGTCACTCGATTTGAATTTTTAAAAAACTATTTAATATTCACCAGACTTTTACACAATAACTAACAGAAATACAGTCAAAAGTCTTTACATACATCTTCTTCTTCACACTCAACCATGGAATTTCATATCACACTACTCAAATTCAATCTTCATTCACAAAACCGTTTGGTTCAAAGCCGGGTCGCAAATCTTCAGTATGGGCGGGCTCGACTATCTGGGCAACCCGAGTTTGGTCCACGCGCAAAGCATGTTGGCGATATGGGCGACCCAAGTTCTTCTGATGGGAGCCGTTGAGGGCTACCGTATTGCCGGTGGGCCCCTCGGTGAAGTGGTGGACCCGTTGTACCCGGGTGGTAGTTTTGACCCGTTGGGTCCTGCTGAGGACCCGGAAGCTTTTGCAGAGCTCAAGGTAAAGGAACTCAAGAACGGCAGACTTGCAATGTTCTCAATGTTTGGATTCTTTGTTCAAGCCATAAGGGTAAGGGTCCACTGGAGAATCTTGCGGATCATCTAGCCGACCCAGTTAACAACAACGCTTGGTCTTATGCCACAAACTTTGTTCCCGGAAAGTGAGATTGTACTTAAAAAAAAATCTGATTGTGAAGTCGAAATTGTGGTTAGGTTTCTCGGGCATTTATACGTGGTCGACACAAGAATTAAATGTTAATATCAGGGACATGTCGATAACTTGAGTCATTAACTGAAGAAATTTCTCATGTTTGGAGAACTTTCCCAGTCGTTCGGAAATCTATAAAATCGTAGTTACATGCATTCACGTTCCTCCAAATTATAGACTACATAATTTAGTATGTGAACAAACTTAAAGCAAAACTAATTTAGTATAAGACTCCAAATAACCATAGAATTACACACACACACACGCGCGCGCGCGCATACCCACGCACACGCACACACTGGGATTGAACCTCGGACCTCTCACCATCAAGAATGGGAGTGGTATCACTCAACCACGCATTGTATGTCCGAAAATTCCTCTATCTTGCCTCCAAATCCGTAATAGTTATTGTGTTACTATCAGATTTCGTACTTGGAGATGTACCACTTGTTACAGAGGTCGAACTTCTCTCGTAAAAAAACGCAGGCTCTTTCGGTTCAGGCAGAATAGCTCCATCGGTTCCCAACATGAAAACCACAGCTGGCATAACTGGCCTATCTTCTGCAAATTTCTGAACACACAAAAGCCCAACTTGTACGCATCTTTTCACTTGAGATTCATCGAGTGTCTCGTTTAAACTTTCATCCATGAGCTCCAGAGTCTTGTTTTCTCTCCACAGCAACCATGCCTGTCAAGATTAATACACATTAAGATCCTTAGTTTTCACGAAAATTGGACACTACTTTTAGTATTTGTAGGCAAGAAGAAAATTACATGTCCTAAAAGGTTATGGTAATGATCAGAGTAGTCAAAACCCCTATTCTTTTTCCCACTCACTATCTCTAACAATACCACCCCAAAGCTGAACACATCAGACTTCACCGAGAATTTCCCATCGATTGCGTACTCTGGAGCCATATACCCACTGCAGACAATTAACGGTCAATAAAATATATCAAAGAAGAATAAAAAAAAGATATTTGTTGGTATAGAAGAAAAGCTTACTATGTCCCAACAACTCTTTTTGTTCTAGCAACACTTTGATCTTCTCCGATAATTCTTGCTAATCCGAAATCTGAAATTTTCGGATTTAAGTTTCTATCGAGTAAAATGTTGCTTGTTTTGAGATCCCTATGGACGATCTTTAATCTGGAATCTCGATGGAGGTACAATATTCCTCTTGCAATTCCCATGATAATGTCATACCGCTTAAACCATGTCAAAACTGTCCTTCGATTTCGATCTGCACATGATTGAATTATCTTTTGAGATTTAAGCTATTGCATATTCAGTACATACAAAAGAACTAAATGAGGGTATATTAGCCAGTACCGAAAACAAAATAGTCCAGACTTTTGTTCTGCAAGTATTCGTAGATTAGCATTCTTTCCTCTCCTTCAATGCAGCATCCCAAAAGTCTGACGAGGTTTCTATGCTGAAGCTTGGCAATCGATGTAACTTCATTTTTGAACTCTTCAAGACCCTGACTTGAAGATCTTGACAACCTTTTAACTGCTATTTCTTCTTCTACCGACAAGTTACCCTGTTTATGCATGGTGGTAGCTGTAAGAGTCGGAATGCCAAAATAAATAGTTTATTTTCTTAATCTAATTAGCTACTCCGATGTACTACCTTACCTTGTAAACAGGACCAAACCCTCCTTCTCCAATTACATTTTCTGTGGAGAAATTGTTTGTTGCAGCCACAATAGTTGCCAACTTTAGTATAGGCAATTCTAGATCATCACCGTCGTCCTTTTTGGCAGCTGCGAGGGTAAAAACATAAACAGCAACAATGTCTCATGCTCTACGTCAAATGCATGTTTTAAACATGAAGACAAGAATTTATTTTTTTCGATTTGCACAAGTTCAAAACTTATGTTACCTCGTCTCTTTTGCCTTGTCATGAAGAGTATAGCTCCATTGATAAAGCCGGAGATAAGAGCTCCAGCAGCAATTGATATCAGTATTATCTTCATAGGCGTTTCATTCTCCTTCTCCTTTAAATCGATGCTACCATCTAGAAAACCAACATCAGATTCTGTATTCAAGAATATTCCAGTATATATTTACGCAATTGATAGTATTACCTAGTTCCGAAGTTGGTAACCGAATGTGGATGATTTGCTTCGTACCTACAGGAGGATGTTCTCTGATATCAATTAGGTCACCAAACCACATCAAGCATCCACGCCCTCCATCAGTTATGATCGGATTAGCATACGCACTGCAATTGCAGTTTCTTAAGCACTGAGCTCTGCATTCACCGAGGCTCATGCTACTATTCAACCAATAATCCAACATATCCGGATATTTCGCCCTTTTAACTTCAAGAAAACCATCTCCATTGCTCTTGCAATTCAACGGCTTGATCCTAGTGCACCCACCGGACCAATCTTCGTAATTCCAATCTTTTTCGGATTTCGGCGAAAACCCTTTAAAACACTCGCATATTACAAGTTGCTCGATTCTGCAGATAGCATTAGGACCACACGTACCATATTCATCGCATGAATCTCGTGGAATCACGTTCATAGAATTCCACTTGTCCTTTCCCGCATTCAAAGTGTAGCGCTTGAGCAAACCGGATGTCTCTAGTGTTAGTCTTGAGATAAACGAGTTGTCGTTTGGTCCGTATGGTCCTAGTACAGATATCAACTTGTCTCCCTTGAAAGCTAGCACAGGTTTGTGCATGGGATTTTGACTGGGTATTACACCATCGAAGTAAACCCCGTTATACTTTCCTACTCGAAAAGTTTTCCTTGTACCATTGAAGATTACAGTCTCAGGCAAACCTTGGTTTACGATCCTGTAAGTAAAATCTCCAGAGGAAGGATCATCTGAAGTTTTCCATGATGTGAAGTACTTGTCCAAACCAGCTTCCACGTCATTCACCATTTTCATACCTGGTAACCATGTGTCAGTTGGGTAATCGAAGCTCTGCCATATCCAAATTTCGCTTGCCTTGTCGATAATAACCAAATTTCCAGTGTCTAAGAGCTGTAAAATCGGGTTGGATGCCACCGATGAGGAATTCGATGAAGACCAGATTACGGTTTCGCCCCTGCGTATAACTAGAGTTTGATTACCAACTATGGTTACGAGTACTCCTTGTGGTTCTGTTATAGGGGTGTTTCGATTTGCAACCCAAACTACGATATCTGGTGTGTTTATATACCAAATCCCTAAGAAATGATATCTGGACTTTCCTGGTGAGAAAAATCCGAACTCGAAAATTTGGGTTTGGGAAATCAATGTTTGCCCAACTACAATTGTTTGATCTGAAAATAGTGTATCTATTCCAACAGAGAACTTCAAAGGGGTGATGGAAAGTAGTAAACAGAGAAATGGAGTGAACAAGAAACTCCCCATTTTCTGAATCAATAGACTCTGCTTTGGAAAGAAATCAAGATTTAAATTTGAGTGCTGTGATATGGAGTTCCAAAGTGTGAAGAAGATATGTGTGTGAAGACTGAAGACTTTGACTGTTATTAAATAGTTCTGGAGATTCAAAGTTGTCAATAATGAACTCATAAATTCTAGCACATGGTCAACACAAGAACAGAAAATAAAATGTGTTAGTCAAAGCGTAATAATTCATGTATCCGCAGCTACATGCATTCAACTTCCTCCGAATTATAGCAGACCAAAGAAATGATATGTGAACAAACTTGAAGCAAAACTAAATGTATCATGTGAAAAAACAATAGATAAAAATAATTTTTTTGAAATGTTTACCTCGACAATTTTTTTTTTCTGTTCCCCTTTTTTTGCAGACATCAAGAGAAACTAGTTACAGTCCCCAATTCATTGTGTCGATCATGCGACCTTTTTTTTGAAAATTCATTTGTTTGATCAAATTTATTCCGAGACTCTAAATACCCATTTAGAATTACATATATTCATTTTTTTTGACAAAAAATGGTGTTATAAATGATTTACAAGACATTGCTGGTTTGTCAAATATATACATTTATTGAGTTAAAAAGATACAAAGTGAGAAATTTTGTACCATGTCTGAAACTTCCTCATCTTGCCTCCAAATCGGTGATGGTCATTGTGTTGTTATCTGATTTCATACGTGGAGATGTACCATTTGTTACAGAGCTCGAACTCCTCTCGTAAAAAAATGCAGGCTCTTTCGGCTCGGGCAGAATAGCTCCATCAGTTCCCAACATGAAAAGCACAGACGACATAACTGGCCTATCTTCTGCAAATTTCTGAACACACAATAGTCCAACTTGTACACATCTTTTCACTTGAGATTCGATGAATGTTTCGTTTAAAATTTCATCCATCAGCTCCAGAGTCTTGTCCTCTTTCCATAGCAAAAATGCCTGTCAAGATTAATACATATTACGATCCCTTAATTTGTCTCTAAAATATAATATTTTTTTAGTATTTGTAGATGGGAAAAAATATTACATGTCCCAACAGGGTATAATAGTTATGACAGTTGTTGAAACCTTTGTTCTTTCTCCCACTCACTATCTCTAACAATACCACTCCCAAACTGAATACGTCAGACTTCACCGAGAATTTCCCATCAATTGCGTATTCCGGAGCCATATACCCACTGCATAAATAGTTCAATCACATGGGTCGTTTTTATTTTTAAATAATAATATGTTTTGTTGAGATAAAAGAGCTCTTACTAGGTCCCGACAACTCGTTTTGTTCTAGCAATAGATTGATCTTCTCCAAAGGCTCTTGCTAAGCCAAAATCTGAAATTTTTGGATTTAAATTTGCATCTAGTAGAATATTGCTCGTTTTGAGATCTCGATGGATAATCTTCAATCTGGAATCCTGGTGGAGGTACAACAGTCCCCTTGCGATTCCCATGATAATATCGAAACTCTTAGGCCATGTCAAAATTTTCCCTCGATTTTGATCTGCACACGATTGAATACCTTATGAGATTTAAGCTCTTACAGATTCGATTGAACTGAACTGAGGGGAATTTTCAAGAAAAAAACAACTAAATGAGGGTATATTAGGCTGTACCGAAAACAAAACAGTCCAGACTTTTATTCCGTAGGTATTCGTAGATTAGCATTCTTTCCTCTCCTTCAATGCAACATCCCAAAAGCCTGACGAGATTTCTATGTTGAAGCTTGGCAATCAAAAGTACTTCATTTTTGAACTCTTCAATACCCTGACTTGAAGATCTTGACAATCTTTTAACGGCTATTTCTTCTTCTGTTGACAAATTGCCCTGTTTATGCATAGTAGAATACGAGTCAAGACGCCAAACAGTTGTTTTTTGTGTTTACATTACTCTAATGTAATACATTACCCTGTAAACAGAACCAAATCCTCCTTCTCCAATTATGTTTTCTGTGGAGAAATTGTTTGTTGCAGCCACAACAGTTTCCAGCTTGAATATAGGCAATTCTAGATCATCACCATCATTCTTTTTTGCTGATGTGAGGGTAAAAAAACAGCAATAATGTCTCATGCTCTACGTCAAATGCATGTTTTTAACATGAATCGTAGATTTTTGTTCAATTCTATTGCAAAAGTACAAAGCTTTTGTTACCTAGTGTCTTTCGTCTTGTCATGAAAAGCATACCTCCATTGATAATGCCCGAGACAAAAACTCCAGCAGCAATTGATATCAGTATTAGCTTTGCAGGACTTTTCTTCTCCTTCTCCTCTAAATCGGTGCTGCCATCTACAAAACGAACACACCAACTAACAATCAGGACTTTTGAAAATCGGATTACAGAACAAACAGATCTCATTACTTACCTAGTTCTGAAGCTGGTAATCGAATATAGATGACTTGCTTAATATCTGCAGCAAGATTTTCTTTAATATCAACGAGCTCTCCGAACCACAACAAGCATCCATGGCTTTCGTTAGTTATGTACGGATTAGCATATGCAGTGCAATTACAGTTTCTTAAGCACCGAGCACGGCATTCACCGAGGCTCATGCTCGTGTTTAAGAAAAACTTCAACATATCAGGATACTTCACCCTTCTAAACTCAAGAAAACCATCTCCATTATTACAATTCAACGGCGTAACTCTACTGCATCCATCTGACCAATCTTGATGGTCCCAATCCTTTTGTGATTTCGGTGCAAAACCCTTAAAACACTCGCATCTTACCAGTTTGTCGACTCTGCAGATGCCATAAGGACCACACTGATTATACTCATCACACGGATCTCGTGGATTTTCGAAAATGGTATTTGTTGGGTGCTAAATACCAACACGCAAGTGCACGTATCGCAAACAAGTAATAAAGTGGACTCGTGAGAGTCGGATGTCGATCCCACAGGGAATACGCAAATTACCTAATCCTAAGTACCAAATTCTAACAATTATGATTTTTATCCAGCCTACGCAAGTTTGTCAAATTAAATCAATTAAACAACTAAACTAATTAAGAAAGCAAATAACACGGGAAAATATCAATTAAAACAGACCTAGAATTTTATCTTCCCCCTACGCAAGAATTGCTCACCCAAATTCCCTCAATTATGAAATTTATGATTCATGATTATTAACCCGAGACACTAATTTACTCATAACCCGCTGTCGCGTGTATTATGAGTCTATTATTCATAAACGATTCACTATATGTCTATGCAAACAAATTATGAATAAAGCATTAACTAACAAGTCTCGTAAATGGCTACCTAAGGTGATATCTGTATGTCTACGACACCACATGCAATTGACACACTCATCCGGTGAAAACTACTCGAAGGCTCTTCTACTTACCGTCTAATTATCAAAATAGCTCTGTCGAGTCAATCCCAATAATCACAGATAAAGCACATAAATTGATCGAGTTCATGCACTAACAATCATAACAAGTAGAAGAAATAATCATAAAATCATAATTGCATAATCTCAAGAAAACGGGTTCACCATCCCCACATAGGGTTCAAATAAAATCCTAGATTAAAAACTTAGCTACTCGTAATTCTTATGATAAGCAAAATAGAATGAATAAAATAAATAAGAAAAACTATGCTTGAGTCTTCGTTGATCTTCGTTCTTCGTGTTTTGTGGTGTAAAATTTCGTCCTTATGGTGTAGAGACATGTTGCTTTTATAGGCTTTTCTTGATAAGGAAGTAGTAGAAACCTAATAGGAATCAATTTCCGTCACTTTCCCCCATCAGGACTTGTTCTTCGATTTTCGCCATGTTGGAGTCCGAATTTTGGAATATTTTGTAAATAAGAATTGTAGCCCTTGAAATTAGCTTTCCAATGCCGCCAAAATCACCTAATTCGGAGTTCGTATGAGAGAGATATGCTCGAAATCGTGGACACTGTCAAAGCTGTGGCGAGATTCCTTCTTCCAATTTGATTTGTTTCCTTATTTGCAACTTTTTCCTTTCTTTTTGATCTTTTTTCCTTCATTGACACCTAATTCTCGTTTTTCACCTATAAAACACAAAATCAATCAATTAAAGCACAAATATAATTAAATCTAAACAAAAGATCCACGTAAAGTAAACGTATTGAGTGTAAAATCTACACTCAACACACCCCCAAACTTGAACTTTTGCTTGTCCTCAAGCAATCTCTAATCGTAAGCAAATAACTCAACTACCGCATCTTATCACATAGATTAATGACCAACCTCATGTTTTCAGAACTTGTAATTATAATGAAAATTCATAGGCATTCGCAAGCTCAAAATTCAAAAGCACTTAGTCACTTACCATAGCAAAAAACCACAAATCATGCAATTGCTTCAAGCATCCAATATTTGTAAATTAAAGATAGAAAAAAGTTATGCTTACATGTATATGTTTGACTCCAAATACTCACCAAAATATTCTACTCTACTAATATCGAACATTAAGCTATTGGGATCATTGGGGCTTTTTGGCTTTCAATTGTTAGGCTTTTTGGTTCGAGGTAGGAAATATGGTATATGTGGCTATTCTTCTTGAATTGAGGTGATTACGCCAAAATTTGAAATATAAGCGTTTGAAACAATGAAGTCACCTCTAAAGACTTTAATAAACTCGATTCTTAAGAGTTCAAAAGTCTCCACTTTTGCTCTTAAGACAATGGATCGAGCTTTCAAAACAATTCAACAACTAGTCCTTACTTCTCCCATCTAGTCTCTTCTTCTTCTCTTTTTTTTTTTTTTTTTTTTATATATATATATAGACACATATATATTTTTCTTCTTCTTTTTTTCTTCTCTATTTTTTTTCTTTTTTTTTTTCTCTCTCTCTTTTTTTTTCTTTTTTTTTTATTTTTTTTTTTTTCAGGGAAGAAGAAGAAGGACTTTATAAAAAAATTCAAGCGAACTCCAAGGGGTAATTTTTCAAGAATCTCCATCTATTCTACCTTATACACATTGGATAAAAGAAAGAACACCTTTTCTCCGAGGCTCAAATCAAGGTTTTAAGGAAAATTTCGATAAAAAGGTCGGCTTGAAAGGCTCAAACGGATCAAAGAAGGCCCAAATCATATCCCAAATCACTCACTACTCAATACTTCGTATCATAAATTTCCTAAGGTGAGGTCTAAAACCGAACATAGCATGATCTAACACAAATTAACTCCAAATTTAAAATACAAAACATTCAACCAAAACAATGCACAAAGTGTGATTCCTATCAATAATTCGTTTCTAAGTTCCGTTGAATCGAAAGCTAAACAAATATCTAATCATTATCACACAAAACAAGCAATCTCATCATCAAACATTGATCATCTCTCATAATTATAACTCATCGATCCATTCGACTCAAGCACATTTTTTTTTTTAAGAAAACAATAAATAAACGAGAAAAAAAAAAATCCTAAGGCATGCAAACTAAAAAATTAAAGCACATAAAAACAAGTAATTTTCCACCCCCAAACTTAAAATTTACATTGCCCTCAATGCAATTAGAACAAAGTTCAAGGATAGAATACACCTGAGTAGTCGGAAGGTCCTTCTCCGGGATGCACTCTTTGCTGTTCGTTTAATCCACATTTAACGTCCAATCCCTTAGTGTTTGACTTTCGACCTAAAAATTAAAACAAGATTAAATTATTAGTTTGCGCATGCTAAAATCCTAAGAAAAATAAAAATAAATAAAAATACGAAAATCGATAAATGCTTGGGTTGCCTCCCGAGAAGCGCTAAGTTTTAAGTCTTCAGCCAGACTTTGCTTCTTAAAACCGTTATGTCCAATCCAAAGCCTTGTAGATTGCGCATCCATCCATGAGCTCTATCACTTCAATTGCAACCAAGGCATGGATAGCATTGCAATATATCAGGATCCACCTTAGCTTGTAGTCTTTCTTGGTTGTAATCAATCGGTACGAAGCTAAGATGGGATCTTCATCACCCGCTCCCTCAAATCGGTACACAAAAACCTCACGTCCGCGTATAACCTCCACTTCAAACACATTCGTCTTCTCATCAACCTCTATTGATGCCTTCAAATCTACATTTAGATCAACGACAGGGTCCACAACTAGAATATCTTCAATCATTACATCCATCTCCTTCTTCTCTTGTTTTGAGACATCTTCATGGTTTAGCTCGATTGCCTTCTCAGATTCATCATGCTCAAGTGTCTTCGTAATTTCTATTTCTCTCATATCGACACTATTTTCTGGACTTGGAAGATTTTTCTCACCGCATGCTTCACCCGAATTTTCTTTGATATAACCATTACCGATTTCGTCTGGAATATTTTCAAGAGATTCAGATTTTAATTTGAGCGTCATTTCTTCCAGTTGTATCTCCATGTTTCGAAATGATGATTGAGTGGACTTCATGAATTCGGCAATGAGGGATACCAAATCAACTTGTTCATCAGTGGTCTGCTGCTGCTGCATTGGATAATAATTTTGAAAATCATCAAATTGTGGCTCTCTATGTTGAAACTCGTTCAAATCTTGATCTTGAAAGCTTTGCTCGTATAAGTTGTGGGTGTAAGTGTTCCGATAACCTCCGTTGGTAATTTCGTCGAAATTCGTCGCTGTTGGTGATACCCAACATTGATCGGAATAATGATTTCCACCACATGCTGAACAAAACGGAGGCATATCATAGGTGTTTTGGAGGTATTCGTCAGATGTAAGCCATTCATATCCCGTTTGAGGTGCCCGAACATTGTAACCAGACATGAAACAAAAACAACAAAAAATAAAAATTAAAAATAAAAATAAAAATAAAAATTAAATGGCTGAAGTAAGAAAAATTGCTCAAATTTGATATTAGAATAAATAGATAATTTAGCCGTATTCCCCGGCAACGGCGCCAAAAACTTGTTGGGTGCTAAATACCAACACGCAAGTGCACGTATCGCAAACAAGTAATAAAGTGGACTCGTGAGAGTCGGATGTCGATCCCACAGGGAATACGCAAATTACCTAATCCTAAGTACCAAATTCTAACAATTATGATTTTTATCCAGCCTACGCAAGTTTGTCAAATTAAATCAATTAAACAACTAAACTAATTAAGAAAGCAAATAACACGGGAAAATATCAATTAAAACAGACCTAGAATTTTATCTTCCCCCTACGCAAGAATTGCTCACCCAAATTCCCTCAATTATGAAATTTATGATTCATGATTATTAACCCGAGACACTAATTTACTCATAACCCGCTGTCGCGTGTATTATGAGTCTATTATTCATAAACGATTCACTATATGTCTATGCAAACAAATTATGAATAAAGCATTAACTAACAAGTCTCGTAAATGGCTACCTAAGGTGATATCTGTATGTCTACGACACCACATGCAATTGACACACTCATCCGGTGAAAACTACTCGAAGGCTCTTCTACTTACCGTCTAATTATCAAAATAGCTCTGTCGAGTCAATCCCAATAATCACAGATAAAGCACATAAATTGATCGAGTTCATGCACTAACAATCATAACAAGTAGAAGAAATAATCATAAAATCATAATTGCATAATCTCAAGAAAACGGGTTCACCATCCCCACATAGGGTTCAAATAAAATCCTAGATTAAAAACTTAGCTACTCGTAATTCTTATGATAAGCAAAATAGAATGAATAAAATAAATAAGAAAAACTATGCTTGAGTCTTCGTTGATCTTCGTTCTTCGTGTTTTGTGGTGTAAAATTTCGTCCTTATGGTGTAGAGACATGTTGCTTTTATAGGCTTTTCTTGATAAGGAAGTAGTAGAAACCTAATAGGAATCAATTTCCGTCACTTTCCCCCATCAGGACTTGTTCTTCGATTTTCGCCATGTTGGAGTCCGAATTTTGGAATATTTTGTAAATAAGAATTGTAGCCCTTGAAATTAGCTTTCCAATGCCGCCAAAATCACCTAATTCGGAGTTCGTATGAGAGAGATATGCTCGAAATCGTGGACACTGTCAAAGCTGTGGCGAGATTCCTTCTTCCAATTTGATTTGTTTCCTTATTTGCAACTTTTTCCTTTCTTTTTGATCTTTTTTCCTTCATTGACACCTAATTCTCGTTTTTCACCTATAAAACACAAAATCAATCAATTAAAGCACAAATATAATTAAATCTAAACAAAAGATCCACGTAAAGTAAACGTATTGAGTGTAAAATCTACACTCAACACACCCCCAAACTTGAACTTTTGCTTGTCCTCAAGCAATCTCTAATCGTAAGCAAATAACTCAACTACCGCATCTTATCACATAGATTAATGACCAACCTCATGTTTTCAGAACTTGTAATTATAATGAAAATTCATAGGCATTCGCAAGCTCAAAATTCAAAAGCACTTAGTCACTTACCATAGCAAAAAACCACAAATCATGCAATTGCTTCAAGCATCCAATATTTGTAAATTAAAGATAGAAAAAAGTTATGCTTACATGTATATGTTTGACTCCAAATACTCACCAAAATATTCTACTCTACTAATATCGAACATTAAGCTATTGGGATCATTGGGGCTTTTTGGCTTTCAATTGTTAGGCTTTTTGGTTCGAGGTAGGAAATATGGTATATGTGGCTATTCTTCTTGAATTGAGGTGATTACGCCAAAATTTGAAATATAAGCGTTTGAAACAATGAAGTCACCTCTAAAGACTTTAATAAACTCGATTCTTAAGAGTTCAAAAGTCTCCACTTTTGCTCTTAAGACAATGGATCGAGCTTTCAAAACAATTCAACAACTAGTCCTTACTTCTCCCATCTAGTCTCTTCTTCTTCTCTTTTTTTTTTTTTTTTTTTATATATATATATAGACACATATATATTTTTCTTCTTCTTTTTTTCTTCTCTATTTTTTTTCTTTTTTTTTTTCTCTCTCTCTTTTTTTTTCTTTTTTTTTTATTTTTTTTTTTTTCAGGGAAGAAGAAGAAGGACTTTATAAAAAAATTCAAGCGAACTCCAAGGGGTAATTTTTCAAGAATCTCCATCTATTCTACCTTATACACATTGGATAAAAGAAAGAACACCTTTTCTCCGAGGCTCAAATCAAGGTTTTAAGGAAAATTTCGATAAAAAGGTCGGCTTGAAAGGCTCAAACGGATCAAAGAAGGCCCAAATCATATCCCAAATCACTCACTACTCAATACTTCGTATCATAAATTTCCTAAGGTGAGGTCTAAAACCGAACATAGCATGATCTAACACAAATTAACTCCAAATTTAAAATACAAAACATTCAACCAAAACAATGCACAAAGTGTGATTCCTATCAATAATTCGTTTCTAAGTTCCGTTGAATCGAAAGCTAAACAAATATCTAATCATTATCACACAAAACAAGCAATCTCATCATCAAACATTGATCATCTCTCATAATTATAACTCATCGATCCATTCGACTCAAGCACATTTTTTTTTTTAAGAAAACAATAAATAAACGAGAAAAAAAAAAATCCTAAGGCATGCAAACTAAAAAATTAAAGCACATAAAAACAAGTAATTTTCCACCCCCAAACTTAAAATTTACATTGCCCTCAATGCAATTAGAACAAAGTTCAAGGATAGAATACACCTGAGTAGTCGGAAGGTCCTTCTCCGGGATGCACTCTTTGCTGTTCGTTTAATCCACATTTAACGTCCAATCCCTTAGTGTTTGACTTTCGACCTAAAAATTAAAACAAGATTAAATTATTAGTTTGCGCATGCTAAAATCCTAAGAAAAATAAAAATAAATAAAAATACGAAAATCGATAAATGCTTGGGTTGCCTCCCGAGAAGCGCTAAGTTTTAAGTCTTCAGCCAGACTTTGCTTCTTAAAACCGTTATGTCCAATCCAAAGCCTTGTAGATTGCGCATCCATCCATGAGCTCTATCACTTCAATTGCAACCAAGGCATGGATAGCATTGCAATATATCAGGATCCACCTTAGCTTGTAGTCTTTCTTGGTTGTAATCAATCGGTACGAAGCTAAGATGGGATCTTCATCACCCGCTCCCTCAAATCGGTACACAAAAACCTCACGTCCGCGTATAACCTCCACTTCAAACACATTCGTCTTCTCATCAACCTCTATTGATGCCTTCAAATCTACATTTAGATCAACGACAGGGTCCACAACTAGAATATCTTCAATCATTACATCCATCTCCTTCTTCTCTTGTTTTGAGACATCTTCATGGTTTAGCTCGATTGCCTTCTCAGATTCATCATGCTCAAGTGTCTTCGTAATTTCTATTTCTCTCATATCGACACTATTTTCTGGACTTGGAAGATTTTTCTCACCGCATGCTTCACCCGAATTTTCTTTGATATAACCATTACCGATTTCGTCTGGAATATTTTCAAGAGATTCAGATTTTAATTTGAGCGTCATTTCTTCCAGTTGTATCTCCATGTTTCGAAATGATGATTGAGTGGACTTCATGAATTCGGCAATGAGGGATACCAAATCAACTTGTTCATCAGTGGTCTGCTGCTGCTGCATTGGATAATAATTTTGAAAATCATCAAATTGTGGCTCTCTATGTTGAAACTCGTTCAAATCTTGATCTTGAAAGCTTTGCTCGTATAAGTTGTGGGTGTAAGTGTTCCGATAACCTCCGTTGGTAATTTCGTCGAAATTCGTCGCTGTTGGTGATACCCAACATTGATCGGAATAATGATTTCCACCACATGCTGAACAAAACGGAGGCATATCATAGGTGTTTTGGAGGTATTCGTCAGATGTAAGCCATTCATATCCCGTTTGAGGTGCCCGAACATTGTAACCAGACATGAAACAAAAACAACAAAAAATAAAAATTAAAAATAAAAATAAAAATAAAAATTAAATGGCTGAAGTAAGAAAAATTGCTCAAATTTGATATTAGAATAAATAGATAATTTAGCCGTATTCCCCGGCAACGGCGCCAAAAACTTGTTGGGTGCTAAATACCAACACGCAAGTGCACGTATCGCAAACAAGTAATAAAGTGGACTCGTGAGAGTCGGATGTCGATCCCACAGGGAATACGCAAATTACCTAATCCTAAGTACCAAATTCTAACAATTATGATTTTTATCCAGCCTACGCAAGTTTGTCAAATTAAATCAATTAAACAACTAAACTAATTAAGAAAGCAAATAACACGGGAAAATATCAATTAAAACAGACCTAGAATTTTATCTTCCCCCTACGCAAGAATTGCTCACCCAAATTCCCTCAATTATGAAATTTATGATTCATGATTATTAACCCGAGACACTAATTTACTCATAACCCGCTGTCGCGTGTATTATGAGTCTATTATTCATAAACGATTCACTATATGTCTATGCAAACAAATTATGAATAAAGCATTAACTAACAAGTCTCGTAAATGGCTACCTAAGGTGATATCTGTATGTCTACGACACCACATGCAATTGACACACTCATCCGGTGAAAACTACTCGAAGGCTCTTCTACTTACCGTCTAATTATCAAAATAGCTCTGTCGAGTCAATCCCAATAATCACAGATAAAGCACATAAATTGATCGAGTTCATGCACTAACAATCATAACAAGTAGAAGAAATAATCATAAAATCATAATTGCATAATCTCAAGAAAACGGGTTCACCATCCCCACATAGGGTTCAAATAAAATCCTAGATTAAAAACTTAGCTACTCGTAATTCTTATGATAAGCAAAATAGAATGAATAAAATAAATAAGAAAAACTATGCTTGAGTCTTCGTTGATCTTCGTTCTTCGTGTTTTGTGGTGTAAAATTTCGTCCTTATGGTGTAGAGACATGTTGCTTTTATAGGCTTTTCTTGATAAGGAAGTAGTAGAAACCTAATAGGAATCAATTTCCGTCACTTTCCCCCATCAGGACTTGTTCTTCGATTTTCGCCATGTTGGAGTCCGAATTTTGGAATATTTTGTAAATAAGAATTGTAGCCCTTGAAATTAGCTTTCCAATGCCGCCAAAATCACCTAATTCGGAGTTCGTATGAGAGAGATATGCTCGAAATCGTGGACACTGTCAAAGCTGTGGCGAGATTCCTTCTTCCAATTTGATTTGTTTCCTTATTTGCAACTTTTTCCTTTCTTTTTGATCTTTTTTCCTTCATTGACACCTAATTCTCGTTTTTCACCTATAAAACACAAAATCAATCAATTAAAGCACAAATATAATTAAATCTAAACAAAAGATCCACGTAAAGTAAACGTATTGAGTGTAAAATCTACACTCAACACACCCCCAAACTTGAACTTTTGCTTGTCCTCAAGCAATCTCTAATCGTAAGCAAATAACTCAACTACCGCATCTTATCACATAGATTAATGACCAACCTCATGTTTTCAGAACTTGTAATTATAATGAAAATTCATAGGCATTCGCAAGCTCAAAATTCAAAAGCACTTAGTCACTTACCATAGCAAAAAACCACAAATCATGCAATTGCTTCAAGCATCCAATATTTGTAAATTAAAGATAGAAAAAAGTTATGCTTACATGTATATGTTTGACTCCAAATACTCACCAAAATATTCTACTCTACTAATATCGAACATTAAGCTATTGGGATCATTGGGGCTTTTTGGCTTTCAATTGTTAGGCTTTTTGGTTCGAGGTAGGAAATATGGTATATGTGGCTATTCTTCTTGAATTGAGGTGATTACGCCAAAATTTGAAATATAAGCGTTTGAAACAATGAAGTCACCTCTAAAGACTTTAATAAACTCGATTCTTAAGAGTTCAAAAGTCTCCACTTTTGCTCTTAAGACAATGGATTCCACTTATCCTTTCTGGAATTCATTGTAAAACGTTTCAGCGAACCGGATTTCTCCATTGTCACTCTAGTGGAAATTGAGTTGTCGTAGGGTTCCACTACATATATCAGCCTCTCCTCATCGAAAACAAGTTGGGGTTTGAAAAGTCGATTGGGGAAGGGCAAAACCCCGCCGAAATAAAGGCCGTTCCAAATTCCGGTTCGGAAAACCTTCGTTTTCCCCCATCTGTAAACCACCATCTCCGGCAAACCATTATTCTCGATCCTGAAGAGAAACTCTCCCGGAGAAGGATCGTCGGAATTTCTCCACGACGTCAAACTCGCCTCTGCACCAGTAGTGACGTCATCCACCATCTTCATACCTGGCAGCCACGTGTCAGTCGGGTAATCGAAGCTCTGCCATATCCAAATTCCACTTGCCTTGTCGATAATAACCAAATTCCCAGTGTCTAAGAGCTGTAACACCGGAATTGACGCCACCGATGAAGAATTCCCCGACGACCAAATTACGATTTCGCCCCTGCGTATAACTAGGGTTTGATTACCAACTACGGTTAAGACTACTCCTTGTGGTTCTGCTATAGGGGTGTTCCGATTCGCAACCCAGACTACGATCTCCGGCGTGCTTTTATACCAAATCCCTAAGAAATAATTTCTGGATTTTCCCGGGGAGAAAAATCCGAGCTCGAAAATTAGGGTTTGTGAAATCAAAGTCTGCCCAGCTGCAATCGTTTGATCCGGAAAAAGCGTATCATTTCCGACACAGAATTTCCGAAAGATGGCGGGAAGAAGAAGAAGAGAACATAGGAATGTAGTGAAGAAGAAGAAAGGCGCCATTTTCGAACCAGATTTTATCTCTGTGGAAAAATAATATTTTGCCAACCACCATTTTCCTGCATGCTAATTGCTAGTTGCTAGTTGCTACCATACATTATTGAATTTCATCCAACTGTCATGAACAAGATATGTAAGACTTGGACTTTGACTTTGATTTGGTTTGGTGACTGTTTTTTTTTTCATTTATTTAAATCCAATTTTTTATTGTTAAAAAAAAAAAATCCATTTTTTTTATATTAAATCGCTTTTTTTTTCTTTTTAGATTGGAATTATAAATTTCAAATCATTCTAAAATTTTGAATTTAATTTTTTTTAGGGTAAATTCCACTTTCCCCCCTTGTACTTTGGTTGGATATCACTTTACCCCCTTGTACTCTCAATTGCATCGATTTGCATACCCGCGCACACGCACACACTGGGATTGAACCTCGGACCTCTCACCATCAAGAATGGGAGTGGTATCACTCAACCACGCATTGTATGTCCGAAAATTCCTCTATCTTGCCTCCAAATCCGTAATAGTTATTGTGTTACTATCAGATTTCGTACTTGGAGATGTACCACTTGTTACAGAGGTCGAACTTCTCTCGTAAAAAAACGCAGGCTCTTTCGGTTCAGGCAGAATAGCTCCATCGGTTCCCAACATGAAAACCACAGCTGGCATAACTGGCCTATCTTCTGCAAATTTCTGAACACACAAAAGCCCAACTTGTACGCATCTTTTCACTTGAGATTCATCGAGTGTCTCGTTTAAACTTTCATCCATGAGCTCCAGAGTCTTGTTTTCTCTCCACAGCAACCATGCCTGTCAAGATTAATACACATTAAGATCCTTAGTTTTCACGAAAATTGGACACTACTTTTAGTATTTGTAGGCAAGAAGAAAATTACATGTCCTAAAAGGTTATGGTAATGATCAGAGTAGTCAAAACCCCTATTCTTTTTCCCACTCACTATCTCTAACAATACCACCCCAAAGCTGAACACATCAGACTTCACCGAGAATTTCCCATCGATTGCGTACTCTGGAGCCATATACCCACTGCAGACAATTAACGGTCAATAAAATATATCAAAGAAGAATAAAAAAAAGATATTTGTTGGTATAGAAGAAAAGCTTACTATGTCCCAACAACTCTTTTTGTTCTAGCAACACTTTGATCTTCTCCGATAATTCTTGCTAATCCGAAATCTGAAATTTTCGGATTTAAGTTTCTATCGAGTGAAATGTTGCTTGTTTTGAGATCCCTATGGACGATCTTTAATCTGGAATCTCGATGGAGGTACAATATTCCTCTTGCAATTCCCATGATAATGTCATACCGCTTAAACCATGTCAAAACTGTCCTTCGATTTCGATCTGCACATGATTGAATTATCTTTTGAGATTTAAGCTATTGCATATTCAGTACATACAAAAGAACTAAATGAGGGTATATTAGCCAGTACCGAAAACAAAATAGTCCAGACTTTTGTTCTGCAAGTATTCGTAGATTAGCATTCTTTCCTCTCCTTCAATGCAGCATCCCAAAAGTCTGACGAGGTTTCTATGCTGAAGCTTGGCAATCGATGTAACTTCATTTTTGAACTCTTCAAGACCCTGACTTGAAGATCTTGACAACCTTTTAACTGCTATTTCTTCTTCTACCGACAAGTTACCCTGTTTATGCATGGTGGTAGCTGTAAGAGTCGGAATGCCAAAATAAATAGTTTATTTTCTTAATCTAATTAGCTACTCCGATGTACTACCTTACCTTGTAAACAGGACCAAACCCTCCTTCTCCAATTACATTTTCTGTGGAGAAATTGTTTGTTGCAGCCACAATAGTTGCCAACTTTAGTATAGGCAATTCTAGATCATCACCGTCGTCCTTTTTGGCAGCTGCGAGGGTAAAAACATAAACAGCAACAATGTCTCATGCTCTACGTCAAATGCATGTTTTCAACATGAAGACAAGAATTTATTTTTTTCGATTTGCACAAGTTCAAAACTTATGTTACCTCGTCTCTTTTGCCTTGTCATGAAGAGTATAGCTCCATTGATAAAGCCGGAGATAAGAGCTCCAGCAGCAATTGATATCAGTATTATCTTCATAGGCGTTTCATTCTCCTTCTCCTTTAAATCGATGCTACCATCTAGAAAACCAACATCAGATTCTGTATTCAAGAATATTCCAGTATATATTTACGCAATTGATAGTATTACCTAGTTCCGAAGTTGGTAACCGAATGTGGATGATTTGCTTCGTACCTACAGGAGGATGTTCTCTGATATCAATTAGGTCACCAAACCACATCAAGCATCCACGCCCTCCATCAGTTATGATCGGATTAGCATACGCACTGCAATTGCAGTTTCTTAAGCACTGAGCTCTGCATTCACCGAGGCTCATGCTACTATTCAACCAATAATCCAACATATCCGGATATTTCGCCCTTTTAACTTCAAGAAAACCATCTCCATTGCTCTTGCAATTCAACGGCTTAATCCTAGTGCACCCACCGGACCAATCTTCGTAATTCCAATCTTTTTCGGATTTCGGCGAAAACCCTTTAAAACACTCGCATATTACAAGTTGCTCGATTCTGCAGATAGCATTAGGACCACACGTACCATATTCATCACATGGATCTCGTGGAATCACGTTCATAGAATTCCACTTGTCCTTTCCCGCATTCAAAGTGTAGCGCTTGAGCAAACCGGATGTCTCTAGTGTTAGTCTTGAGATAAACGAGTTGTCGTTTGGTCCGTATGGTCCTAGTACAGATATCAACTTGTCTCCCTTGAAAGCTAGCACAGGTTTGTGCATGGGATTTTGACTGGGTATTACACCATCGAAGTAAACCCCGTTATACTTTCCTACTCGAAAAGTTTTCCTTGTACCGTTGAAGAGTACAGTCTCAGGCAAACCTTGGTTTACGATCCTGTAAGTAAAATCTCCAGAGGAAGGATCATCTGAATTTTTCCATGATGTGAAGTACTTGTCCAAACCAGCTTCCACATCATTCACCATTTTCATACCTGGTAACCATGTGTCAGTTGGGTAATCGAAGCTCTGCCATATCCAAATTCCGCTTGCCTTGTCGATAATAACCAAATTTCCAGTGTCTAAGAGCTGTAAAATCGGGTTGGATGCCACCGATGAAGAATTCGATGAAGACCAGATTACGGTTACGCCCCTGCGTATAACTAGAGTTTGATTACCAACTATGGTTATGAGTACTCCTTGTGGTTCTGTTATAGGGGTGTTTCGGTTTGCAACCCAAACTACGATATCTGGTGTGTTTCTATACCAAATCCCTAAGAAATGATATCTGGACTTTCCTGGTGAGAAAAATCCGAACTCGAAAATTTGGGTTCGGGAAATCAATGTTTGCCCAACTACAATTGTTTGATCTGGAAATAGTGTATCTATTCCAACAGAGAACTTCAAAGGGGTGATGGAAAGTAGTAAACAGAGAAATGGAGTGAACAAGAAACTCCTCATTTTCTGAATCAGATATTACCTTTGTGGACAATAGATTCTGCTTTGGAAAGAAATCGAGATTTAAATTTGAGTGCTGTTATATGGAGTTCCAAAGTGTGAAGAAGATATGTGTGAAGACTGAAGACTGAAGACTGAAGACTGTTATTAAATAGTTCTGGAGATTCAAAGTTGTCAATAATGAACTCTTAAATTCTAGTACATGGTCAGCACAAGAACACATGTGTTAGTCAAAGTGTAATAATTCATGTATCCGCAGTTGCATGCATTCAAGTTCCTCCGAATTATAGCAGACCAAAGAAATGATATGTGAACAAACTTAAAGCAAAACTAAATGTATCATGTGGAAATGGCCTCTCAGAAAAAATAATAGATAAAAATAAAATTTTCTGTTCCCCTTTTTTTTGCTGACATCAAGAGAAACTAGTTACAGTCCCCAATTCATTGTGTCGATCATGTGACCTTTTTTTGAAAATTCATTTGCTTGATCAAATTTATTCCGAGACTCTAAATACCCATTTAGAATTATATATATTCATTTTTTCGACAAAAAACGGTGTTATAAATGATTTACAAGACACATTGATGGTTCGTCAAATATATACGTTTATTGAGTTAAAAAGATACAAAGTGAGAAATTTTGTACCATGTCTGAAACTTCCTCATCTTGCCTCCAAATCGGTGATGGTCATTGTGTTGCTATCTGATTTCATACGCGGAGATGTACCATTTGTTACAGAGCTCGAACTCCTCTCGTAAAAAAATGCAGGCTCTTTCGGCTCGGGCAGAATAGCTCCATCAGTTCCCAACATGAAAAGCACAGACGACATAATTGGCCTATCTTCTGCAAATTTCTGAACACACAATAGTCCAACTTGTACACATCTTTTCACTTGAGATTCGATGAATGTTTCGTTTAAAATTTCATCCATGAGCTCCAGAGTCTTGTCCTCTTTCCATAGCAAAAATGCCTGTCAAGATTGAATGTGTATTAATCTTGACAGGCGTGGTTGTTGTGGAAAGAAGACAAGTTTATGGAGCTGATGGATGAAAGTTTAAACGAAACATTCGTCGAATCTGAACTGAAAAGATGCGTACAAGTCGGGCTATTGTGCGTTCAGAAATTTGCAGAAGATAGGCCGGTTATGTCGTCTGTGCTTTTCATGTTGGGAACTGATGGAGCTATTCTGCCCGAGCCGAAAGAGCCTGCATTTTTTTACGAGAGGAGTTTGAACCCTATTACAAGTGTTTCATCACCAAGTATGAAATCGGATAATAACACAATGACTATTACCGATTTGGAGGCGAGATAAAGGAGTTTCGGACATGACCCCTTGTATCCTTTTAACTCGATATATGTCGTAAGTTCATAACTAATGTGTATGTATGTATTTGATTAACCAACAATGTGTGTGAGTGGTACCAATCTCATTCTTGATGGTGAGATCCAAATCGGCTTAATTTCACGTTGCTCTCTCGAAATGTACCATTTTCGCACTTTGCCACCCCGGAAATAATTGATGGCATTGTACACCCTCAAAACATGTTTAATCGTTCAAGTTGTGCACCCTACTTTATTTTTTGGCTAGAATTTCCATCATTGAGCTATTTTCTGATTGTCAACTGAGCCATTTTCGCTCGAAAATACATTTGCATTTTGTACCCCGAAGGAAAAAAAAAACATTTGAATAGAGACCATGTTTACGATCATAAATTAAATCAACGACGGAAAATTATAATCGGAAAAATAGACTATGGTGCATTTTGAATGATTAAACATGTTTTGATGGTGCAAAGTGCCATAAAATATTTCGAGAGTGCAAAGTGTCATAAAAAATTTTCCCTTGTCGCGTGGTTGTTGCTCTGATGCTAACATAACAAATACCAGTGGCCTTTTACTACACCATCCTAGGGGTGGGAACGAGCCGAGCTCGAGCCGAGCTCGGCTCTTTTGGCCAGCTCGAGTCCATGTTCCCGAGCTCGAGCTCGAGCTCATCGAGCCAATTTTTTTTGACTCGAGCTCGAGCTCGAGCTCAGGCTTATTAATTTTTTTTTTATAATTTTCTTTTTTATTATTATTATTTAATTTTTTTATTAAAATTATTTTTTTTTATTAGAAATTATTCATAGGAAAATAAAAAAAAAGTTATAAAATAAATAATGAACTCTAGTTATATATATTTTTTATTTTTTCTATTATTATTATTATTATTATAATATTTTATATAATTATGAATTATTTAAGTAATATAGATTTGTTTCTATTTAAATGCTAGATATATTTATTATTATAGACTATTTACTATTTAGTTAATAATAATAATAATATATATATTTTACAACTATATATATGTACATCTCCCCACTTTGTCCTACTTAATTTATTTTCTCTTTTTTTTTGGCACTCCAGACCTAGAAACGACGCCGTTTTATTTTCCTCATCCAATCATACGCCAGATTTCTTTTCTTTTCCTTTTATTTTCAACCAGGTCGAACCATTTTGTTTGTTGAATATGTTAATAATATTGAACTTCTTTCTTTTTGACATGTTTTTTATTTCGCTATGTTAGAAGATTGTGGGTTTGATCAGTTATTATTTGTTAGTATATGTTTAATTTATGTGTAACTTTGGATATGATATGGCATGGTACAATTTTATTGAATTTTTCTTTTTTTATTTATTTATTTATTATATCTTACGATTCGACGAGCGATAATTTTGAATTTCTAGAATTTTGGAGTTTTCTGGTTGGTTAAATTCAATTTGTCTTTGGAAAATCTCAATGAAGGGGAAACACAATAAGATCTGTTTAATAATATGATGAAACTATTTTTGCTGTTGTGATATCCTGTGCAAAATATATATTTATTTTGGATATATTTTGCCTTTGTTTGCATCTCTATTTTATTTTTCATTGCCAGCAACAAGTTTATGTTTTCGTGATTTTGATACCAACTAATTTTGAATTGCAGGGTTTAATTTGTGAATAGTGTTACTATGGACCTGCACCATTCCACGATAATATTGCTTCTTGGATTTCTGCACAAAACCGTAATTTATCGTCCTATGTTCAGACAGGGGACAAGGTACATTGATTTTAGTTTTAACCGTACTACCTTAGTTATTTTGATTTGCACCTGAGATCATTAGAATTTGCTATCTTTTTAAACGTAAGTTGCGTTTATTGGAAATCATCAGTGAATCCTATCGGATAATTGTTCCAAATCCTATCGGATAATTGTTCCAGATAGGATCATCCAGCAGAGGTAAAATGTAATTTTGTTTTGGAAATTTTATTGGTATTATTTTTCGCTTTCAAGAATCCACTCTGCTTTAAAGATGAACATTTTCATCAAGTTTTTCTCTACGAGAATTTTTAGAAAAATGTCATAATATTGTTATTATTTCTCTAAGATTTGATTGTATTCTTTGTTTGTGAATTTGCAAATTTGTATATTGTAGTACCGATCAAGGTAGGTGTATGTCAACTGATTTTGAGGTTCGAGGGGCCACATCGGATTTTTCCCAAGCAGATACAAATGCTCTTTCACAATATTATTTCATGCTTTCATGAGTTTTTTTCTCATGGTCTACTAGGGACTGTTATACAAAGATTGTGGGTTGGTATACAGAGAATTAATGCACCAGGTTTCACATTTCGGGTTTCATATTGTCTCTTTTAGATTTATTTTCTTTTTCATTACACGGAGTTTATTGACAGCTGAATAGTGCTGGACAGTTACAAAATGTAGCAACTTCCTTACTGGAGTTTTGGAACTCAGTGGACGCAACAATGAAAGAGCATGGCAGGCTTTCTGTTGAGATCATTAATTATGTGAGTCGAGAGTTTTTGCTTTAAGGGGAACAATATGGTTCTTCTTTTTTACTTTTTTGCTTTATTTTGTTATGTCCAACACATATACAATTGCGTATCAGACTATTTTGATATTCATCTGGCAGGTCAAAGTTGAAATTTCTCGACCGTGTTAGATGGAAGGCACCAAAATGAAGGAACTCGTTTAAAAAAGGTAAGGCAAATTTAGAATATATTCGTAGTAGGCCACAATTGGTTCAAAAAATAACCTGTTTGGGTAAATTCTTTACGCACTTTTTCTTTGTCTTTCTTTCGTTGTTTTTGGTGCGTAATCTGTTTGCAACTTTTTTTTTCAATTGGAGAGGGGCAGTTTGGTCTCAGTTCCAGCAGAGCATTGCACATCTATCTTTTTCTTCAAGTCGTATCTCTCTGATAAGGTATTAGATTAATTTTTTTGGGGCCTCTTTCACAATTATTTCATTGTTTTTATTTTCTGCAGGTGCTGTCTATTGTATGCCTCCCATGGTAGTGCAGAGTCTTTTAATATATGATGTTGTCCTACAATGCTATTCAAATATTTTTTGTCGTAATCTTATGCACTTGTATAAGTTGAACAAATCTGTGTTTAGTTAGGCAACACTTATTCAAATTCATATAAATGCATCTCCCGACTTTTTTTTTTAACTATGCAACATGTCGAATACACACGGGCACCGCGCCTTGCGCGGTGCTCCATACCTAGTATATATATATATATATATATATATATATATATATATATATATATATATATATATATATATATATATATATGTAAAAAGAAAAAAGAAAAAAAAAATAGAAGGCAGCTCGCGAGCCGGCTCGCGAGCTGTCGAACAACTAATTTTGGGCTCGAGCTCGAGCTCGTCCGAAGCTCGAGCTTTTTTCGAGCCGGCGCGTCGAGTTCGCGAGCCGGCTCGGCTCGTTTACCACCCCTACACCATCCTAAATTCCTTGAATTTTACCCGTTGATTCGGAAAGTTCCACGTCACTCGATTTGAATTTTGAAAAAACTATTTAATATTCACCAGACTTTTTACACAATAACTAACAGAAAGACAGTCAAAAGTCTTTACATACATCTTCTTCTTCACACTCAACCATGGAATTTCATATCACACTACTCAAATTCAATCTTCATTCACAAAGCCATTTGGTTCAAAGCCGGGTCGCAAATCTTCAATATGGGCGGGCTCGACTATCTGGGCAACCCGAGTTTGGTCCACGCGCAAAGCATCTTGGCGATATGGGCGACCCAAGTTCTTCTGATGGGAGCCGTTGAGGGCTACCGTATTGACGGTGGGCCCCTCGGTGAAGTGGTGGACCCGTTGTACCCGGGTGGAAGTTTTGACCCGTTGGGTCCTGCTGAGGACCCGGAAGCTTTTGCGGAGCTCAAGGTAAAGGAACTCAAGAACGGCAGACTTGCAATGTTCTCAATGTTTGGATTCTTTGTTCAAGCCATTGTTACGGGTAAGGGTCCGTTGGAGAATCTTGCGGATCATCTAGCCGACCCGGTTAACAACAATGCTTGGTCTTATGCCACAAACTTTGTTCCCGGAAAGTGAGATTGTAATTCAAAAAATTCTGATTGTGAAGTCGAAATTGTGATTAGGTTTTTCGGGCATTTATACGTGGTCGACACAAAAATAAAATGTTAATATCAGGGACATGTCGATAACTTGAGTCATTAACTGAAGAAATTTCTCATGTTTGGAGAGCTTTACCAGTCGTTCGGAAATCTATAAAACCGTAGTTACATGCATTCAAGTTCCTCCAAATTATAGACTACATAATGATATGTGAACAAACTTAAAGCAAAACTAATTTAGTATAAGACTCCAAATAACCATAGAATTACACACACACACACACACACACACACACACACGCACACACTCACTGGGATTGAACCTCGGACCTCTCACCATCAAGCATGGGAGTGGTATCACTCAACCACGCATTGTATGTCCGAAAATTCCTCTATCTTGCCTCCAAATCAGTAATAGTCATTGTGTTACTATCGGATTTCGTACTTGGCGATGTACCACTTGTTACAGAGCTCGAACTTCTCTCGTAAAAAAACGCAGGCTCTTTCGGTTCAGGCAAAACAGCTCCATCAGTTCCCAACATGAAAACCACAGCTGGCATAACCGGCCTATCTTCTGCAAATTTCTGAACACACAATAGCCCAACTTGTACACATCTTTTCACTTGAGATTCGACGAATGTCTCGTTTAAACTTTCATCCATCAACTCCAGAGTCTTGTCCTCTTTCCATAGCAACCATGCCTGCCAAGATTAATACACATTACGATCCTTAATTTGTCTTTAAAATAGAAAACTTTTTTTTAGTATTTGTAGATGGGAAAAAATATTACATTTCCCAACAGGGTATAATAGTTATGACAGTTGTTGAAACCTTTGTTCTTTCTCCCACTCACTATCTCTAACAATACCACTCCCAAGCTAAATACATCAGACTTCACCGAGAATTTCCCATCAATTGCGTATTCCGGAGCCATATACCCACTGCATAAATAGTTCAATCACAATGGTCTTTTTTAAAAAAAAAATAATATGTTTTGTTGAGATAAAAGAGCTCTTACTAGGTCCCGACAACTCGTTTTGTTCTAGCAATAGATTGATCTTCTCCAAAGGCTCTTGCTAAGCCAAAATCTGAAATTTTCGGATTTAAATTTGCATCTAGTAGAATATTGCTCGTTTTGAGATCTCGATGGATAATCTTCAATCTGGAATCCTGGTGGAGGTACAACAGTCCCCTTGCGATTCCCATGATAATATCGAAACGCTTAGGCCATGTCAAAATCGTTCTTCTATTTTGATCTACACATGATTGAATACCTTATGAGATTTAAGCTCTTCCAGATTCGATTGCACTGAACTGAAGGGAATTTTCAAGAAAAAAAC
This sequence comes from Erythranthe guttata, assembly GCF_056151865.1. Lineage (NCBI taxonomy): Eukaryota > Viridiplantae > Streptophyta > Magnoliopsida > Lamiales > Phrymaceae > Erythranthe > Erythranthe guttata. Next base: position 19,525,839 of record NC_142540.1, read on the forward strand.
AACTAAATGAGGGTATATTAGGCTGTACCGAAAACAAAACAATCCAGACTTTTATTTTGTAGGTATTCGTAGATTAGCATTCTTTCCTCTCCTTCAATGCAACATCCCAAAAGCCTGACAAGATTTCTATGTTGAAGCTTGGCAATCAAAAGTACTTCGTTTTTGAACTCTTCAATACCCTGACTTGAAGATGTTGACAATCTTTTAACGGCTATTTCTTCTTCTGCTGACAAATTGCCCTGTTTATGCATAGTAGAATAAGAGTCAAGACGCCAAACAGTTGTTTTTTGTGTTTACATTACTCTAATGTAATACATTACCCTGTAAACAGAACCAAATCCTCCTTCTCCAATTATGTTTTCTGTGGAGAAATTGTTTGTTGCAGCCACAATAGTTTCCAGCTTGAATATAGGCAATTCTAGATCATCACCATCATTCTTTTTTGCTGATGTGAGGGTAAAAAAACAGCAATAATGTCTCATGCTCTACGTCAAATGCATGTTTTTAACATGAATCGTAGATTTTTTGTTCAATTCTATTGCAAAAGTACAAAGCTTTTGTTACCTAGTGTCTTTCGTCTTGTCATGAAAAGCATACCTCCATTGATAATGCCCGAGACAAAAACTCCAGCAGCAATTGATATCAGTATTAGCTTTGCAGGACTTTTCTTCTCCTTCTCCTCTAAATCGGTGCTGCCATCTACAAAACGAACACACCAACTAACAATCAGGACTTTTGAAAATCGGATTACAGAACAAACAGATCTCATTACTTACCTAGTTCTGAAGCTGGTAATCGAATATAGATGACTTGCTTAATATCTGCAGCAAGATTTTCTTTAATATCAACGAGCTCTCCGAACCACAACAAGCATCCATGGCTTTCGTTAGTTATGTACGGATTAGCATATGCAGTGCAATTACAGTTTCTTAAGCACCGAGCACGGCATTCATCGAGGCTCATGCCCGTGTTTAAGAAAAACTTCAACATATCAGGATATTTCACCCTTCTAAACTCAAGAAAACCATCTCCATTATTACAATTCAACGGCGTAACTCTACTGCATCCATCTGACCAATCTTGATGGTCCCAATCTTTTTGTGATTTCGGTGCAAAACCCTTAAAACACTCGCATCTTACCGGTTTGTCAACTCTGCAGATGCCATAAGGACCACACTGATTATACTCATCACACGGATCTCGTGGATTTACGAAAACGGTATTCCACTTATCCTTTCTGGAATTCATCGTAAAACGTTTCAGCGAACCGGATTTCTCCATTGTCACTCTAGTGGAAATTGAGCTGTCGTAGGCTTCCACTACATATATCAGCCTCTCTCCATCGAAACCAAGTTGGGGTTTGAAAAGTCGATTGGGGAAGGGCAAAACGCCGCCGAAGTAAAGCCCGTTCCAAATTCCGGTTCGGAAAACCTTTGTTTTCCCCCATCTGTAAACCACCATCTCCGGCAAACCATTATTTTCGATCCTGAAGAGAAACTCTCCCGGAGAAGGATCGTCGGAATTTCTCCACGACGTCAAACTCGCCTCTGCACCAGCTTCCACGTCATCCACCATCTTCATACCTGGCAGCCACGTGTCAGTCGGGTAATCGAAGCTCTGCCATATCCAAATTCCACTTGCCTTGTCGATAATAACCAAATTTCCAGTGTCTAGGAGCTGCAACACCGGAATTGACGCCACCGATGAAGAATCCTCCGACGGCGACCAAATTACGATTTCGCCCCTGCGTATAACTAGGGTTTGATTACCAACTACGGTTAAGACTACTCCTTGTGATTCTGTTACAGGAGTGTTCCGATTCGCAACCCAGACTACGATCTCCGGTGTGCTTTTATACCAAATCCCTAAGAAATAATTTCTGGATTTTCCAGGGGAGAAAAATCCGAGCTCGAAAACTAGGGATTCGGAAATCAAAGTTTGCCCAACTACAATCGTTTGATCCGGAAAAAGCGTATCAATTCCAACACAGAATTTCCGAAAGATGGCGGGAAGAAGAAGAAGAGAACAGAGGAATGTAGTGAAGAAGAAGAAGAAGAAAGGCGCCATTTTCGAACCAGATTTTATCTCTGTGGAAAAATTTATTTTTCGCCAACCACCATTTTACTACATGCTACCATACATTATTATGATCAAGAAAAAAATCAAACACGAAAAATCTGACTACTGAACTGAATTTTCATCCATCTGTGTCAACATGATATGCAAGACTTTGGACTTTTGACTTTTTTAATGACTCTTTTTTTTCACATTTATTTAAATCCAATTTTTTATATTTTAAAAAAATGGAGTGCTCCGTTTTCAATCCTTTCAAATAATGGGATTATTTTAGAGACTCTCGTTTCGAAAATATATATAACTAACTATCATGTTGTTTATACCTTAGCGTAAACCTTCTCCATTTGAATGATAATTTGACATACCCCTAGTTTATTCTGAAATATTCAGAATACTATTTTAAATCAATTTTAAACTCTAGCCCCCAAGGTCTCTAATCGACGATATTACTTCCTAGAGTCATAACTCTGTCTCCGGTTGTTGGAATTCGATGGTTCAACTATTGTTGGATTTCTCTCGTCGAGCTCATTCTTTTGGTAGTTATTTCATTCAGTTTGGAGGGTTGGATCTGTTTCTGCAATTCTTTTTAGTCGGTGTATTTCGACGACGGTTGTCTTATCGGCCAGAGGTGTAATTTGTTTTTCGTCAGTCGGAATTTGACGGGCTACCCACCGTTGGATTCCTCTCGTCGGGATCTATATTTTAATGTAAATTTCATTCATTTTTATATTTTCAAATTTATTTATATATTTTTTTTGCATTTATGAGCGCAGAATCTTGGGTTGTTAGCGACGGCTAGAGTTTTGGTATGATGCGCTTGGGGTGAGAAGTCGTTGACGGTTTGATCTAAAATTCGCAGCTATGGCCTCTCTTTCTCTATCTCTCAATCTCTTAGTGTTTGTTGTTTTTTGAGTGTTTTAATATTTCTTTAATTTTTGTTGATTTGCACTAAAATAATTTCTTTTGTTTTGATTTTACAACTGTAGCTTAATGAATGTCATTGATCATTTCCTTGAAGGTGTCAAATTTTTTGGTTGAAGTTGCATCTGCTTTGTTCAACAGACTGTATACATTATTGTACATTATTATACATTACTATAGTAACATGTAGTTACATATGCATATATTTATGTATTTTTGATTTGTATTTTATTGGTTATGAGTTGATTTGTAATATAAATATTGAAATTTGTAAATTTTTGTTGATGGCATTTATAAATTTCTTTTGTAGCCAGTATTCGTGTGTGTATAATTGATCGACTAAAAATATGCGGTAAAAAAAAAAAAAAGAACATAACTACGCATTGATAGTTTACGACAGTTACATGTAGTTATTTTCAGTACAGTAAACATATTGATTTGAAAAAAAAAAAAAATTAAAATAATTAAAACAATTAAAAAAACTAATATATATATATATATATATATATATATATATATATATATATATATATTGATTTGAAAAAAAAAATTAAAATAATTAAAACAATTAAAAAAACTAATATATATATATATATATATATATATATATATATATATATATATATATATATATATATATATATTATACAGGTTTATTAAAAAAAAATAATAATAATAAATAAATCAGCGAAATGATAAATGCAGGACCAGAAATGTTGAATGAGTTTGGCTCAAAATTGCATACAAAGAAAGTATAGTACTTTTGCTTCTCCAGCAAAATGTCAAATGATGATTTAAGTTTGGGTTTATCCCTAGTTTATTTGGTGGCTAGGGGATGTAAAATAACACCTTCAAATAATTCTATAATTTTGAATTTTTTTTTCTCGTCTATTTCTGTCTGATAATTTATTTTCAATTTGCTCCATTACCAAAACACCCCTCATCTTTCTATAACTACATCCACCCCTGTAATTTGTAGATTTCTTACATTAACACCCTTTTATAGGGGTGGATGTAAGAAATTTATAAACTTCAGGAGGTAGGATGCAATTTCCCAAACAAAAGGGGTATTTTTCATAATTATACTTTACCTTAGGGAGATGGTTGTAATTTATCCTTAACATTATCTCGTCGTCATTGTTTTCCTTCTCTCGATAATTTTCATTGTTAATGAGATACTTAGATTAGCAGTTAGTTTTTAATCGAAATTAGTGAAAAACCCCCAACACAGACAACGGATACCGAGCTCGTAGTAGATACTTCGATATTTCAACAAACAAAATCGAGCTATAAATCCAGATTATATAAATAAACTCGAGCTCTAATTCGAGCTCATTCGAGCAAACCAATTCGAGCTCTTTCAATCAACGGGAAAATACCCGAGCCAATAAACACATTCCGAAAGAACGGTCAATACATATACGGTACGATCATTAGTAAAAAAATTATATATAAATGTACATTAGTTAGACATAGATATACTGAGTTAAGAGTGTATACAAAGTGAGAAATTTTGTACCATGTCTGAAACTTCCCTATCTCGCCTCCAAATCGGTAATAGTCATCGTGTTATTATCCGATTTCATACTTGGCGATGAAACACTTGTAATAGGGCTCAAACTCCTCTCGTAAAAAAACGCAGGCTCTTTCGGTTCAGGCAGAACAGCTCCATCGGTTCCCAACATGAAAAGCACAGACGACACAACCGGCCTATCTTCTGCAAATTTCTGAACGCATAATAGCCCGACTTGTACGCATCTTTTCAGTTCAGATTCGACGAATGTTTCGTTTAAACTTTCATCCATCAACTCCATAAACTTGTCTTCTTTCCACAACAACCACGCCTGTTAAGATTAATACACATTAAGTTATTTAATTTGTCTCTAAAATAGAATATTTTTTTTAGTATTTGTAGCTTGGAAAAAGTATTACGTGTCCCAAAAGGGTATGACAGTTGTCATGGTTGTTGAAACCTCTGTTCTTTTTCCCACTTACTATCTCTAACAATACAACTCCCAAGCTGAATACATCAGACTTCACCGAGAATTTCCCATCAATTGCGTATTCTGGAGCCATATAGCCACTGCATAAATAGTTCCGTCACAAGGGTTTTTTTTGTTTAATATAAATAATAATGAAATGTTTTGTTGATATTAAAAAACTCTTACTATGTACCGACAACTCGTTTTGTTCTAGCAATAGATTGGTCTTCTCCAAAAGCTCTTGCTAAGCCGAAGTCTGCAATTTTTGGATTTAGATTTGCATCTAGTAGGATATTGCTCGTTTTCAGATCTCGATGGATGATCTTTAATCTGGAGTCGTGATGCAGATACATGAGTCCCCTTGCGATCCCCATGATAATGTCGAAGCGCTTAGGCCATGACAAAAGCATCCTTTGATTCTCATCTGCGCGTGATTGAATATGCTAAATACTTCATCCTCCTTCGCATTTTGTTGAATGGGAGATTAATTAAGGATATATAGAGATGTACCGAAAACAAAATAGTCGAGACTTTTATTCTGCAGGTATTCGTAGATTAGTATTCTCTCCTCTCCTTCAATGCAACATCCCAAAAGCCTGACGAGATTTCTATGTTGAAGCTTGGCAATAAAAAATACTTCGTTTTTTAACTCTTCAATACCCTGACTTGAAGATCTTGACAATCTTTTAACGGCTACTTCTTCTGATGCCGACAAATTGCCCTGTTCATGCATATTACAATAAGAATCGGGACATCAAAACAATGGCTACTCTTACGTAATACATTACCTTATAGACAGGACCAAACCCTCCTTCTCCGATTACGTTTTCTTTGGCGAAGTTGTTTGTTGCAGTCAAAATAGTTGCCAACTTGAATATAGGCAATTCCAAATCATTACCATCGTTCTTTTTGGCAGCTGTGAGGGTAAAAAGAAAAACAAAATTAAAAAATTAATGCCTCGTGCTCTACGCCAAAAGCGTGTTTCAAAAGTCAATTTTACTACCTCGTCTCTTTCGTCTTGTCATCAAAAGTATAGCTCCATTGATAAAGCCCGAAACAAGAGCTCCAGCAGCAATTGATATCAGTATTAGCTTTGCGGTGCCTTTTTTCTCCTTTTCCTTCAAATTGGTGCTAGCATCTACAGAAACCAACATCAGATTACGCAATCAAGAATAGTACAGCCTCGTAAGTTATATTTCAGTTCATAATCTTTAATCCGACAATCTAGTTCTGAATACGTACCTATTTCTGAAGCTGGTAAACGAATGTGGATTATTTGCCTAATATCCGCAGCAGGATTTTCTCTGATATCAACGAGCTCCCCAAACCACATCAAGCATCCATGGGTTTCGTTAGTTATGATCGGATTAGCATACGCAGTGCAATTACAGTTTCTTAAGCACCGAGCTCGACATTCACCGAGGCTCATGCTGCTATTCAACCAATAATCCAACATATCCGCATATTTCGCCCTTTTAACCTCAAGAAAGCCATCTCCATTACCCGTGCAATTCAACGGCGTACTCCTAATGCACCCACCGGACCAATCTTCGTGATCCCAATCTTTTTCCGATTTCGGGGAAAACCCTTTAAAACACTCGCATACCTTCGGTTTCTCAATCTTGCAGATAGCATTAGGACCGCACGTGCCATATTCATCGCACAGATCTCGTGGAATCATATGCATTGAATTCCACTTATCCTTTCCAGCATTCAACTTATAGCGCTTGAGCAAACCAGATGCCTCCAGTGTTACTCTTAAGTTAATTGAGCGTTCGTAGGGCACTCGTATCGATATCAACCTCTCGTCTTTGAAACCCAACTCAGGCTTGAACACCTGGTTCGGAAAGGGTATAACCCCGTCCAAGTAAAGCCCGTTCCACTTCCCCGTTCGAAACGCTTTCCTCGTACCTCTGTAAAGTACTATCTCAGACGATCCCTCGTTTTCAATCCTGAAAACAAAATCTCCAGGCGAAGGATCATCCCAATTTCTCCATGATGTCAAGTACTTGTCCAAACCAGCTTCCACGTCACTCACCATCTTCATACCTGGCAACCACGTGTCAGTTGGGTAATCGAAGCTCTGCCATATCCAAATTCCACTTGCCTTGTCGATAATAACCAAATTTCCAGTGTCTAAGAGCTGTAACACCGGAATTGATGCCACCGATGAAGAATTCCCCGACGACCAAATTACGATTTCGCCCCTGCGTATAACTAGGGTTTGATTACCAACTATGGTTAAGACTACTCCTTGTGGTTCTGTTATAGGGGTGTTCCGATTCGCAACCCAGACTACGATCTCCGGTGTGTTTTTATACCAAATCCCTAAGAAATAATTTCTGGATTTTCCAGGGGAGAAAAATCCGAGCTCGAAATTTAGGGTTTGGGAAATCAAAGTTTGCCCAACTACAATCGTTTGATCTGGAAAAAGCGTATCAATTCCAACACAGAATTTCCGAAAGATGGCGGGAAGAAGAAGAAGAGAACATAGGAATGTAGTGAAGAAGAAGAAGAAGAAAGGCGCCATTTTCGAACCAGATTTTATCTCTGTGGAAATATAATATTTTGCCCCCCACCGCCATTTTCCTGAATGCTACCATATATTATGAAGAAAAATCAAACATGAAGAAATGGACTACTCAAATGAGTTGTCATCTAACTGTGTGAACAAGATATGTAAAGACATAGACTTTGACTTTGACTTTGATTGGTAATTTTGATTGGGTGAGAGGAATGACTGTTTTTCTTCCCATTTTTCAATCCAATATTTTATATTAAATCGTTGTTTCAAATCAAATGAATTTGGAGTGTTGGTTTTAAATCCCATATTAAATTTCAAATAATTCTAAACTTTTGATTTTGATTTTTATTTTCCTCTATTTAATTTCTGGTAAATTAGACCTACACTCCTAAGATACGCTAAAATAACTTTAAGGCCCCTGTGGTATTAGCAATTACAATTACCCCTAAACATTGTTAAAAACTAATATGATAATGCATTGGATAAGTTATTTCGTTACAAGTCTAACGTTATTTTAGCATATCTCAGGGGTGTAGCCGTAATTTACCCTTTAATTTATTTTAAATCTGCTTTATTAATATTTGGGTAAATTACAATAACCCCTGAGGTAAGATTTAATTACCAAAAAAACACTCATTGTTCCATAACTACATCCACCCCTACAATTTGTAGATTTTTTGTATTAACACCCTTTTGTAAGGGGTGGATGTAAGAAATTTATAGCATGCAAGGGCCGGATGTAATTTCTCAAACAAAAGGGATTTTTTTTCGTAATTTCACTTTACGGCAAGGTTGTAATTTACCCTTAACATTATATCGTTGTCAGTGCATTTTCCTTCGCTCGATAATTTTCATTGTTAATGAGAAACTTACATTAACAATTAGTTTTTAGCAGCAATTAGTGAAAAACCCCCAACACAAACAACGGATACCGAGCTCGTACTAGATACGTCGACATTTCAACAAACCAAATCAAGCTATAAATCCAGTTTATATAAATAAACTCGAGCTCTAAAATTCACTCAAGCTCTAATTCAAGCTCATTTGAGAAAACCAATTCGATCTCTTTCAATCAACGGAAAATACATATACCGTACGATCATTAGTAAATATATATATATATATATATATATATATATATATATATATATATATATATATATATATATATATATATATACACATTAGTTAGATATAATGAGTTAAGAGAGAAATTTTGTACCTTGTCTGAAACTTCCTTATCTCGCCTCCAAATCGGTAATAGTCATTGTGTTATTATCCAATTTCATACTTGGCGATGAAACACTTGTAATAGGGTTTAAACTCCTCTCGTAAAAAAACGCAGGCTCTTTCGGTTCAGGCAGAACAGCTCCATCGGTTCCCAACATGAAAAGCACAGACGACATAACCGGCCTATCTTCTGCAAGTTTCTGAACGCACAATAGCCCGACTTGTACGCATCTTTTCAGTTCAGATTCGACGAATGTTTCGTTTAAACTTTCATCCATCAACTCCATAAACTTGTCTTCTTTCCACAACAACCACGCCTGTCAAGATTAATACACATTAAGTTACTTAAGTTGTCTCTAAAATAGAATTACTTTGTTTTTAGTATTTGTAGCTCGGAAAAAGTATTACGTGTCCCAAAAGGGTATAATAGTTATCGCAGTTGTTGAATCCTCTGTTTTTTTTCCCACTCACTATCTCTAACAATACAACTCCTAAGCTGAACACATCAGACTTCACCGAGAATTTCCCATCGATTGCGTATTCTGGAGCCATATAGCCACTGCATAAATAGTTCCGTCACAAGGAGTTTTTATTTTATTTTATAAATAATAATGAAATGTTTTGTTGATATAAAAGAACTCTTACTATGTACCGACAACTCGTTTTGTTCTAGCAATAGATTGATCTTCTCCAAAAGCTCTTGCTAAGCCAAAGTCTGCAATTTTTGGATTTAGATTTGCATCTAGTAGAATATTGCTCGTTTTTAGATCTCGATGGATGATCTTTAATCTGGAGTCGTGATGCAGATATAGCAGTCCCCTTGCGATTCCCATGATAATGTCAAAGCGCTTAGGCCATGACAAAAGCATCCTTTGATTCTGATCTGCGCGTGATTTAATAAAATACTTCATTCTCCTTTGCATTTTGTTGAATGAGAGATAATTAAGGATATATAGAGATGTACCGAAAACAAAATAGTCGAGACTTTTATTCTGCAGGTATTCATAGATTAGTATTCTCTCCTCTCCTTCAATGCAACATCCCAAAAGTCTGACGAGATTTCTATGTTGAAGCTTGGCAATCAAAACTACTTCATTTTTTAACTCTTCAAGACCTTGTCCGGAAGATCTTGACAATCTTTTAACGGCTACTTCTTCTCGCGACAAATTGCCCTGTTTATGGATATTAAAATAAGAGTCAGAACGTCAAAAACAATGGTTCTTTCTTCTTATGTAATACATTACCCTGTAAACAGAACCAAATCCTCCTTCTCCAATTATGTTTTCTTTGGCAAAGTTGTTAGTTGCAGCCACAATAGTAGCCAACTTGAATATAGGCAATTCTAGATCATCGTCATCGTTCTTTTTTGCTGCTGTGAGGACAAAATTAACAACCTTAATGCCTCATGCTCTATGTCAAAGGCTGTTTTCAAAATTCAATTCTATTACCTCGTCTCATTCGTCTTGTCATCAAATGTATAACTCCATTGATAAAGCCCGAGACAAGAGCTCCAGAAGCAATCGATACCACTATTAGCTTCACCGGGCTTTTCTTCTCCTCCTCCTCTAAATTGGTGATAGAATCTACAAAAGCAAACACACCAACTAACCATTAGAGCTTTAAGGATGCTGATAGATAGTTAGATACTAGACAAGAAACGAATATAATATCAAGAACGTAACACCCTATTTGGATAAATGTATATCTACAAACAGTATGTTGTTGTATTATAAACTCGAGATATATCAAGATTTACCTAGTTCCGAAGCTGGTAAACGAACATACATGATTTGCCTAATATCACCAGAAGGGTTTTCTCTGATATCAACGAGCTCCCCAAACCACATCAAGCAACCACTGCCTCCGTAAGTTATGACCGGATTAGCATAAGCCGTACAATTACAGTCTCTTAAGCACTGATCTCGGCATTCACCGAGGCTCATGCTAAAATTTAACCAATACTTCAACATATCAGGATACTTCACCCTTCTAAACTCAAGGAAACCATCTCCATTATTACAATTCAACGGCGTAATTCTATTGCATCCATCGGACCAATCTTGATGGTCCCAATCATTCTGGGATTTCGGTGCAAACCCCTTGAAACACTCACACCTTATCGGTTTATCAACTCTGCAGATTCCGTAGGGACCACACTGACCGTATTCGTCGCACGGGTCCCGCGGAAGTTCGTGCACGGAATTCCACTTGTCCTTTCTTGCATTCATAATGTAGCGCTTGATCAGACCAGATGTCTCGAGTACTAATCTTGTGGAGACTGAGCTGTCATACGGTTCTTCGATGGATATCAACTTCTCTTCCTCGAAAACTAATCCAGGCCTGAAAAGGCGAAAGGGTATAACACCGTCGAAGTAAACCCCGGTCCACTTTCCACTTCGGAACGTTTTCCGTGCACCTCTGTAAACCGCAACCTCAGGCAAACCCTGGTTTTCGATCCTGAGGAAAAAATCTCCAGGCGAAGGATCATCCCAATTTTTCCATGATATCAAGTACTTCTCCAAATCAGCTACCATTTTCATACCTGGTAACCACGTGTCAGTTGGATAATCGAAGCTCTGCCATATGCAATTGCTCTGCAATGAAGCTTCACCACTAGCCTTGTCTAAAAGAACCAAATTCCCTGTGTCTAAGAGCTGTAATATCGGAATTGATGCCGCCTTTGAAGAATTATTCGCCGACGACCAGATTACCAATTCGCCCCTGCGTATAACTAGGGTTTCATTTCCGGCTATGGCGAAGAACACTCCACGTGAATCAGTGATGGGGATGTTTCGATTCGCAACCCAAATTACGATATCTGGTGTGTTTTTGTACCAAATCCCCAAGTAATTGTTCGCGGATGATTTTTTTCCAGGGGAGAAGAATCCGAGCTCGAAAACTTGGCTCTGAGAAATCAAAGTCTGCCCAAAATCAATGGTTTGGTTTGGGAGAAGTGTGTTCAATAATCCTGTGGAGAAATTTGAAGAGGTGGCGGAGTTAAGCAGTGCGCAGAAGATTGCGGCGAAGAAGAAGAAGAAATCCGCCATTTTCAGAGCAGATGAAGCTTTCTTCTACATCATAGTTCTGCTGAGTATGAAGATGAAAACGGAGGGATAATTAAAGTTGAATTAATTAACTAATTCGTACTGAATATTTGTCAACGTCAACAAGTCAACAAGTCAACAAAATTTTATAGGGATAAATTACAACCACCTCCCTATAATAAAATCTAATTACAAAAAGAACTCCGCTTTGAGAAATTACATCAAGCCCCCCTGTAAAAGAATTGTAGTGTGAGAAATCTACAAATTGCAAGTGTGGATGTATTTATGGAAAAATAAGGAGTTTTCGTAAATAGACCTTACTTAGGGGGCATTGTAATTTACCCATTTTTATAGCGTAAAAGAAGAAGAAAAATGGCCGCAAAAGAAAAAAAGTTGAATTTGAGACGTGTTTAGTTGAACAAAGAATTGTCTTAGAAAATAGAAAACATTTTCAAATTCCAATTTTCTTTATTGAAAAATTTGTTTTCATCCATTAATTTAGTTTTATTCAATCCAATTACTTTTGGGTGATGCAAGTAGATATGTGTGAATAAATCGAATCGAGCTGAATGCATGATTATTAAATTTTGTTCGATTTTTGCTAATCGAATTGAACATGAATCGAGCTCAACTATCATATTTTATCATTTTTTTTTAACTATTAGCTCGAGTTCGGTCTGAGCTTTATAGATTATTGTATGAATATCTTTTCATCCAAGTTTGCTTCGTCATGCTAACGAATTGACGTTAAATAAACTTTTGATGATCGTTCTCGCTTCAAGTATTGTTCAACTTGATTGCGATAGTTGTAAATAGGGACTACATATCCTCTACAAATATATCTATGCACTATACTAATTCTAATACAAACACTAATACATCTATGGTTATATACAGGCCCGTTTCTAGGATTTCGGGGGCCCAAGGCGAACTTTGTAGACATTGTTGAAATGGGGCCCCCTAGTTGGGGCAACGATTTTTTTTTTCCCGGAAATAATATGACGGGGTAGGTTAAATTTTTGGGGGTTCGGGGGCATCGCCCCCAATTTTTTCTAGAGGTAATCGTAAAAAAAATGCCAAATTTTAGTAAAAATATGATAATATTTTTTTATTAAACATAAAATAAACCTAATAAATTTATAAAAGAGTGTGAACTAATTAAACAAAACAATAATGGGGGCAAAAAAATATATTTATAAAATATTATTGAAAAATACTTTTTTTTAATTTTGGTATACCCCTCCCTCACCCATAGTGATCCAGCCCGGGATTGCTTGATAGATCCAATAAAGACAAGGCCCAAACAAAAGATCAAAAGGCACCATTCAAGCCCATTAATAGAAGCCCATCAGACTGGCCCCGGTGGGGCGAGAAGGACCAGGCCGCAGATCGCGGGTAGCCCGCGTGCGAGAGGCTTCCCGCTTCCCCACTCTCTCGCATAGCGGATTTGCTCCCCCCACCTACTCTGCTTTGTATCTCCCGCCAGATTGCATGCTCCCGCCCGGAGATAATCATGACTGCACATGGGGTATTTAATACACGTCCAATCCCCTGACAAGCGCAGACGAATGTCTCTTCGACCCCTACTTTTTGCCTCTGCAGCCGCCAATGAAGTGACATATTAAACCGCATTGGAGGTAATTTGAGGTCCGGATGCTTAATTACCGCGATGGGACAGGTAAATTAAATTGAATAGTATTTGGCGTCCGTCCCCTTCTTTCTAGTATAAATAGGGGCAATAAATGCAGTAAAAAAAAACACAAGCATACATACTTGAATTGCTCATATAAACTAGTATTTCTTCAGAAATTTACTGACTTGGCCGTCGGAGTGCTAACTCCGGCCTAAGTCCGGTTCTTTTCTTCCTTTGTAGGTTTGCTGCGGTCCCCCGGTCTCAATCCAGGCCCATTCTACTCTTTAAATCAACCCACCACGAATCCGGTCGGATCAAATGGCGCCGTCTGTGGGAACTCGTTGAGCAAAACTGTGGCAACGTTTTCCTGTAAAAAGCACCTTTATCTGTTTTTCGTTAACCAGTATACGTTTATCAATGGCCTCGTTTCCCAGCATAGTGAGGGATCTAACCAGTCAGATGGAGGCAGAGGCAACCCCAGCCCCGCAAGAGCACCAACCAGCCGTCGGAGAGGCCTCTACCGCGGCAGAGGAGACGCCGCAGGCAGCCAACAATACGGGAGGTAGCCCCCTGGTCGCCATGACTATGGAAAACCTGCAGGCACTTTTGGCGAGCGCTGTCCAGGAGGGCTCTGTGCGCACGTTAAGGGAGCCTGAGGCCGCGTCGCCCAAAAGAAGGATGGGGGAGAATGGGGGGCGAGGGAGCGAGGGACCCGTCCGCGCAAGCTCCTCGCTTAGTGCATTAAGCCCTTTCTCAGCCGACATTCTGGATGACGATCTGCCTCACTCGTTTCGACCTGTCACTTACGAATACTTGGGAACCACCGACCCTTGTGAACATCTCTGTCGCTTCAATAATACTTCGGATTTGCACCGATTTACTGAGGGAGTGAAGTGTCGGGTCTTCGCGACTACGTTAGCGGGAGCCGCACAAGCTTGGTTCAGCCAGCTGCCTGCGGGCACGATTGGCAGTTTCGACCAGCTAAGTGCATGTTTTATGGATCATTTCGCGAGCTCAAAGAAGCAAAAGAGGAGCACCTTGACTCTGTTCGCGGTCAGACAGAGGGAAGGAGAATACCTGCGAAGTTTTATCAAGCGTTTCATCTCGGCGACCTTAGAGGTACCAATTACCTCAGAGGAAGTTTTGATTAGCGCTCTAGCCCAAGGGCTGCGGGCTGGCGATTTCTTCACTTCGCTCTCAAAAAAGCCTCCAGCATCTTTTAATGCTTTGTTGAAAAAAGCCGAGCGATATATGAACGCAGAGGAGGCAGTGCATAATAAATTTGGCGAGAACAAGGGCGGTCTCGATGCGAAAAGGGAAAAGAAAGAGGAGAGAATGCAGAAATCGACTCAACTGGCGAGAAGGGAGGTGCAGAACGAGAGAAAAATTGGACCTCGTTTTGACAGCTATGCGCCGCTGGTCGCACAGCCGGGAGAGATATTGTTGGCCATAGAAAATAACCCAAAGTTAAAGTGGCCTCGCACGTATGCAGAAGCCCCGATGAAAAGCCCCACGCTGGGGAGTTTCTGCCGTTTTCATAATGATTATGGCCACACCACCAACGAGTGCCAGCACCTTCGTGACGAAATCGAGAGGCTCATACGCGCGAAGAATCTGCCAGAATTCGTGAAAGAAGGAAACCAGCGCCCGCAACAATTCCCAGCTCGGCGTGCGAACGAGCCCCGCAAGCCGGAGCCGGGAAGGGAAAAGCTAAATGAAAGGAAGGACCAGGTGGCGCCTGCCAACTTCATCAGCATGATTTTGGGAGGACCTTCAGGGGGAGACTCCAACAGGGCCCGGCGAGCGCACCTGAGACAGCTGCGAGAGACTGATGAGTTATTTGGAGAGATAGAGGAAGCAGATCGGGCAAGCCGCGCGCACCTCCGACGCTTGTGCGAGATGGAAGCTCAGCTCGAGGAAGTTTAGAGAATATCTTACGTGCCGCCCATTATTTTCGGTCCCCAGGACGAAGAAGGAATCAGACAGCCACATTCCGACGCCCTTGTGATTACTGCCATGGTAGCAAATTTTGATATCGCGAGGATATTAGTGGACACCGGCAGCTCCGCGGATGTTATCTACTATGACAGTTTCAGAAAGATGAATATGGATTTCGAGATAAAATACGTAGAGACAAGCTTGGTCGGGTTCTCGGGAGAGTCAGTGCGGTCAGTCGGAGAGGTATGCCTACCCATTTCTCTAGGAATGGAGCCGGTGCGAGCAACCCGATCCGTGAATTTTTTGGTACTGGATGCGCCTTCTACCTACAACATCATATTGGGGCGACCGTCCATGAACTCATTTCAGGCAGTAGTCTCAACCTACCATATGAAGCTGAAATTTCCCGTCTTAGATCAAATCGGGGAGGTCCGGGGGGATCAGGAGACCTCGAGGAGATGTTATTACGACGCCTTGAGAAGAATAGGGAACATAGATGCTATTCGCACTGTCTCCCCAGGTAACCAGGGGAAGGAGGACCGGATGCCGGAAGTGGACCCCGCAAAAGAAGAAGCCCACGTGAAGCCGATGGAGGAATTAATGGTAGTCCAACTATGCGAGAAGGATGCCTCTCGCACCACCCGCATAGGTGGCGGTTTAGATACAGACATGTCTCGACAGCTGGTTGAGTTTCTAAGGCAGAATCAAGATGTGTTCGCATTCACTCCAGCAGATCTCGGGAGTATCGACGAGCAGCTCGTGGTGCACAGACTAAATGTCAAGCAGAATGCGAAGCCAGTCAAACAGAAGCGTCGGCATTTTGGAGCAGAAAAAGACAAAATTATACAGGAAGAAGTGCGGAAGTTGTTAGCAGCCGGACAGATCCGGGAGATCCGTTTTCCTACTTGGCTGTCCAATGCAGTTTTAGTCAAGAAGGGCGAGGGCAAGTGGCGAATGTGCATTGACTTCAGGGATCTCAACAAAGCATGTCCCAAGGACTACTACCCTCTGCCACGAATCGACCAGCTCGTAGACTCAACCGCCGGTTGCGAGATGCTAAGTATGATGGACGCCTCGCAAGGATACCATCAGATTCCATTGTGCCTCAGCGACCAGCCTAAGGTGAGCTTCATCACCTCCATTGGAACTTATTGCTACACGGTAATGCCTTTTGGGCTGAAAAATGCGGGAGCCACGTACCAGAGACTAGTAGACAAAATGTTCAAGGACCAACTCGGAAGGAACATGGAGATATACGTGGATGATATGTTGGTGAAAAGTCAGAAGGCGAGCAATCATTTAGAAGATTTAAAAGAAACCTTCTGCACGCTCCGGCGCTACGGCATGAAGCTTAACCCCAATAAGTGTGCTTTTGGGGTGAAAACGGGAAAATTCCTGGGTTACATGGTAACGGAAAGGGGAGTAGAAGTGAACCCGGAGAAGGTGCAGGCGGTTTTGGATATGGAGGCACCACGAAATATCAAGGAGGTTCAAATGCTGGCGGGAAGAATAACAGCTCTAAGTAGATTCATATCTAAGGCGGGAGAGGCTAGTCACCCTTTCTTTAAAATACTAAGAAAGGGGACTCAATTCGAGTGGACGGAAGAATCAGGAAAAGCTTTCGAACAGCTCAAGAGCCTTCTCGCTCGTCTCCCGCTGTTGGCGAAGCCCGTGCCAGGAGAAAAGCTGTATGTATATCTTGCGGTAGGCGAGTTCGCAGTCAGCTCGGTCTTAGCCCGAGAGGAGGAAGGAGTGCAAAGCCCGGTATATTATGCGAGTAAACTCTTGCGAGGGGCTGAGATGAGGTACTCCGAGATAGAAAAGATGGGCCTGGCGCTAGTAACGACAGCACGAAAGCTAAGACCCTATTTTCTTTCGCACGCAATAGTGGTTCGAACTAACCACCCTATGAAGACAGTGATGGGAAGGATGGAAGTTTCGGGAAGAATGGTCAAGTGGGCAGTAGAGATGGGACAGTTCGATATCAGCTACGAACCGCGGATCGCCATAAAAGGGCAAGCCCTAGCAGATTTTCTGCAGGAAACGACGAGAGCAGAAGAGCAGGGAGTATGGAAGGTGTTCGTCGATGGATCGGCGAATGCATCATGAAGTGGGGTAGGAGTGTTGCTGGCGGAAGCAGGCGAGGAATTGGAATACGCGATAAGGTTGCCTTTCAAAGCCTCAAATAATGAAGCAGAGTATGAAGCAGTTATACATGGGATGAAACTGGTATCTTCGGCCGGAGGCAGGAGGTTGAACATATTTTCGGATTCACAGCTAGTAGTACAGCAAGTCAAAGGCGAATTCGAGATAAAAAACGAGCGAATGATGGCCTATTGCGAGATAGTACGGTCGATGATGAGCGAGTTCGATTTCTGCGAGCTAGCTCAAATACCCCGAGAGGAGAACCAGCATGCTGATTTTCTGGCAAAGGTAGGAAGCATGGCGGTAGGATACGAGTCAAGGAAAATACAGTTGCTAGTGGGAGAGCCATGTAGCGGGGGCGAGGAGCGGGTTGCAACAGTGACAAGAGGGGGAGATTGGCGGACGGAAATAAGGGCGTGTCTGCAAGGAAAGGTGCTCGCAAGTGGCCGCGCCCAGAAGGTCCTGGAACAGCGAGCAAGTAACTTCTGCCTCATCGGAGATATACTTCACAAAAGAGGATACACTAGGCCGCACCTAAGATGTCTATCTCTGGACGAGGGCCGTTACGTGCTGAGCGAGATTCACCAAGGATGCTGCGGAGATCATGCAGGGGGTAGAGCGTTGGTCTCGCGGGTGCTAAGGGCAGGATATTTTTGGCCCACTCTGAGAAAGGACGCGGGAGAGTTTGTCAAGAGATGTGATAAGTGCCAGAGGCATGGACCGCTGATTCATACGCCGGGAGAGGATATGACGATAATAACTTCCCCTTGTCCCTTTGCACAATGAGGGATAGATATCGTGGGCCCCATGCCACTGGCCAAGGGGCAAAGAAAGTTCTTAATAGTTGCTGTAGATTACTTCTCTAAGTGGGTGGAGGCGGTGGCAGTGGCCAGAATAACGGATACAGAGGTCATGAAATTCATATGGCAAAATATCTGCTGCCGATATGGGTTGCCTAGGGACCTCATTTCAGATAATGGAACACAGTTTAACTCAGCCAAGATACAAGGATGGTGTGCAGGTCTGGGTATCAAGCAAAGATTTGCGGCCGTGGCTCACCCGCAGGCGAACGGTCAAGTCGAGGTGACCAATCGGGTACTGTTAGAAGGAATAAAGAAACGTCTGGAGGCCGCAAAAGGAAATTGGGTTGAGGAATTGCACGCGGTACTATGGGGATATCGAACATCACCAAAAGAAGCGACCGGAGAAAGTCCGTTCTCATTGGTGTACGGGACGGAAGCTGTCATACCAGTGGAGGTAGGAATGCCGTCTAGCAGAATTATGAATTTTCAAGAAACAGCTAACAGCGTGCGCTTGCGCGAGGAGTTGGACTTGGTAATGGAAAAGCAACAGAGTGCGAGAGAAAGGTTGGAGATCAGCAAAACTAGAATTAAGGCAGCATATGACAAGAGAGTAAGGCAGAGAGTCTTTCAGGTGGGGGACTTGGTCTTAAAACAAGCGGATGCACTGAAGATGGTGGGAAAGCTAATGGAGAAATGGGAAGGACCATACAAGGTGGTAGCGGTTCTCGCAGGAGGAGCTTACATGTTGGAGGATATGAATGGCTTAAGGATATCCCGCGCATGGAACGTGTGTCATCTAAAGCGCTACTATATATAGTGCTGGTGTGTTATAATATTTTGTATTATTAGAATAGGCCATATTTTTGGTTGCTCGGCCGTCTGTCTACGGAATGAGCCATGTTTTTGTTAAGAAAAAAAAAAAAACATGTGAAGTGGCCTCTTTTGAAAAACCTGGTGTCTTGAAGAAGCTATAAATTCTTACTCGCACATAAGCGAGCAAGGATTCCTTGCAAGCGAGCGATAAAAAAAAAAAAAAAAAAAAAAAAAAAAAAAAAAAATATTTGGAATATTTCCAAAATGAATGCGAGCGAGCATTTGCATCAAAGCAAATCTCGCAAGAAAGCGAGTAAGAGAGTTAGAAAATATTTGGAATATTTCCAAAATGAATGCGAGCGAGCATTTGCATCAAGCAAATCTCGCAAGAAAGCAACAAAGAGTATTTGGAATATTCCAATGTGAAGTTTGCGAGCGAGCAGTTGCAACAGGCAAATCTCGCAAGAATGCGAGAAATAAAGAATATTTGGAATATTTCCAAAATGAATGCGAGCGAGCATTTGCATCAAGCAAATCTCGCAAGAAAGCGAGTAAGAGAGCGAAAATATTTGGAATATTTCCAAAATGAATGCGAGCGAGCATTTGCATCAAGCAAATCTCGCAAGAAAGCAAGAAAGAATATTTGGAATATTCCAATGTGAAGTTTGCGAGCGAGCAGTTGCATCAGGCAAATCTCGCAAGAATGCGAGAAAGAAAGAAGTTTGCGAGCGAGCATTTACATCAAGCAAATCTCGCAAGAAAGCGAGTAAGAGAAAATATTTGGAATATTTCCAAAATGAAGTTTGCGAGCGAGAATTTGCATCAAGCAAATCTCGCAAGAGAGCAAGAGTTGGAAAATATTTGGAATATTTCCAATGTGAAGTTTGCGAGCGAGTATTTGCATCAAGCAAATCTCGCAAGAAGATATGGGGAGTATTTCCAATACGAAGTTTGCGAGAAAGAATTTGCATCTGAGTAAACCTCGCTAGAAAGCGAGAAAGAAAGAAAAATACTTGGAATATTTCCGACACAAAGTGTGCGAGCGAGGAAATACGCCAGAAAACGAGAAAAGATTTGAAATATTTACCCTCTCGAAGTTCATAACGAAGTGCGCGAATGAAAGAAGTCATAATAAAACTCAAAAGCATAAAATATAAAAATAAAAAATGTAGCATAATAAACTAAAACGATAGATAATAAAAATATCCAAATGCAAAACATTGTTCAGAAAGGGAAAAAACGAATTGTTCAAGGTTCCTACGAATAAAAAAAACATAAGCCTCAAGAGGGAGGAACATCGGGAAGTGAAGAGGCGGAACAGGTAGGGTCCAAACGAGCCATGTTGGAGGGGGCTTGTGCGGCATAATGGTTCAACTCTGCGAGCATTCCCTCGAGCACGCCAGCCCACCAAGCGTAATCTACGGGTTCCGTAGGATTCCCCGCCCAGCCAGGGATCTCATCGCCCAGCAGATCAACAATGGTGCTGATCTCCTCAGTAGGATCATCTAGATTATGGCGAGCTGCGTACATGTGAATGCCTCGATCCATGAACCCCACACCTATCGGAGCCGCAGCATTGGCAAAGTGAGCGGACGAAGGGTACTTGCTACATAACCTCTCGCGATATCCCCTTAAGAAATCCTGCCCATCTATCGAGCACAAATGGTCATACAAACTCATAGCCCGCTCCAAGGCTACGGTTCTCATACATTCCGCTTCCACCACTTCCTGCTTTTGGCGAGAGATGGAGATCAGCTCCTCCTTCTCCGCATTCAGGCGAGCCACCTTACTCTCAAGAGAGGACTTCATGGCATTGTATTTTTCATGGCCCAGGCGAGCGACCTCCTCTTTTTCGTTCGTCAGCTCGCGGATTATGTCCTGAAGGCGAGTCACTTCGTTAGCCTTCTCGCTGGCTAGCCTTTTCATGAAGGCGAGCTCCTCAGCCTGACGCGTAGGATCAGTTGAGCCAAGACCATGGGCAAGGAGTACGTTGATCTGAGGATAAGTAGATACATGAAGCTAGTAAGAAAAAAAAAAAAAAAAAAAAAAGAGCAAACACTTTTGATGATTAGGACGCGAGAAACCTGAGAGCAATGGAACAGTAGGCGAGAGTATTGTTGTTCAAATGACATGCTCTCGAGGGCCTGGGCATCCTCCACAAGCTTGATTTGGCTAAAATGGGTAGATAACTCAGCCAAACTGCGGTCAGGCGAGAGCGACGACAGATAGCCCCTGTCGTCCGCACGGCGCCTCTTGGACATAGGAGAGGCCTGACCGCCACTAGCATGCCGCTTAGACATGCGACCTGCCTCCTGCTGCGCGAGCTCCAGGGAGCGAAGGGAGTCGTGCGCCTCTTGATTGTCCGCATCCTCACTACCAAGATCGATGGTGGGCTCCCAACGGACACTGGACGGCGGGATGAGGCTCTCGCGCCTATCCTCGAAACGATGGGTGGAGCCTCCCGCGGTGCTCGCAGCGCCAGCAGTAGGGGATTGCTGACGAGTTGAGGGAGCCTGACTGTTGGATTCAGAGGGAGTGCGAGAAGATTGCGCGCGTTGCTTGGCGAGAGCAGCCTTCATGGCATCTCGAATCATCTCGCATGAGACATGGCAAAAATAACTCTGGTCATTTAAAAAAAAAAAAAAAAAAGAGAGAAGCATGGGGTAAAATATAGAAATTAGTCCTAGAAAATACCCAGTGGGCGGGGGTCAGTCACAGACATATCCCACAAACCGGAGCGGGCAAAGAGAGAAGGAGAAGCTACTATCTTCTCCACGTCCCACAATTGAGGAGGAGTGCGAGCTGTTAAGCGGGCAAGTGTCTCTAAACAAGCGGGAGACACCCCGACGGGGCGAGGAGCGGTCCCCACGTATGATGGGTCAAAGCCCCAGGAGGTGGGCGAACGAATGAAGAGGAAACGCTGGGGCCAGTTGTGCACTTTATTGGTCAAACCTTTAAAAAGGCCTACGCCGGGGCGAGCTGTGAGATGGAAGAAGCCAGAGGGGGAGCGATTTACTTTGAAGGCGGAATGGAACAGGTCGTCCGTGGGCTCTATGGAAGCCTCGGTGCAAATAACGAAAAAGGCCGACATAAATTTAATGGAATTAAGAAGAAATTGATTAATGGGCACGCGAAATTTGCGTGCCACATCCAAGAAAAAGGGGTGAACGGGCAGCGACAAGCCCGAGAGCAGTTGGTCGATATGCCAGGTCATGTAACCTGGGGGAGGGTGAAGGGAATCTTGCGAGGGTAAAGGAAGGGCTAGATCGAAGGAAACATCTAACCCTTGCCGGACGAGGAGATCGCCAATATCGTCGGGGGTCAAGATCGAGTGTTGAGGGTGGGTCAAGATGCATACGGAGGGTTCCCTCAATTTCGGAACCCTAACAACCCCCTTACCCCCGCCAGGAGGAGAGGTCGCGTCATCGCCCCCTTTAGGCTGCGAGAGAGGGGGGGCTTTGCCCTTACCCTTTTGCGAGCGGGAGGGGGTGACTGACGGACCCCGGGTTTTGGATACCACGGCCCTCTTCTGGGACCTGTTCCTCTGTTCCGACGGAGGACCAAGACGGATTATGGGGGTGCGAATCTCACCGGAGGAAGAAGAGGAAGATTCGGAGGACATGGGGTAGAGGCAAAGGGAGAAAACACGAAAAAGAAAAAATAAGGGGACTGAAGAAACACAAAAAGCGGGGTGGAGAAGTGTTTACCTGGATAAAAGGGGAGGAAAGAGCAATTGCCGGCGCCGTAGAAGAACAGAGGAAAAGGAGGAGGGGATGGTGGAAGAAGAAAGTAGAGGGGAGGGGTGAGGAAGACCCCTTTTTATAGTCAAGGGATGGGATTTGAGGAGGCGCATGCGCTGCAGTAATTGTGAGAGGACAGCGCAGGCGGCGGTTCGATTTCCAAAAAAAAAAAAAAAAAAAAAAAAAAAATTTAATAAATTAAATCATTTAATTACTCGGAATGTGTACAGTTTTTCTGCTTCGGAATATGAAACGATGCACGTTATTTGAAGCGGTGCAAGTGAGTACATTAGGAAGCGGGTCGCCGGAAGGGGAGCACGCGCACTCTCTCGCTGAGAGCGAACTCGCAGCTACGTGCGCCAGGTCGCAAGTAACCGCGAGTGGGGGACTAGTTGATCCAGCCCGGGATTGCTTGATAGATCCAATAAAGACAAGGCCCAAACAAAAGATCAAAAGGCACCATTCAAGCCCATTAATAGAAGCCCATCAGACTGGCCCCGGTGGGGCGAGAAGGACCAGGCCGCAGATCGCGGGTAGCCCGCGTGCGAGAGGCTTCCCGCTTCCCCACTCTCTCGCATAGCGGATTTGCTCCCCCCCACCTACTCTGCTTTGTATCTCCCGCCAGATTGCATGCTCCCGCCCGGAGATAATCATGACTGCACATGGGGTATTTAATACACGTCCAATCCCCTGACAAGCGCATACGAATGTCTCTTCGACCCCTACTTTTTGCCTCTGCAGCCGCCAATGAAGTGACATATTAAACCGCATTGGAGGTAATTTGAGGTCCGGATGCTTAATTACCGCGATGGGACAGGTAAATTAAATTGAATAGTATTTGGCGTCCGTCCCCTTCTTTCTAGTATAAATAGGGGCAATAAATGCAGTAAAAAAAAACACAAGCATACATACTTGAATTGCTCATATAAACTAGTATTTCTTCAGAAATTTACTGACTTGGCCGTCGGAGTGCTAACTCCGGCCTAAGTCCGGTTCTTTTCTTCCTTTGTAGGTTTGCTGCGGTCCCCCGGTCTCAATCCAAGCCCATTCTACTCTTTAAATCAACCCACCATGAATCCGGTCGGATCACATAGTATATTTGATTCGCAGTAAAATTTGGAATTTAATTAAAACTATTAACTAACATTTACATAAAATAAGTCTATACTATATTTTATGGGACAATATATTAAGATGAAGCAAAACTATAAAAAATTAAAACATCTAAGAAACAAATAAATTAGGCAAAATTAATATATGTTAGTTAGCATTTCAAATAATATAGTTATGACTACACGTACTACTCTAAAAAAAAAAAAGTAACATAAACAAAAAGAAAGATTAATCTTTTACTATGAAAATTTTGATTTGAATTCTTAATTTATATTACATAATATTTTAAAAAATAAGTGTAAATTATTTATATGGTTATAATTTCTTTTAATAAGGGCCCTTAAATATATATTATCAACAAATACTAATATATAAACACTATTTTTTTTAGAATTGGGGGCCCCTAAAATTCGTAAAAAATCGGGGGCCCTAGGCGACCGCCTTGGTCTGTCTTCCCTCAGAACCGGGCCTGGTTATATACTATTACACTCATGTAATTCATCGATTGTAACATAAACGATACTAGTGTAATGTACTAAGCCCATTTAATTAGTTGAGTTGAATAAATGGAAGAATATAATTGACGTTACACTTCATGTTACATACAGTTAAAATATTTATTGTCTAAACAATTTTTTTAAGTAGCTTAACTACAAGTTTTAAAATATATCATGAAATGACAAAATGTAATAATTAAAGGGGTAGCAGAATAAATACGAATAAGATGAGTAGTGATTATGACAATTAATAACACCTAATTAAACGTTGCATCAAGTGGACGTGCCGGAGTGGTTATCGGGCATGACTAGAAATCATGTGGGCTTTGCCCGCGCAGGTTCGAATCCTGCCGTCCACGTTTTAATAAATATTTTTTTAAAAATAAACTAGAGCATATGTTAAAATAGTAGAGACAAAATGTTATTAAATCATTAGTTGGATTCTCTCTCTCTTTTTTTTTTTAATATAAATTCGCATAATTTCACCGGGTTATATTCTACCATTCATATGTATATATAGTCATACATACTTTAAAGTTTAAACGCATCCATATGTATATATATATAAAAATATATACATGTTACATATTTATTTCACCAAGTGTAGTATATATGTAACGGATCAGCTCGAACCAATACTAAACATAATATTTAAAAATCAAGCCAATCAATTTTGTCGATATTTATTTCACCAAGTGTAGTATATATGTAACGGACGACCAGCTCGAACCAATACTAAACATAATATTTAAAAATCAAGCCAATCAATTTTGTCAAAATATAAATACAAGGACATGTTTTTACAATTATATATATATATATATATATATATATATATATATATATATATATATATATATATATATATATATATATATAAAACAAGGGAACTATAGGCCAAAAAAGAGAATGTATTTTTATTTTGTAACAATTCAATTTAAAATCATAAAAATTTGGATTTGTTTTTCTTTCTTTAGTCCCTATATTGACCGGTTCCTCTCCAGCAACCCTTCCATGACCACCCTTTTCTTGTACTCTTCCGAGTCAACGATATTGCTGACGTCATTTACCGGCGAGTCAACCCTTTGGAACCGATGACCAGGATAAAAGAAAAGCCACGTCGAAGTACAAGTCACTATAGCGAAAACCTTGCCCCAAAAAACCAATGCACCCAAACAAACCAAAAAAATACACATTTGATCAAGACTAGGGTTACAATAATTACTAATACATTTTCGTCCGCAGTCTCTTCTCGCAGGTTTCTGCGGTTTAGTAGTAGCAGTAGCAGTAGTAGTACTGTTAATTGGGGGGCTCATTTGTTCGAAATCAAGAGAAACGGAGCGTTTAATGATGATGCCATTGCCGTCGGAATATTCCGATCCCGAGTTGGAGGAGAGGGAGGAGATGGAGGAAGAGGACATCGATGAGGCGGAGGAGCGGTGGCGGCTTGAGTTCGAGGAGAATATCGAAGAAGAATGGTTCGAATTTGTACGGAATATTTCTTGGTGAGGCTCCCAAAAGGGCTTGCATGTGAAACTCTTCTTTACCGATTTTACGAGCCTTTTGCTTTTCGATAATAAGTTGCTGCTTGGTCGGTCCAAGTGGTCCTGCTTCGAAGATTCGCTTTTCGATTTCCTTAGCTGATCATCATTAAAATAATTACAGTTAAACCTTCATAAATTAATGTAGTCAGGACCAACCAAATTTCATTAATTTAGTGAAATATTTTTAAACGCGTTATCTTTGAGTAGGAACCCGAAAAACAATATTATTTAAACGAGGTTATTAATTTATCGAGTTTCTATTGTAAAATAATTATTGCAAAAAAATAAATTTTGTCGGGAAATTTTTTGATACATACATAAAATAAATAAAATCATAAACAAATCGTAATTTACCGCCGATGGCTTGCAGAAAACGGCCTTCATGGAGGCGAAGGAGAAACTCCGGCGGACCTTCTTCTTCCTTCTCCCGCCGCTCTCAGACGGCGGCGGCGGCGAACTGTTGTCCATTATTTCATAATCTCCGTCGTCGTCGTCGTCGACCAAAGGATTAAAGCACGTGAAAATTTTGCTCGTCCCACGATTATTCTTCGTGGGATCCATAGACAAACAAAAATTCTAAAAAAAATCCATGTAAAGTTTAATCAGACGAACAAAAGAAGGCGATGAAAAATAGACGGTGAGAATTCCTAAGAAAACCAAAAAAAAAAAGAAAAGAAAATATATATAATATATGTATATATATATGCTCTATATTTCACCGTCAAACCTCTTCGCCGTTTATAATGGTTTTACCTGAATAATTTACATTTATTTTTTTATTCTGCAAAAAAAAAAAAAGAAAAAAAACGGTGGGATTAAGAAACAAATGAAGATTTTATGTGAGATAATGGAGGGGGTGGTCGGAGAAAACTAAGGGGGCGTGTGTTTAACCGGCTTTGCCGCTCTTGGAATATTTAATTCGTATCCGATGCTGAGTCAGAATAGGATTTGAATTTCTTTTTTTACCTTTTTTGGATAATGAACGGTCTGATTTTCTCTAAATTTGAATTTTCATTAGTGTTTGGATAAACTTATAAGCTAATAATAAAAAGAGCTTTTAATCTTTTTTCAAGTTTATAAGATGTTTAGGAACTTTTTTTTTGATAGGAAGATGTTTAGGACCTTATAAGCTCTGTTAAAATGTTTAACAATTTTTTTTACAAATAAGTTGTTCGAGAGATTTTAAGATTTTTAAAAAAAATACTTATATAGCTCTATACCGCGAATTTATATATCGATTAGATGGATTTGAATTAAAAACTTTTGGAAAGAATTCTAAGTTTTTTCGTTAAGAATAACTAATTCCAATTTTGTTCCCAACAATATCGGAAATCTGAATTTCAAAAACTAAAATAAAAAAACTTATTAAAAAAAGAAAAGAAAAATCGGATCGAAATCGTCTGAATTCGAAATTTTCAATCATATATTCAAGGCCCAAAAAATATGATTTATTTTGCACCTGGACTTCTTTGTATTTGGGCTTCTCTTTTGGGTCCCAAATACAAAGAAGTCCAGGTGCAAAATAAATCATATTTTTTCTCATCACAATAATATTTTTTTTTGGATAAATTACGAAAATCCCTATGAACTTAGTTAAATTATGAAATCACCTCCACCTATTGGTAATTATAAAAAAAACACCTAATATTTGTTTCCGTCTTACACCAACTCCGTACAATATGACTCTTTACATAATCTTTTTGATTTCATGGATTTGATTTTACCCAATTTTAAGATATTTTATTTTATTGCTTACCGATTTAACAGAAGTTATATTAGACTGTACACATTTCTATTGAAAAACTCGGTTAACGGTTAGTCCGAGAATTTTTTTGGTAATTATGGACAGGTAGGTGCAATCTTCATTACTTAACCTAAGTTAAGGGGTTTTTCTGTAATTTACTCTTTTTTGGGGTTGCTTTTTCCTGTTATTATTTATCCATAAAAGAAAAATAAAAAAATTTAAATACCCTAATTAGTAAACTGAAATGTTAATTAATCGTAACAGAGTTGCCAAAGAAGGTGAGAAGACTTGACACACAGCGCAAACACGCCAACACCGCTTCCATTGCTTTTCTCCTCTTCTCTTCTCCCTCACTCTGCCGATACTTAGGGCAAAGAATATACGCACACCTATACATACAGATACGTACACTCCAGCCTCCACCAATTCGTCGCCACTCTCTCTCTCGCTCTAGGAATTTTCAGCTGCTTTCCGGCGGAGAAAATTGTAGCCGAGTATAACTTTTTTTTCGTAGGATTTAAACCCGATGGAGCTGCTCCGATCGAACCTCTCCCGTGTTCGAATTCCCGAGCCGACTAATCGCATATACAAGGATGAATGCTGCATATCTTACGATACTCCGGTATTTGGCTTTGCTGTAATTGTTACTCGCTTTAGTTTTGCTGTGATACATATGTGGATTATTATTTGGAGTGACGAATTTCATCGCTTAGGTGTTTTGGAATTGTTTCTCGTGTTGCCTGTTATTGATTTAGCGTTGTCATTTTTCAGAATTAGGGTTTATCATAGGGTGTGATTGATTGTTTGGGGCCATGGTGTTGAATTGGTAGTTATACCACGTTTTATGCTGTAGTATTAAGAAATTTGTGTATGTATGTATGTGAAGTATGTGGATTATTATTTGGAGTGACGAATTTCATCGCTTAGGTTTTTTGGAATTGTTTCTCGTGTTGCCTGTTATTGATTTTGCACTGTCATTGTTTTTTTTTTCCCGAATTAGCGTTTATCATAGGGTGTGTGTGTTTGTTTGGGGGTCATGATGTTGAATTGGTAGTTATAACACGTTTTATGCTGTATGGTTAATAAATTTGTTTAATACGTGGATGCAAGGAAGCTGGAATTCTTAATTGTTTGCCACTCTTAGTTTTTCTTAGTACTACTGTATAAGGTGCACACACTTCTGTTTTTTTTGTGCGAATTAGTTAAATTTTTTTTTTTTAATGCAGAAATCAGAAGGTGGATTGTATGTGGATATGAATTCGTTTCTTGCATTTGGCAAGGAATTTGTGGATTGGAACTATGAGAAAACTGGAAACCCTGTGTATCTGCACATCAAAGCGACCAGGAAGCTGGTTCCTGAAGATAGGCCATCAAAGAAACCAACACTTCTAGCCATAGGTACGGAGTGAATTAGATTTTGAGTTGAGTGCTTTCGGTTTAAGCGCAGCAACATTTGTTTCATTATGGCTTTATTATTTTGATATAAAGTAACAAGAAAATGGTACATGATTCGTTAGAAAATTCTTGCTCCGTGGCTGCCATTTGTTTGGTAATATTGAATATTGGAGTTTTTTTTAGATGAGTTGACGATTTGTCTAATAGTGATAATTGATAGAAGAGTGTAATTCCATTTGATGTGTGCTTCGATAAAATAGAAGTTGATTCAGGTGCTGACTAACTTCATGTCTTAACCACAAGGCATTGATTTTATTTAAATAATTGGCGATATATCTTTTTAGCTTGCTAGGTGAATGATTTGGGACACCTCTTATTGCTGCCGTTGCCTCTCCTGATATTTGTTAAATGTCAAATGCTTACTTATACTGCAACCTTATTTTTGACAGTGCTGTACCCAACCTTAATTTATTCTAAATTATTCTGCGAATTGCATATTTTTTGTAGGTATTGAAGGAGGGTTTGATAACAATGATCCAGATTACGAACAGAGCTATGAGATCGTAATTTTACCAGATTATGCCACCCTTCCTTTTCCATCAGTGGAGCTGCCAGAAAAGGTTACCTCCCTAATTTTTTGTATTACATCCGTAAATTGTATGCATATCTAGATAGGTGAATGGCAGTTATATACACATGATCATTTTTTTGTTTCTTGAATGTATAACTTAACTTTTGTTGCACTTGCAGGTCAGATTAGCAGCTGATGCTGTCATTATGAGCGTGGGTGCAGGGAAGAAAGAGCAAATTGCTGCCTGGACCGCTGATACCAAAATCGTTAGTAAACATGCTATGGAATTAAAGCAACTTGACAACGGGGTCATTGTTCCTCCATCTGGTTGGAAGTGTGAGAAGTGTGATAAGAATGAAAATCTTTGGCTAAATTTAACAGATGGATCAATCCTATGTGGTAGAAAAAATTGGGATGGAACTGGTGGGAATGACCATGCAGTTAACCATTACAATGTGTCAAGATATCCTCTGGCCGTAAAGCTAGGAACAATAACTGCTGATTTAGAAGCAGCAGGTAATGCCTGCATTCTCCCCATTATCTACCTGCTTGCAATTTGTAATTCTTTTACCTGCTCTCATACTTATAAAATCTGGTTTATCTTTTTTGAGAATTTAATACAGTCACTGGCATGCAGACTCTAGTATGATAGATTTCTAGCGTGTTATGATTTCTGTGTATTGGTGGGTTAGTTGGAATGGAATAGTCAATCTTGGGATTCAGTATCAATTCAAAAGGATATTCAGAGATCCATGCTTTCTTTATGCTTTTGACAATTGTTAGCCTGGTTGTTATTCATACAAATTAGTTCGGTTGATTTAGGTATTATTAGACTGTATCTGTTGTTAGTTGCCAAAGTCATGTTTGTAAAATCTACAAGTTAGCATGGTTGGAAATATGGTAATTTAACATACCGCCAAAACGTTGAACTAGCAGTTTCGAGTTAAAACTAGCACTTAATTTCTTGATTACTTTTTTTCGTATGTAATAATGATGCTCAAACTTTGGCAGCTCAGACGTTTACTCTTATGACGAGGATGAAAGTGTTGTGGATCCACTTCTAGCACAGCATCTACAACATTTCGGTATTGACTTTTCATCCTTGCAAAAGGTAAGAACCTGGAAACGTTATACATTAACTTGTGGTTTATATTCATGATTTTTTTTTCATTTCATAGGAAGTCCCTATATAAACTTATTTGTTTTGTTGATTTTACTTCTTCAAAATAGTTGTAAATCATAGTTTCTGTATTGTTAAAATTTGTCATCATCATAATTAATTGTGTCCTAAGAAGCTAACATCTTGGTGCAAGCAACATGTGAGTCTGTTTTGTGAACTTTTTTGTTTCACGGGATCTCCTCAGATGAAATTATTTTTTTATGTTGGTATCCTTAAAAGAGCTGTGATGCTACTTCAGTACATAGGTTTCTCTATGGTTAAAATTTTCATCACTGTAATACTTTGTTGCCCTGTCTTGGTAATATTTTAGACCGAAATGACAACCGCTGAGAGAGAACTTGATCAAAATACCAATTTTGACTGGAACCGTATTCAAGAGAGCGGACAGGAAGTTGAGCCACTTTTCGGACCAGGCTACACAGGACTTGTAAATCTTGGCAACAGGTTTCTTACTCTCTGTTTTATATCGATGTGCTTTAAGTGGTATTTCTGCTATCTCATTTCTTAATTTGTTCACTCTGCAGTTGTTACTTGGCTGCAACTATGCAAGTCATGTTCTCCACACGGAGCTTCTGTTCACGGTCAGTTACTGCATTATGGCTGTTGAGGAGTAATTAGGTTTTGACATTATTTTAGCTACTATTATCTGTAACATGGTCGGTAGGATTTATCTTTTGATGTGTTTTCTTTTTAGATACTATTCGGATCAAAGTTTGAAGGTGGCTTTTGATACAGCTCCAGCTGATCCAACTGTGGACCTAAACATGCAACTGTAAGTGAAGAGCTCATTTATAAATATTAAACATAGTAAAACGAGCAGTATTCTTCTTTGATACAGCACTGACTTTGCTGCCACCTCCTCCAGTTATTGTTAACTTATCCCTTTTTCTTTGCAGAACCAAGCTAGCTCATGGTTTGCTTTCTGGTAAATATTCCATTCCCTCTACGAAGGTATGCTTAGTTCATTGTTTGATGCTCTTCTTTTTTTTTCGTCCTCTCTCTCAGTTGCTGCAGATTATAATTACTCTTTTTTTTTTTTCTTTTTTTCTTTTTTCAATCTCCCAGAAAGATGATGCAGAAGATGCAGTACAGACTACGTTAACTGCTGTAAGCACTTCATTTTAATGTCCACTTTTATTTGTTCGTTTTGTTACTTTTGGTTCTTATCAATTATCAAAACATTATTGGTTTAGTAGTACTAGTAAGAAAATAAGTATCTGGACACCTTCAACAACTTTATTCCTGTTAGTAAGATTATTTGTAAAGTTTATTATTATTTATAGTGTTAAGCTCTTATATGAGATGTATTTTGGCTCTCTAATCCTGAGTTTTTGATCAACTTACAGAAACAAGAAGGTGTTCCTCCTCAAATGTTCAAGTCCGTAATTGCTGCAAAGCATCCTGAATTTTCGACTATGAGACAACAGGTATGTTTAGATTTGTCACTTTCTGCAATTGTACCATCTATTACTATTGCAATTTATCACGTACAATAAGTGTTTGACCAGAAAGTATAATATAGGATGCTCTAGAGTTCTTCCTGCATCTTATTGACCAAGTCGAGCGAGTCAATACGGGGAACCCAATATTTGATCCTTCAAGGAGCTTCAAGTTTGGCATTGAAGAGAGATTGCAATGTCCCTCGGGAAAAGTTGCTTACAACAAAAGATACGACTATATTCTTTCTCTAAGCATTCCACTGCACAGAGCTACAAACAAAAGTAAGTCGAAGATCACCATCGCAAGCCCAATATCAATCTTGATAGCCAGCCTGTAAACTAACATCATATTTCTTGTATTGTTACAGAGGAATTAGAAGATTTCCAGAAATTGAAAGCTGAGAAGGATGCAAAGGGAGAAGAACTGTGAGTTGAAATCGTGAAATCTTCTCATATGCATTTAATTTTGTTCTATACTTTGCTGAATATATTCTTTGTGGTAGGTCTTCTAATGAAATTGTACGCCCAAGAGTACCATTGATGGATTGTTTGGAATGCTTTTCTGCTCCAGAGGAGTTGCATGATTTTTACAGTACTGCATTAGACGCCAAAACTACTGCAACTAAGTGAGTTTTCTCCTCCGCCCCTTGTCACCATCCTGGAAAAAGAAGTGGACTTTTTCTTGCGCTCTGCTTCTATTTCTATCTCTATTTTGTTATTTATTTCGAAATCTAACATATTTCTTTCTGAATGTACCCGCAGAACGGCAGGTTTGACTTCATTTCCTGATTACCTGGTATTGCACATGAGGAAATTTGTCCTGGAGGAGGGTTGGGTCCCTAAAAAACTTGGTATGATGTACTTATCTCTTTGTGCTAATTCTTGTCAAATTATTTACATGAATAAAGTTTATTGATGATTACTTATTTTTTCCGTTTTCTGGTTTAATATTTGTAGATGTCTATATTGATGTTCCTGATACCATAGACATCAGTAACATGCGAAGCAAAGGTCTTCAACGAGGGGAGGAATTGTTACCTGATTCTGGTATGTATTCTCTAAAAGATGTTTAGTTTTCAACTCATTATTTCTGTTTTATGAACGTCTATTGCTCTGGATTCGTGATATTTCAATTACAATGAATAAAATAAAAAGGATTTTGTGATGTGTACTGCGTAGTATCGGTCATACTTATCATCAATCTTGCTTTTGTTTTTTCAATCAATTAATTTGTTGGTTTAAGGCATCATTTTCAGTTTTGCTTCTCGTCTTAATGTTTTCCTTGCTAGCCACTGACCATTTTGGGAATATTTTCAAAAGCCATGATTGTGTCCGTGTTCTCTGATTAAAGTGATGTATTGATCAATTTGGAAATGAAAAAAATAACATTGACCTCGTTCAGAATGAAAAGATTATGTTCATCACTGTTGCAATTTTTTTTGGAAAGACCTTAACCCCCATGGTGAAATTTCATATTTGATTATGCAAAGGTTTCTTGAGTAGTACCTTTTGAGGTGTCCTGCATGCCAATGCTTTTATGTCGCTAAGCGACTAGAAAAGAGTTCCTGAACTTTTATATTGTTCCTGTTGTCTGATTTTCTCATTCAAATTTAACTCTGCAAGCATTGATAATTGTGAATTACTTATTACCATTTACTGTCTCTTATGTACAGCTGTTGAGGACGTCGGAATAAATGCCAACGAAGACATTGTTAACCAACTTGTGTCAATGGGATTTCAGTATCTTCATTGTCAAAAGGCTGCCATCAGTACATCAAATGTTGGACTCGAAGAAGCGATGAATTGGCTACTTAACCATATGAATGATCCAGGTATTCCACATCTATTGTTGTTGAAGAGACTATTTCAAGTTTATGGATTGAACTATTATTGATACAAAAACTTTTCCCAGACATTGATGAACCTATTGCAAAAGCACAGAAGAGTGCTTCATTCATTGATCCATCAAAACTCGAAACTTTAATATCATTTGGCTTTGACGAAGATACTGCTCGGAAGGCTCTTCAGGCATCGGTATAATACTTGTAACCAGACTATTGAATATTTTTTTCATTTTCAAGAGAATTCTTACATGTTAACTGACGTGTTGGATTTTTTGACTATTTACAGGATGGTGATATTGAAAAAGCTACGGAATGGATATTTAATCCTCCTTCTGGTGTGTCAAATATGGATACTACACCTAGTAGCAGTGGAAATGCTGTCGATGCAGCTCTACCTGATGGACAAGGAAGTTAGTTTCTTATACCCTTCGTAATTTCTTTTGCACTTTTACTACTGTTTTTCTCTACCAGAATTTATAATTGCTTGCTCTGCATAACTTGGTTTCTAATACTTCTTAGTCCCGTGCTGTGTAATTACTTGCCTGGACACTGCTAATTCCTCGCGTTTAGAATTATTTTGACCATCTCTACAGTATAAAGTTACTTCAAAAAATCTTGGGCTTTTGAATTATAAGACCCTTAAATGTTTCAGAAATTAAGGTACAAAAAATGAAACTCAGTCGCACATTCACCCAAAGATCTGAAGAGTTCTTTAGCTAATGTGTGAAAAGACTAAAATTTACCTTGCTTTTCTTCTTTCCTTTTCCTTGGAAAAGGAGAGATGAGGATATATTTGGTGTTCGTTGTATTAATAGTGTGAATGCTTGTAAACTCGGGTTGGTAATAATGTAATAATGTAGTACTTCTTCTGCTTGATAATAGAGAAGTTGTGCTAATGATTTTTTTCTCTTACCTCTTCAGAATACCGACTAATTGGACTAGTGAGCCACATAGGCACATCTACCCACTGTGGGCATTATGTTGCACATATCTACAAAAACGGTAGGTGGGTGATTTTCAATGACGATAAAGTTGGTGTTTCCAAGAATCCACCACTCGACATGGGGTACTTGTACTTCTTCGAGAGAATTGACGCGTAAATTGTTCAAGTACACACTAGGTTGAAAAACATGCTTCAAGCGAATTTTCTTGAACTTTTGTTGGCTGTTCGCCCTTTTTTTCTTGAATGGCCCTTCGAAGTCTATCTGGGCTTGAGGTGTGTATAGAACTTCTTATCGTATTTCGATCCTTCTGTAGTTGCATACACACATTCGGTTTTTTTGTTCGTGTTCTTCTCACTTCAAAGTGATCTGTCTTTTTTTTGGAAAGAGTTGATATATGGGGCTCTACATAAACAGGAGGATTTGTAGGAACTATCAAATATGTTTACCCTTTTTCTCTTTCTTTTGAATTGAATATGAAAGGCTGTTAAAAGAGTGTTTTTATTTTTATTATTATTTAAAAAAAAAACTTATTTATAAATCATTGTACATGAATAATCTACTTAAAACATATTCAATTGCACAAAATGTTTAGTGCTAATAAAATATCATTGTTTAGTAAAACAGAAACAATGAAAATAAATTATTTTGATCTGTGGTGCATCATTTATATTTGAGCATAAATTTGAATACAATCATACATAAGTTATTTGACTCTAAAAATTCTCAAAAAAATAAATAAATTACAAATCAGAATTTTTGGAATGAAAAACATTGTTCAAAAAAACAAAGAAAACGGATCGGAAATCTAGGAATTCGAAAATAAATGCCTTTCCATCTCCACCCCATTTTTACAACTCCAATACTTTGTTGCTTCCACGTGACAAGAGTTGAATTTACAATATACAGAAAAAATGTCAAGTGGTGCGTACTACACACACAATTTCAGTACAACCAGTGAAGCTGTGTTTTAACTTTTAACTATAAGAAGCAAAAATAGTACAATGTTATTACAACCTGATGTGTACTTTGTGATAGCCCTATATTAACAAATCATAAACCAACATTTTCGGGAACTGAAACCGGTAGGGAAAAAAGGTGGGAGGAGAAGATTTGAGGTTAGAGCTTAAAAAACCTCATTGAGTGCAGCGTTGATGATATCTTCGTTCGTTCTTTTCCGATGGTTTCATCATCTACAAATGTCGTTTCACCAACGCTGCATTCAATAATGCTTTTAATTCTTCGAAGCATTAGAAAGATCGAAAAAGCAAATTCTAGGTACGTTTCTTCAATTCTCACTCATCGGGTTTTTCGCCTGTGCATTTTCACATGAATGTATTTTCGAATACATTGTAACTATCTGAGCAGTAAATGTTTCAGATTTATTGTTTTATATAATAACTGAAGAATATGAGGGGGGCACCTTATGGGGCCATGACTCCTTCGATTGTATAGAAGAGAGAATCCACCCAATCGGCTTTGAAAAGCAATTTTTGCAACGTTTGCATCGCGTCGTACTCTGGGTCAAGCTTCCGCTGCCATCCCTATTCAATAACCAGTATGGAAAATTCAAACATACTGCATTGATAATCGAACATACTGTAGCTAAAAAGTACAAAAGATGATTGAAGGTCGATACACAAATGGGTAACAAATCTTGATTTTATGGAGTCAAAATCTTGCTTCATAAATAGTTATCACAATTAAGTCCATAAAATCGAACATAATAGCAGAAATTTTTGCTCTTAAGAGTCCTGAGAACTAGTGAAATCGGAAGAACAAGAATATCGGGTATCAGTAGACAGATTTTCAATTTTTGATGAATTTACATGGAATTCTAGAATATACCTCCAACACCATGGTAGTTACGATGACAGTGCAAATATTGCCATCAATATTGACTCTGTGGCGCCTGACTTGTTCGAGCATTTGTTGCATGCAATCAGCCGGGTGAAATAAACCGCCTTCGTCCGAGCCCCAAAACTTGAAAGTATTGTCCACTTCCTGTCCAGATATCAGAACTCATCCATAAAGAAAAGAACAGCACGACTCTCTTCACCCATAACAAAACGAAGCAGTATGCCAGAAAACACACCTTGATGAATGCCTCTGGATACGGGCAGTTTTGCTTGTTAGATAGTCTCAGTGTGCACTCAGCAGCAGCACGGCCGTCACGAAGGGCAACAGCCTTGAAGAACTCCACTAGATTGTCTCTGTCCTTACGAGGGAGTTCCGCAGTCATCCCTACGTCAAGGAAAATGACGTGAGGTCTTGATTTAAACAGAGATTTCCCTGAACTATTGCTCTCTAATTCTCTTACAATAATGTTCCCCGGATGCATGTCTGCATGGACGAAGTTATCTACCTGAAATTAGAAGAGTTAACTGCAATCAAATTCAGGAACGAGTTCCAGTTTGTACACACTATTTCATGAACAGTGTCGAATTCCAGTTCGACTAAGGGTAGAAAGATGACTCGTGAATTAACATCATAATAACTTCAGTAGAAAAAACTATACACTAGATTCTTATAGACTAATTCGATAACGACCATTGTCTTTTGGTACTATACTACACATCAATTGCATATTCTAAGGATTCTCGATAATATGAGCATTTTTTTTAATGTCAAAGCAACAACACATAAACTAAAAATTCATACCAAGAGCATCTTTAGGAGTGCATGTGTCCCAATATGAGCAAGTGCAGTATTAATGTGTTCCTGTCCTTTGATCTTGTCGACATAATGTAGGATACTTTCTCCATGCTCAAAAGTTTCCACAAGAACAGCTGGATGTACCAGAGGATAAAGAGGTTTCGGGAACGATACATCCTTCCAGTGACGGAAATTATAAGTAAACCGACTCAAATTAGCTGCCTCCCTCGCAAGATCAACTTGCGACAACATGAAAACAGAAAATTGCTGTATGCTCTCATCCAGTCTCAACCATTTCAGCGCAGGGAAAAAATTCGAGACCTTCGCAAATAAATTAATCAACATGAAATCTCTACGGATTGCTTCACTAACACCAGGATGTCTAACTTTCACAGCAACAAGCATCGGCTTAACCTGCACTCGAGGATATCTGAATCTCAGCGTAGCTTGATGAACTTGAGCTACGCTGCCAGATGCCACAGGCTCCTCTTCAAAGTTATCGAAAATTTCAGCCAGTTTGCGGCCGAATGCCTTTTCGACAGTGCTTTTCGTATACGCAAAGCTATGTGCCGGTGCTTTGCTGTGAAGCTCAGCGAGCTCATTACACAGATCATTCGGGAAAAGATCAGGCCTTGCTCCAGCCCATTGGCCCCATTTGATAAATGCTGGGCCAGCTCTTTCTAATGTTACACGAACCACTTTGAGCCATGACCTCCTAAACTCAACGCCAAGGGAATCAGCAAAAGGAGCCATTATTACGCAAGGAGAGAACAAAGCGGCCAAATATATGGCTCGTATAACCAGTACAACTCCCTCTAACAGAGAAAAGATTAGCGAAGTCACGTAAACACGCCCACCTTGTGCATGCATGTACACAGTATCCTTTGTCGGAAGGTACTCTGCATGTGCCATATCTCTTTCATTCGATGCTATCTCTCTGATAATTAAGGCCAGAATTCCGGGTGCCACTAGGTGTGAACGAGACAAGGCAAGGCTTACTGCACGTGCTATCCTACTTATGGGCGGGATAATTGGTCCGTTATACGAATATAATTCCAAAAGCCCTCTCCATGCAATTTGGGCGCTATAAGAAAGCATATAACTTGTAGTAGATGATACATGGATGCTTTTACATCCTCTACTCTTCCATAACATCTCCTTAACTTCATGTAACATACGAGAGGAAATCCATCCATGAGGAGCAGTGCTGCTGGAAGAGTAGTACCTGAGTTTAATTGGAGACGATTTTCGACAGCGATTTATCGCACAACACCAAGTCCTCGCACTCGGGAAAATGGATCGTGCAACTCGCTTAATACTGCAAAATCAGCAATTATTTTTAAATTTGATATTTTTAGAATTAAAGCAAGCAGAATCTGATACTATTGGGGTATGAAACTAATTAATCATGAAATAGTTTCTGCACAACTTTTTTCCAATAAAAATTGAAAAAATCAGTTTCACTTTTATATCCATATTGCTCTCAAAAATCAAAACAGATCTTTCTATCGGCTCAATTGATTCAGGAAAAGCTACCGTTCATCCAGAAAAGTAATGAAAAAAAAAATGGTCAAGTAAACAACAGAATAAGTAAATTCAGTCGCTAATTAAGTTATTAACCAACTCCATTCAGTTCATTTGGTGTAAAATTTTGATGAAGATAAACACTACAGCGTATAATCGCAACAAACTGTAAAAAAAAAAAAAAATCGGAGGAAACCTTGAAATGGCCATCGGAATGAGGTGCGGTGAGTGATGCGGCGACGGCGAGAGAAATTTGGAGGCATTTTCTCCTCAGCTCGAAGATATAGTCGTCGATTGACGAGGCTCCGGGAATTTGAGCATCTTCGCCGGAGAATTTCCGGTCAGTTAATCGGAGATTCAGGCGGCGTAAAAGCGTGGACCTTAGCGTTTGGTTGGGGGTAGTTGGTTATATGGAAGGATCCGGTTGTTGATATACATTGGACCGGGTATGGATTCTAGACTCGGGTCGGATCCTAACCGGGGCAAAACTGGGAAAATGAGAACAAGTAATTTGGATGTGGAACAAATATCTTAACAAATAGGAGTAATTAAATTTAGCTAAAGGAGGTCATTTATTAGTCAAATATATTTACGTATTAAACTCATACTCGCAGCTAAATTTCTTTGGGTAAATTCCACTTTACCCCCTTGTACTCTGTCCAAGAACCACTTTACCTTCTTACCTCCTTGTACTCTTAATTTCGTCGATTTACCCCTTTGTACTTGTACAATTTCCCAATACAACTCTCTTCGTCAACTTTTTTCGATTTTGACTCTGACGCCATTTGGTCAAGAGTCAAATTATTGACTTAAATATTGAATATTTTCGATTTTGACTCTCGAGATTAGAAAAGAGAAAGTTTCACACATTCATATATTTTTTTCTTTGCACTGGGTGGAATCGATCAATTTTTGGGTCTTGATTTTTACTAAGTTAGGGGTTCAATTTGGGAATATCTTGGAAGGGGAAGTGGTGGGAGAAGAAGAAATGACAATATTGACGGAGGAGAAATGACGCGTTATAGGCTGTGGCAATTTTGTAATTTATAGAGTTGACCAAATGGCGTGAGAGTCAAAATTGACAAAAAATGAAGGAAAGCGTTGTATTGGAAAATTGTACAAGTACAAGGGGGTAAATCGATAAAATTGAGAGTACGAGGGGGTAAAGTGACTCTCAGGCAGAGTACGAGGGGGTAAAGTGGAATTTACCCAATCTCTTTTTGTTATCCATAAATTCATTGCAATCGATCAATCATAAGGGCCGCTAAGGTTATTTTAAACTGATAAACTCTTATGTCTGATACGTTATTTTAAGAACTGGTTTTTAGAATTATTTTGAATAATGAGTTTATAAGCTATTATTACTCATTATAAGATTTTCCAACAACTTCTTTTTAGTGTTTAAGATTTTCTGTAAAAAAAATTATCAAACAAACAATTTGAAAGAGCTTATAAACTTTTACAAATCTTTTAAGCTCTTTTTAACAGCTTATAAGCTTACCAAAACATCCTCTAAAGTCTTAGATGTTAAAAAAAATTATAATATGTTTAAGAGGTTATAATTTTTTCAAAATGTTTGGATTTAAAAAAAAAAAATCTTAATTTAAAAAAAATAAGTTGTTGGAGAGCGATTTTCTAATAAGGTAGTGTTTGCAAATGATTATTTAAAAGCAGAAGTTAGTGATTGTGATTTAAGTTAGTTTTAAGTGCTTATTTCTAAAAGTTGGGGGTGTTTGCAAATATTTCGGAAAATGAACTAAAATTGAAAAAGCAGGATTATGAGTGCTTTTAAAAAAATAGTTTAAAGTAGATTATTTTAAGAGAAGCAAAAGCAAAAGTTGATTTTGCAAACACCTAAAAACAGATTATGAGCAAAAAAAACCGCATAATCACTTTCAAAAAGCATTTGCAAACACCACCTTAGTACATCTATCCTACCTTTTTATTTAAGATTTTATAATGAATAAAAATAATAAATAAGGTCATTATCCAAACAATTTAAAAATTAATTCTAAAAATAAAATCTAACAGCTTATCAATATCTTATCAATTCTAAAAATAAATTTAAGCTATTTTTATTCATTATAAAATCTTAAATAAAAATAAAAAAAAAATCTTATTTATTTTTTGACAACTTATTTTGAAATGTTTAAAAACTTATTTTATTTAAATTACCAAACACTTGAAAAGAAATTATAAACTCTCGAACATTTTATGGTGTGGGACAGCTTATAAGCTTATCCAGACAGCCCTTCCGAAATATATATCTAGAAAAATAA
The DNA here is from genome assembly GCF_056151865.1 of Erythranthe guttata. Taxonomy (NCBI): domain Eukaryota; kingdom Viridiplantae; phylum Streptophyta; class Magnoliopsida; order Lamiales; family Phrymaceae; genus Erythranthe; species Erythranthe guttata. Next base: position 19,567,414 of record NC_142540.1, read on the forward strand.
TTAATAAAAAATAATAAGTTTAAATGGAGATGGGTCCCGCAGAAGAAGAAAAGAATATTAAATGGTGGGCCCCACTTATCCGCGCTGGAGATTCATCATTTACTCGTCCCACGTTATTTCTTCTTCTTCCGTCTACGAATGAATAGAGAGCATTCAATTCAATTTCAAACCTGGGAATCATCGAACCGAAATTTCATCCCCCCACCCACTCCATCTTCTTCTGTTTTCCCACTCACGCGTTTCCTTCTTCAATTCCTTTCTGATTACGCCTCCTCGCATTTATCTAAATCAATTACATACATACATACATACATGTGTACGTATGCACGTGTAAGTAAATCAGTCACCTTTCACGGGCGGAAGAATTTGAATATCCGCGCTTTTTAGGTTTTCATAATTTGATTCTTTGCCTTTTTCACTATCCAATCGAAATTGTTCCGTTAGGTAAAGTATCGCTTCTGCTTTTTATTTGTAATTTTATTTTCAATTTTATTTTATTCAAAAGTTTTCTTCGTCTTCTACGTTTTTTGCTTTCTTCTGACTATTTTTTTTAATCTGAAATTCAATGGGGTTTTCGGTGAGCAGGTTAATGGTAGGATCGCAGATGATGGCTAGAGAGATGAAGCAATCAATTCATAATTTGTTCAGTAAAGAGTGAGTTATTCTGAAAATTCAGTTCCAATAAGAAAATTTTCTTCCTTTTTTTTTTAATTTTTTTTTTAATTTTATTTTATGGGGTTTCAGAATTTTGTTATGTTGTATGATTCAATGTTCTGTTTGGGATTTAAATTTATGCTTGTTTGTTCAGTTACCCTGTTTTATAGCATGTACGGAATCTATTTGCAATTGATCATTAAATCGTGTGAATAATTAGGCAAGCAACAAAAATATTTGAAAATTTGCTATTCAATCATGTTTCTAACTTTCTAGAAATTGCAAAATGACCCATAAGGTGTCCGGCAAGTATACTCGAGTGTCCGACACGAAAACTGTCCGAAACGCCGAAACCTTAAGAAGTTGAAATTTCCGTGCTACATAGTTTGTTTGTTCGATTTGCAATTTTGCTCTCCACTTTTAAAACGGCCATGGATGTATCGAAAGCTATCAAACATGTAATTCCTGATAATTTTACTAGCAATTGGAATGATTCCAGGGATTTTAATTTTACGCAACGGTTTTGTCTTTCTTATGACTTTTCAGTCAAGTACCTGCTGCGAACGGTAATTCAGAAACGGTAGAAATTTTGAAGGACTATTACATTCCGGATTACGTACTTCTACCCGAATCAGAAACGGAACAAGGATGCAGTGTTCCAGAATGTCCTGTGATTGTGTTCATCAATTCAAAGAGCGGCGGGCAATTAGGTGGCGAGCTTTTAGTAACATGCCGTAGTCTTTTGAATAGAAATCAGGTGTTTGATCTTGGGGAAAAGACACCCGACAAGGTGCTCCACCAGCTTTATTTCAATTTGGAGAAGCACAAGAAAAACGGAGATAATTTGTCCGCTGAAATTCAGAGAAAATTGCGTATCGTAGTAAGTTGAATTATAAAGTGAAGTACTATATATGTTGTGGTGGTGCAATGGTTTTAGGTGAATTTATGCGGTTTGTCGAATTAGGTGACTTTGCGCGCTTTTCGTAAATGTCGTTTGTGCAAAATTTATTTGCAGGTGGCTGGTGGGGATGGAACAGCTGGGTGGCTACTTGGAGTAGTTTCCGATCTTAAATTAGCACAACCACCGCCAATTGCTACTATGCCGCTAGGAACAGGGAACAATCTTCCATTTTCGTTTGGTTGGGTAAGAATTTTTTGCTATTATTGAAACTTCATCCGAATCTTCCCTTATATTGTCAATTTGTGGCAACAACTCGATATTATATTTTCTGCTTATGTTTCAATCTAAACCATTCTCTTGCATAGTATATTTTTAAAACCACTAAATTATTGCATTACTTTTGAAGGGTAAAAAAAATCCAGGCACAAACCATCAATCTGTCAAGGCATTCCTGGAACAAGTAAAGGACGCAAAAGAGATGAAAATCGATAGGTTTGTACAATTTCGATCTCCAAGTTTTCAATCTAAGTCCAAGATGAAAATTAATATATAAAATATTCGTTTGTTTCGGTAATCTCAAATCCTTGGTTCTGTTTATAAACCTTTTGGACTGACATTAAAGTTTTACGTACATTATTCAGCTGGCATATTCTCATGCGGATGAGGGCTCCAAAGGAAGGTGCATGCGACCCAATTGCACCTCTTGACCTACCGCACTCATTGCATGCGTTTCATCGTGTGTCCGCATCAGATGAAATGAACGAGGTATTGAACTAATTATCAGTTATGCGCGCTTTGTGATGGTACTTCTTACTTCTAAGTTGACGGAGTAATCTGAACTCTTAAGTGTACTGATTATAACTTCTTCATATTTCAGGAGGGGTACCACACATTTCGTGGGGGATTTTGGAATTATTTTAGCATGGGTAAGTTCTCGTTCGCAATTACTTTACCCTGAATCTGTAAGATATGTCTTTTCTTTACGCTTGGATTACGACAAGCCTTTTTTTGCTAGTGTGTTTTGGTGCTTTTGTTACTCGTCTCCAGCTGGATTTACGCAATCGGAAGTTTTTTTCCGGGAACTATGACGTGGTTTTACGTTTGCTTTAATTCTTTGCAGGTATGGATGCACAAGTTTCTTATGCATTTCACTCGGAGAGAAAGCTGCATCCTGAAAAATTTAAAAATCAATTAGTTAATCAGGTGCGCCCGTTGTTCATTTCTTCTTACGCAGAAGTTTTATTTCATTTTTTGTTGTGCTGTTCTCATTGTTGGTCACTTTTTTCATTTGTCTAGACTACTTACGCAAAGCTTAGCTGCACGCAAGGATGGTTTTGTGCATCCCTCATGCATCCGTCGTCAAGGTTAAATCACCATTCATTACCTTTTCTCGGTCCGAGTTTTTCTAATCATTTTAGTACTATATAAATATATTTACGAGCTTTTCTTGTTCTTGTTTGAACATTTGACGTATTTACAGGAATATAGCTCAGTTGGCAAAGGTGAAAATAATGAAAAAACCAGGTGAATGGATCGATCTTCACATACCACGAAGGTAAACTTGAATGAATTTTATCTCACTTCTAAGTTCTACCTCATGTTTCTCATGCAAGTATTTCTCAACTATGCGTGCCGTTTGTATATGCAGCATCAGGTCCATTGTTTGCCTGAACTTGCCTAGTTTCTCGGGCGGTCTTAACCCCTGGGGAAAACCTAGTAAACAGAAGCTTCATTCGGTCAGTATTTTCTTGACTAGACAATCAATTGTACTTTTCGATACAACTCATTATCAATAATGTGCTCTTTTATGGTCCATGTTTACGACAGAGGGACTTAACTCCACCATATGTTGATGATGGATTTATCGAGGTTGTCGGTTTTCGAGATGCATGGCATGGGCTTATCTTATTCGCTCCAAAAGGGCATGGGACTCGTTTAGCACAGGTAATCGGATAATTTTTAAATCATATCGCTTTTTTGAAAAAAAATTCCCATATTATATGTCACTTTAACGTACCTAAAAAAATTAGGTTATTTTTAATAATATTTTGTAAAAATGGAGAGAGAACTAGTTAAAAGGGTATTTTAGTCCTATGATATTTTTTAGCTAAAGTTCTTGCATATTTATTCGCCTTCTTATTTATATGCGGTGAAGCCTTAAACGACAGTTAATTGGAAACACATGGAGTATTACGTTTGAAGTTGGATTCATTTTAATTTTTTTTGGGTAGGCAAATAGAATTCGTTTTGAGTTCAACAAAGGGGGTGCCGACCACACATTCATGAGAATCGATGGAGAACCATGGAAACAGCCGCTTCCAATGGACGACGAAACTGTTGTGGTCGAAATATCTCACTTTGGCCAGGTCAGCATGCTTGCTAACACGCACTGCCAGTCGAGAAGTATCAACGCTCCTTATTCACCGAGCAGCACTGAGGATGACGACGATGGATATAATAGCAATGAAGATGCTCTTGAAGAAGAAGAAGGTTCCGAAGAAAGGAAGAAGTTAGGCGCAGCCGATACGTTTCGATTACCAGAGGATTTCGACGTTGCACACCTTAGCTGAGCTGGCTTATAAGTTTGTTGTGCTAAAAAAAATATCTTCACTAGGAATTTTTTTTTTAATTAATTGTTTTCTTGTGCAATTGAAACTAGACATGGTTAGAACTTAGAAGTAGGTAAGTGGATATAGTCTGGTACAGTTAATCACTAATGACTAATTCTTGATGTACAAAACTGTTTTACTACTGCAAATTTTGTGTGTGGAATGGAAGTTCACTATTATTTTTATTACTATTATTATTATTATTATCAATTATCATTATTATTATTATTATTATTAATAATTTTTTATACATATTTTATATAGATTTGTTTTATTTATACGTATTCTATTTGTATTTATTTGTACATATCTCATTGTATGTAGATTGACATTGATATAAAACAAACTCTTGGATGTGTTAATCTAGATGATTATGTTGAATTTGTCACCTTAGGGTGGAGATGTAAGAAAATTCATAGTTGATGGACGTATATATAATTATTCAAACAATATGATTTTTTTTCGTAATTTAATCATACCTCATGGGTAGTTATTACTTATTACCTTATAAATAACTACTCACTAATCACACATACATACACACAGGTATGTAGACTGTAGTATTACATATGTGTAAATCAATAGTGTAGTACAATTCAATTCAGCATGTGTAGGTTCTACAAAACGACGAAATACCATGTATTTCAATTAATTTGCACGTACGCGAGGTGTTTCTTTTTTTCTTTTTCAATTTATCTTTAATTTATAATAATTTGTATATCCCAATTCCCATGTCCAAATTTAGTGGCACGTACCAATTTAATAATACAACCAACCACTAAAAAAAAAAAGAAAAGAAAAAAGAAAAAAGAAACTATGGGCTCTCCCATTATGGTGGTGAAACTTAAACCAAACCGAAACCGAAACCACTTTCTTCCACTATATATACTACAACTCTCAGTAGAACATATCATCACAAACTCATCAAATCTTTCAAAAAAAAAAATACAAAAACACAGAATAATATTCAATAATTTGAACTTGGAAAGAAAAAAAAAAAAAGAAGAAGAATATGGGTAGTTATTTGAGAGGGAGAAGTGCATGGTTAGTAGCAGCAAGTATTGGTGCAGTAGAAGCACTAAAAGATCAAGGGTTTTGCAGATTTGATTACGCCATGAAAATTGTTCAACAACGTACGAGGAATAATCTCATGTTCGGGTCTTGCAATAAAACTCATCAGGCCAAGAAAATGTCGTCGTCGTCGTCTTCTTCTTCTTCTGCAATGGCGACGAACGGACAAGAATTAAGGTTGAAGGAATCGGAGGAATCTCTTAGGAAAGTTATGTATTTGAGCTGTTGGGCTCCCAATTAATAATCTCCATCAAATGTGTCGTTTAATTTTTATATATAGTACTATTTAAAGGAATTTATATCTATATCTATATCTATCTATATATAGTCCAATTAAGCGTGTACTCACCAATTGAGCTACATCCCTGCTTGTAAAAGGTTTAAAAGGAAAATATTATCATAATTTGTGTTTAGCTGAAAGTCATGTTAGTAGAAGGTGAATTATTGATCGGGAGTGAACAATATTGCTCCAAAATGAAAAAAATATTCGAATCAAAATCAATGGAATTAATTAAAAATATATATGACAATACAATTTTTACCCTAGTCCCTACGAAGGGCTTATAAACACTCACCCGACATAAGTCGTCGCCCATCATCCTCATGATCACGTCATCAATCCTTTGGTTCATATAAGCAATCAAGAAAATGTAGTGATACTGTGTTACCCTCTTAGTCGGTGACATCGGCTATGACTCGAGTGTGGCCGAGTCATACAGCCACATAATCGGCCAATGAGTGGTCGAGTGTTGGGCAAGCATTTGGGGTGTTTGTCCGAGAAAGCAAGGAACGGCTTGATTCAAGTGGGAACGGTGATCGAAAGTACTTGTGGCTGGCACGGGCGTTGCTCGACAGCGAATGCGGACAAGCGTGGACAGTAATCGGCATGTGGCCGAGAACTTGGACAAACGAACGTTCGAAGGAAATCGACCACGACTTGACAAGTGTGGGCAAGTTGGCACGGCCGATTGGCAAGTCAAGAAAGGCAACTCGATGAGCGAGTGCGCCAATGACCGTGTGGTCAAAGAACTAGCAAGTGATTGGCAAGGCAAGCGATACGTGCGGGAAAGGCAAGACAGATGGGCTGCCTAGCAACCGCCCGGGCTGTTTTGGGCCGTTTGGTGCGCGCGCGCACCCGATCAAGATGGGCCTCGAAAACCAGCCATGTGGGCGGTTTTGAGGGAAGTTGCGGAGCGGTTGAGGCCTGAAAAACATGAAAAATTGCCCCTTATTACTTGTAATAGTACTTAGCGAAGTGTCAAGCAAGTATGCTGCCAAGTGTCATTAGGTAGTTTTATGTGAAAACTACCTTCTTCCTTGTATTTATATGACTATGAGTGCACAAATCCGACCCATCTAGCATTAGAGAGTTCAGATTGCAATTGTGGGCATTCCGAGTGAGGATTTTGTGTGTGCACCTTAGTCTCCTTTGTATTCTTTGTGAGAAATTAATATAAAGGTTGGGCATTGCCCGTAAACATGCTTGTGTGTTGTTTTCCGTTGCATACTCTTGTGTTCATTTATGTTGGCTTAAAAGACTTGTGTTTGTGCGTTTTGTTCGAAGAGAATTGAGAGGAAGGCTGACTGATTTGGTGCGCAAATCAGGCCGCACGGGCGAAAATTTCTTGATCAAAGAAACCCCTGTGACACACTGCAACGTGATGTTGAATAAAATCAGGTTTAGTAAGGTTTACAGGCCAAAACCACCTATATTTAAGACATTGATTTTTAGGGGTATACATTTTTAGGGGAATATTCCGTGAAAAATCACACCGTAAAGGGGTTGGTGTAAACAGAAACAAACGTAGGGGGGGTTTTGGTAATTACAGATAGATGAGGGTGTTTTTGTAGTTTAACCTAAACTAAGGGGAATTTTTTGTAATTTACCCAATTTTTTATCTATATAATATATAAAAGTTGAATTGCATAGCTAATTGATTGACATTTGGCAATTTCAATTGATGACATGTCTTCAATTTCATCCCAAGTGGCGAATTGGTTGGTCGAAATAAATCATCAAAAAACATGTCATCATTTTCCAAAATTAAAGATAGTTAAATATGTTTAATTATTTTATTAATATATTTATATCCTACCATATATAAAATGCTCTAAATATATCAACTTTTTTGAAAACCCTAAATAAATTTATTTTTGAATTTAATTTTATATATAATTTAATTTTAATTTAGTTAAATTCGATTTAAAATCTTCTCTTATTATAATTGGATGATTGGTGGTGTTACGAATTTTTTTAATTTTAATTCATAAACTTGGATTTATATTAAAACAAATATTGTAGAATAAATTATTTGATATTATACATTTTACATGAACATGACTAGAGAATATGTATTTTTTTTTACTAATTTACTATTATATATTAATATTATCTATAAAAAAAGATAGATATGTGTTTGAATTTACTATCTTGCGAAAATTGACACCATTTGTTATGCCATGTGTAGAGTAATATACTCCCACTTATTTATCATATTGAAAATTATACTACATGAATTTCATGTTATTATTTAAATAATTATTTTTTTCTTCACTGAAGAATCCAGTGACAATAAATTTTACGATTGATTTAACTTTTTAAATTATATACTAATTAAAATACGAATTTTATCATGATTATACTAATAAATTGAATGACCTAAGCTAAGTTTAATCAATTGATAAAAAAATGAATTGATTTTATATATTTCAAAATATAATAATTCTAAATATTTGGTATTAAATTCATTTTTATTTAATGGCTAACATTAATAATATCAATTGTTTTGTTTAAAATGTATAATGATCGTATATACTATATATTGTATTCCACTAATAAGGATTTCATTATGACTCTAATAAATATAATTATGGAAATATCTAGATCAACACTAACCCAAAAGTATCAAAATGAGTTTGCAAATATTTATGTGCTATTTAATATTTTATTTTGATATTTATATAAATGTATTTGCTCCAACCATAGGTATTAAATCGTTGTTAATTAAATATATCTAATTGCCACATGTTATTTTCTAAATGGACATTGAGGTGGTTGAATTCATAACTCATGTTTGATATTTTATTCACCATGATTGCATAATGTATTTTTACATTTGAAAGATGAAATATCAAAATACCTCATTTCATAAATCTAATGGAATTAAAAATTACTATTTTGGAGAATAAAAATGGTGGTTAAATGTTTTGATAGCTCATTTAATAATCTCACTCGAAGTGCTCTTGCCGTATATAGTTTATATTAATAATTTACCTAATGTTTGTTTCCCTCTTACATCAACCGCTTATGGTATGATTTTTGAAGGAATTTTTTTATTACGTGAAATATTCCAATAATGCTTATTATACCCTGCACACACGACATTTCTTTATGGTACTTTTTAAATACAAAAATTACCCTCAGGTGAACTTTACACGAAATATTTATTCTTCTTAAATAACACTTTCACAATTTTTTATTATTACCATGACCACCCCTGAGGGTAATTTTTAAGTTTAAAAAATATGATAAAAGAAATGTCCCGTCTGCAAGGGTAGACTCCATATTTTTTGGGATATTATATAGAATAAAAAAGATTCCGTACAAAAATCACACCATAAGGGGGTTGTGTAAGACATAGACAAACATAAGGGGAATTTTAGTAATCACCGATAAGTGGGGGTGTTTTCTGTAATTTAGTCTAAGTTCAGGAGGATTTTCATAATTTATCTTATTAACAATGATTATTGTTCTTTTACGTCTTAATGTTTGCTTATACCCTTATAATATTTTATATAATTTTAATGTCAATTTGATAATATAATTAAATATTAATTTCTAATATATTTAATATGTGTTTTTTTATGGTTCAACTACCACACATAAGAAATTTGATATAAATGTTCGAGATTGAATAGAATTATTTTTTTTATACTAAATAATAGATCATTGCAAAAACAATTGTTGCAAAATTAGAATTTTTTATTATAATTATAATTATAATTATAATTATAATTCTTTGAATTAGTATTAGTATTAATACTAGAAATAGGATTCAAATTGTAATTATGATTAATATAATATTAGGATTAGAATTATAATTAAGATTATGATTATGCTTAGTACGATAATTAGTGACATGCATTAGTATTAGGATTATGATTAGCATTAAGTTTGGGATTAGAATTATAATTAAGATTAGAATTAGAATTAACACTAGCATTAGCATTAACATTAGTATTATTAGTATTAAAATTATTAGGCTTATGATTAGTGTTAGGAATAGGATTATGATTAGGATTAGGATTAGAACTATGATCAGTGTTATGAATAGAATTAGGAATACGATAAGGATTTGGATAATATTAGAATTACAATCATAATTAGCATTAGCATAATAATTAGCATATCTAGATTACATTAGCATCAAAATTACTATTAGCATTAACATTAACAATATTAACATATTAGTATTAGTAATAGTATTAATAATAGTATTAGTTGTAATATTAGTATTAGTAATAGTATTAGTATTGGTATTAGTATTAGTATTAGTATTAGTATTAGTATTAGTATTAGTACAAATATTAGTAGTAACATAAGTATCTGTATCAATATTATTATTGGTATCAGTATAAGTATCAGTATCAGTATCAGTACCACAATATCTATCAGTACCAGTATCAGTATCATTATTAGTATCGGTATCAGTATCAGTATCAATATCAATATCAATATCAGTATCAGTATCAGTATCAATATATGTATCAGTATCGGTATCGGTATCGGTATCGGTATCGATATCAGTATCAATATATGTATATGTATCATTAGCATTAGATCATTAGCAATAAAATTAGTTTTAGCATTTATATTAGTATTAGTAATAGTAAGTATTATTACTAATATTAGTATTAATATCAGGATAAGTATCCGTATCAGTATTAGTATCAATATCAGTACCAGTATCAGTACCAGTATATGTATCAATATCGATATCAGTTTCAGTATCAATATCAGTATGAGAATCAATATTAGTATCAATTTTAGTATCAGTATCAATATCAGTATCAGTATCAATATTAGTATTAGTATCAGTATTATTAGTATAATATTAGTATTAGTATTACTATTTTTATCGGCATCAATATCAGTATGAGTAACAATATTAGTATCAGTATTAGTATGAGTATCATAATTAGTAATAATATTCGTATTAATATTAATATTACTATGAGTATCAATATGACTATCAACATCAGTATCAGTATCAGTATCAATATCAGTATCAATGTCAGTATCAGTATCACTATCAATATCAGTATTTGAATCAATATCAGTAAGTATTAGTATTAGTATTAGTATAAGTATTAGTATTAGTATTAGTATTAGTATTAGTATTAGTATTAGTATTAGTATTAGTATTAGTATTAGTATTAGTATTAGTATTAGTATTAGTATTAGTATTAGTATTAGTATTAGTATTAGTATTAGTATTAGTATTAGTATTAGTATTAGTATTAGTATAAGTATTAGTATTAGTATTAGTATTAGTATTAGTATTAGTATTAGTATTAGTATTAGTATTAGTATTAGTATTAGTATTAGTATTAGTATTAGTATTAGTATTAGTATTAGTATTAGTATTAGTATTAGTATTTGTATCAGTATTAGTATTAGTATGAGTATCAGTATCAGTATTAGTATTAGTATTAGTATTAGTATTAATATTAGTATTAGTATCAGTATTAGTATTAGTATTAGTATTAGTATTAGTATTAGTATTAATATTAGTATTAGTAACAGTATTAGTATTAGTATCAATATAACTATTATTAGTATCAGTATTAGTATTAATATTTGTATTAGTATGAGTATTAGTATCGATATTACTATCGATATTAGTATTAGTATTAGTATTAGTATTAGTATTAGTATTAGTATTAGTATTAGTATTAGTATTAGTATTAGTATTAGTATTAGTATTAGTATTAGTATTAGTATTAGTATTCGTATTGGTATTGGTATTGGTATTGGTATTGGTATTAGTATTTGTATTTGTATTAGTATTAGTATTAGTATTAATATTAGTATCAGTATTAATATTAGTATTAGTATTAGTATTAGTATTCGCATTAGTATTGATATTCGTATTAGTATTAGTATTAGTGTTAATATTAGTATTAGTATTAGTATTAGTATTAGTATTAGTATTAGTATTAGTATAAGTATTAGTATTAGTGTTAGTATTAGTATTAGTGTTATAGCAATAGTATTAGGATTAATATTAGTATTAGTATTAGTATTAATATTAGTATTAGTATTAGTATTGGTATTGGTATCAGTATTGGTATTGGTATTAGTATTATTATTAGTATTAGTATTAGTATTAGTATGTGTATCGATATTGATTAGTATCAGTATTAGTATTGATATTAATTAGTATAAGTATTAGTATCAATATTAATATCAATATTGGTATCAGTATTGGTATCCATATTGGTATCGGTATTGATATCAGCATTGGTATCAATAAGGACGTATACATCTTATCTCTTTTGCAATATTTATAAGTTGTATTGTTGTTTGAGCAATTTGCATCACTAATTAAACGTCATTAGTTATAAACTTACAGGTTATTTGAATATCTATTTTGTTACTTCTCTCCTACCATGTTTGTTGTTAATTTAGTTATTTTGCAAAATATTGACATTGTGTAGTAGGTTGCATTCCTCGAACTAGAGTTATACCATATATTTTAAATGATTTCACTTAATCTTCATATCGTGTTTGCGCGCTTCACGTTTTCTTCTTTAGAATATTTAATTTAATCTCATATGTTAAAATTCTGAAATAAGAGATAAAGTTTATGGTTTTTTTTTTATTTTCTTCCATTTTGTTTACTTGAATTGCTATTATTATAAAGAGATAGTCGTTTACATATTATTATTTTTCTCATTTTAAAACTGACATCCGTGCAACGCACGGGTGAAGAACTAGTTGTGAATTAAAGTAATATTTTTCCTTGCATCACCTTTCCCACGTGGTTTACACTTTACATCACCATTTGTCCCGGTATCAAAGAATGAAAATGAAAACCACTAAACCAAAGCATCCGGTTTTATTCAGAAAACCGGCGGTTTCCTGAAAACTAGAGACTAGTAAAGAAATGCTTCTTATTACATCCAAAAACTATGGGTTTTCTTTTCTTTTTTAATCACAGAAAACGACTAATTAAATCAACCAGCTGGTTTTAATTTCTATAATATATAAACCCACGGCGGTTTCCAAGACTAGCTGAAAACCGCTCGTGGTTTTCCATACCAAAATCCCACGTGCATGGGTGGTTTTTTTATATTTAATTCCGCAGCAATCTCTCTCTCTCTCTCTCTCTCTCTCCATCTCTACATATATATATATGTAAACACCAAAATCAAGATTTTCTTACACATCAACAAATCGAGAAAACCCATCAAAATTCACACACACTAAAACACGCAATAAATTTGCTGAAAAAAATAGAAGTTTCTTGAAAAAACGACGATGAGTGGTGGCGGAGCAAGGTGGATAGTGGCGGCGAGCATTGGAGCGGTGGAGGCGCTGAAAGATCAGTTGGGTGTTTGCAGATGGAACTATGCTTTCAGAATATTACAACAAAATGCCAAAACTACCCTCCAATCAGCCGCCACCTCTTTTCACACTCGCACACAAAATAATAATAACGTTAAATCTTCTTCTTCTTATTCGGCGGCTGCCGGTAATAATAATAGGATGGAGGAAAGGGAAATGGGTTTGAAGAAAGTTATGGATTTGAGCTGTTGGGGCCCCACTACTGTTAGATTCTGATCATCATAATTATAAACCATAGTATTTCGTTTTCTTGTATGGTTTAATTAGTTGTTTTCTTGTATTTTCATATTTTTCTTTATATTTACATACATATGAAAAAATTAAACATGCATATATATATATATATATATATATATATATATATATATATATATATATATATATATATATGATGAATCTTTTTCTATGGCTAGAAATTGATTCTTTGAAGTAAATTAAATAAACAAAAATAAGGAGAGAGAGAGAGTCAAATAATTAGAGAATGAAGAGAGAGACAGTGAAAAGTGAGGTGAATTGACGATTTTGCCCCTCCTCAAACGCGTAGGAATGTCACGTGCATCAATTCGGTTGGCCAAAAAAGGACTCGGTGCAACAATTTAGTAAGTTCAGTTATGCCGTGCAGCTTCTTTTTCGTTTGGGAGTCAAAAAAATGACTTATTATTACAGTGCAACACTTTAGTATGCAACAATTTAGTATGTTCAGATATGTTGGGCAAAATGCACTTAATTAACCCTAAATTTAATTGATAATTTTGCAATTCAAAATAGCATAAACAAGTGCCTCGTTTTTTGCTTCTGCCTCGGGCTTCAAGAACCGCCCTCGGCCTCTCGGACTATGGTTCTTAAAAAATTAGGGCAAATTTCGGCCACCTCATGTATTATGGTCAATAAAAAATTAGGGCATATTACGGCCACCTTATGATTAAGGTCAAATTACGAAAACTCCCTTTTTGTTTGGGTAATTACATTCACCGCTCTATTATGTACTATCTTACGAAAATACCCATCCAAAGATAAATTAAGGAATGTTAAATTAGTAAAACTAAATTGAAATTTCGGTACGCCAATATTTCATACCGTTTACCGAACTGAATATACGATTTGATTTGATAAATAATCGAATTACATAAATTTTATGTAAAAATATTTAAAAGGAGGGTAGTGGCTATAATTATATTACCCAAATAAGTGGGGTTTTTCGTAATTTGACTATACCTCAGAAGTGGCTGTAATTTGCCCTATAAAAATATGTAAGATATGGTGAAAAAGTTCAAGAAACATGTATGTAGAAAAGGTAAGAACACACAAAATTACAACGTCATGGTCCTATGAAAGAAAGATCACTATACAAAACTACACAACTTCAAATTAAACCAAATAACAGAGGAAAAAAAGAAATAAAAGAATTTTGAAATTAAAAGAATACAAGAAAATAGTAAAAAATAAAAAATAAAGAATTAATTTTCAATAAACCTAAGTTCCGATCGATCAAATCATCGTCATCCGGTGCGCCATGCAATTTAAACTTAAAGTTTATCGGGCAACTGTAAGCTCTGCGAACCGAATATCTGATGAGAAGAACTTTCGAGAAAGACGGCAACTCCACATTTGGCGGAATTGAAACCCTCCCACAGTGAAAAGTTGACGGTGCCGGAGATGGTTTTCTTGGCGGAGATATCTTTGACGGAGCTCATCTTCTCGAGGCGGCGGACAACATATTCATTGGCCAAAACACGGTCTTTGTTTGCTCCGGCGGCGCAGCTCGTCACTAAGCCGCTCTCGTATAGAGCCACCATTATGTTTAAGCCTTCGTGGTCCACTTTTGTCCTTAAAGCTCCGGTTAGTGTTACTTGCAACGAATCCGGTGAGGGCTTCTCAAAAGTCGCCTTTTCGAATAAAAATCAGAATATAAAAAATTAAAAGGGTTTTAATATAAATATTAAAAGTTCTTTTCTTTTTCGTTTTAACTTTTTAATATATTTGATATTTAAATTATGGTCCATATATATATCAAAGTATATATATAAAGACATAACTAACATAAATAATTTTATTTTTAACCGAACAATAACATAGATAATTAATAAACCACGAGGTAACAAAAACTCATCCATATCTAAAAATTTAGTAGGGGAAGAAAATAATACATTTAATAAATTTTAGTTTAAATTATTAATATATTGGCATTTTACGGTTACCTTGAAGCTATGCTGCACGGACAATCGGACACTAGGGGTGTAAACGAGCCGAGCTCGCCTCTTTTGGCTGGCTCGAGCTTGAGCTCGAGTTTATTTTGACGAGCTCGAGCTCGTCGAGCTCCTCTTTTTTTGGCTCGAGCTTGAGCTCGTGTCAATTTTGTCGAGCTCGAGCTCGAGCCCATTGTCTTTTTTTTTTTATTTTTTATTTTTAAATATTTTTTTAATTATTATTAAAAATTATTTAAAAAAATAAAAAATAAAAACTAAATTGTAATTATATATATTTTTAATATTTGTATTTATTTCTATAATATTTTACATTATTATACATTATTTAAATAAAATAACATATACAAAATAAAAAATAAAATAAAAAATAATAATAAATCCGGCTCGCGAGCTCATGAACAACTGAAAACCGGCTCGAGCTCGGCTCGTCAGAAAGCTCGAGCTCGAAAATCTCGAGTCCGAGTTCGAGCTTTTTACGAGCCGGCTCTTCGAGCTCACGAGACGGCTCGGCTCGTTTACACCCCTATCGGACACACCCGGACACTTCTCGGACACCCGTGTCGGGTCGTGTTGTAATTTCGCTAAAAGTAGGATACCCGTGTCGGGCAGTGTCCACAATTTTAAAAAAACTGGGCCACTTCTCTTACGTTTTAAGAGAGAGCTCTAATAAAAAAAATGGGCATTTTCTTTTCTCTATAATATACATTTCCTCTGTTTTCTTTGTGACTCCACCCAAAACTCCAAAAGTCTAGCATGCGACGGCGACCAAGAACACGAGCAACAAGGGCGAGCGGTTCTCTTATACGATGACAACTTATACATATTTTTTACAACTTATAAATGTACCCCTATATTGTTATTATTTATAAATATACCCCTATATTTTTTATATTTACGCGTATCCCCGCGTGTCCGTATCCTAGTTTTTTGGAAATGCCGTGTCACCGTGTCCGTATCTGCGTATCGCCGTGTCCACGTATTCGTGTCCGTGCAACATAGCCCTGAAGTAATGTCAAATAACAAAAACTACCCTCATATTTCAGTAAATACAACCACCCTTCAACCATGTATTCTTTTTCATATCCGCCCTTACGATGTCAAATTTACTTAGGGGTGTTCATCCGGTCGGTAAACCAACCGAATCGAACCGAATGAAAATTCAGTATATGCCGATTACCGAACCAGTAATTCGGTGTGGTATTCTGTTTTTTATTATTTATATATGTAATATTAGTATTTAACTAAAAATTTTAAATATTTATAATAAAAATCTGGTAATTCGATTATTTACCAAACCAAACGACTAAACGGAATGAAATTTTGGCGTAGCTAAATTTCAGTACAATTTTACCGAATAAACGCCCCTAAAGTTACCAATTCGAGGGATTTCGTCGTAAGATCATGCATAGCTGAGGGGTGACTATAATTACACAAATAAGAGGGGTTTTTTTTTTTTTTTTTTTAAATTTGCCCTTAATATATCTATACATACATGGTCATATATATTCATCTGACAATCTACATAATTAAATAAATAAAACATTCAATGTGATTAATATTCATGACGTCCGTGCAATTGCTGCAGAACTGCAGATTATAATAACTAAACCAAATAATTACTCCCTGTTAATTATCAAATTAGGGAAAAAAGCTGACCTGGAACGAGGGTGCAGGGAATCTGGGTGCGGACGCGATACAGGAGATCAGAGCCTCATCGTCATTCCCCACGCAGTGGGCCCTACCCTGGACGACGATTTGGGGGGTGAACATGGTATCCAGATTGAGTGCCTCCACGTAGGCCTTTTGGCGGACGGTCCATTGACTCGACCCGAACGGGTCCTTCCAACCCGTATAATCCCAATAGTCCACGTGGAACGCCAGCAGCACCACCGGCGCGTCGAGATTGAAGTCCCCCCTCCCCAGCCGCGAGAACAGCAGCTCCGCCTCCGGCGAGGTGGCGCATCCCTGCGACGAGAATAGCTCCACCACCACTGGACCGCCTCTCCGCTGCTCCTCCGCCGATAGATCCGCCGTCGCGGCCTTGTCGTCGTGCTTCGGATCGGAGGAGGAGGTGGTGGATCCGCCTCCTCTGCCGAAACAGCTGAAGAGACGGGGCGCCATTTCCGACGGAACTGAAGAAACGGTTGTTCTTCTCTCCTGTTTTTTTCTTTTTTTTTCGTTTTTTTCTGTTTTTTTTTTTAATTAATTGAGAAAAATGAGAGAAATTAGAGAATGGAGAGAAACATATGAATTTGATCAGAAGAGAGAGAAAGAGATTGAAAAAAAATGAGAGGTAGAGAGAGAAAACTGGAGATGGAAACGCTGCGAATCATTTGTTATTTATATTTGCCGTATATTGGTAAATAGCACTTTAACCCTTGTATTTTGAGCTTTGTACACTTTGACCCCTCTGTATTTTAATATAAGCACATAATTCTCTTGTACTTTTAAAAACATTATCTTCCTTTTTATAGGGGGTTATGTGTTTATATTAAGAGGATAAGGGAGTCATGAGCACAGACCTCAAACTAAAGGGGGTTAAGTGTTATTTACACAAAATATTGACTGTAAATTTGATTGTGTATTTTGTTGGGAGACAATTATAAGATTAGAACATCTAATTACAATGATGTTAGACCTCTTAATTAATATAATCTATTCTTTTTAGAATAAGGGAATTATAATTATATATATATTTATTTATTTATACATTACAAAGAAAGTAGTAACCACATTTACATTAGTAGATCGAGTGAACTCGCTCTGGTGCAATAGCCTTCAAACGATATGGAAAATGCAAATCGCACCAACCAAACGCTATGAACAAGCTCTACTGAAAAAGTGTTCACACGAAATATATATCGAACTCTGGAATAATATAATAATTGAAACGCTTTTTGTTCTTCTTTATATATTATTTTTGGTATAGGAATAAAGTAAGTTAAACTTGACAAGAAACTCATGTTGTCACATTTTGAGTCTCGAATTCAATAGTAATTTCTTTTGTATCGATTATTCACACTTGAAAAAAACAATAAATTGATGTAATAGTTAGAATTGATGAGTATATAAATCATCTAGATCAAGTGGAAATATAATTTTAAGTTATTATACGAGAGTATAGATTTATCCAGTGCATATATATAATTAGCTGCGATTCTTCGTTAAAAAAAATTGTAGAATTTATAAAGAGAAAAAATATAGAAATAAGGTATAACTAAAGTGGGGCATGTGGAAAGAGTAGGAGTGAGTGGTTGGCACCAATAAGAGAAGTGGGTGCCACGTTGCTTGTCCAAAAAGGTGAGTTGGAATTGTCAATAATGATATAAATATTTAGGTAGATGCCTTAATAGGGAATCTTAATTCTTAACCATACATTTATTTATGCTTGCCTTTATCAAATGGGAAAATTGGCACTAAAAAAATATTTTGTATAGCAAATACTAAATAGTATGTTTGGATATTTTGAATTTGTTAAAAGTTAGTCGGGATAATTTAGACTGAAAGTAGATAGTTCAGACAATTTAGTTGTATACTTTAGATTGAAAATATACATCTTAGATTTAAATAACATTTCCCCAATAATGTTGTCGCGGAATTTCGACGGTTGACAGCGGGGGACTGGAAATGTAAGGTGGAAGAGCGTAAGAAATGTCATTTTTTTAGTGAACGTCGCTTTGGAAATGAATGAATTGGATGATGATAATATATTTTCAGGTTAATATAACTATTTTTTGTTTAAACTCTCTAAATATGACTGTCTTGATTTAAAAATGTATTAATGTGGAGGGGTAGTTAGCAAATTATTGCTTATTAAATATTCATCTTGGATAAAATAGGACAATATATAGAAAGAAGTCAATGTTATGAGTAAATTTATCACACAAGAGTGCATATTTATGAAGTTGTAATATCTAAAGATCATAAGATGTTAAGTTAATTTGATGTTTAAAAAAAGTATCAATCCCCAAATTCACTTCAATTAAACTTAAGCTAGACTCAAAGGTGATATTGATTGATATGGTTGATCAAACCATGCAACGAGATGCACTTGATTGTAGCTCTAAAGCAAACTTTGGGCTTAAAAGTGGATTTTGGCCCAACTAAAGCCCTTTTTGTTCGGGCTATATATTTATATTTATAATTATTAAATATTAATATGTTATATATATTTATATTAATAATAAATGTACTTTGTTTTAGGTGAAAGTATGAATAATTTGATGTATAAAATGGAATGATAAATTGAGAAGTTTATATCTTTTAAGTTTTATAAAAAATTTCTCTTCAAAAAAAAAAAGTTTTATAAAATTTAAGTAGATAATGATATTTTTTTAGAAACCAATTTTTCATATGTTCTAGAAGCGAGATGGTTGCCGTAAATTTCAAATTATAAGGGGCAATTTGTTAAACACCTCTAGACACTAATACTTTTTCAAATCATGATATTAAGATTTTGACATTATGCTAAAAGTTCTTTAACCATCTTCTTCTCCGCCATTCCATTTATCTGAAAACCATTCAGATCAGCTTCACTCCTGCTTCCCACCATTGCCATAAGTGAAACCCTCTATACATAGTCACACGCACGCGCACACACCCACATAGTGACCCACACGTGCACGCAATACACACACACACACACACACACACCACTCAGAGTGACGCACGAGCACACACACGCATGCATATATAATCACATTCATGCACAACTCAATTGAAAAATCAGATCTGTGTATTTTACTGGTTCACTTTGTTTAAATAAGTATCCTATAACTGATGAATGAACATAACTAAATTTCGTAACTAAGTTGTTTCTGTAATACTTAGAGCCTGTTTGGCTAAGCTTATAAGCTCTTAAAAACATTTTATAAGATGTTTAAAAGCTTATAAGCTGTTAAAAAGTGTTTGGTAAAAAAATTACAAAAGATCTTATTTTTTCCAAATATAGGCTGTTAGGGAGCTTATAAGATGTTTTTTAAAAAGTACCCCCACCCCACCTTTTTTCTTTAAGATCTTATTTGCTTATTTACTAAAACACTCAAAATACAAAATTACCCTCAAATACTTTATAATATTACATGAATAATAATAACATTTATAATATTTTATCAAAATAACGTATTCTTGTAATCAAGATTAATAAGTTAAAATATAATTATCATAATTATCGTAATAATTGTAAAAAAGATATTCTCTATTTATATTTTATATGTATATAAAAATACCTGAATATTCTTATTACCTCGATACTAAATTATATTTCCTTTATCTATAAAAAAGAATTATATTTCTTTTACAACCTTTATTTTATATTAATATATTAATACGACAAAAATTAAAACTTTCACAAACATGTTTCATTAAATTATTTTATTACACTTCATTATATTTTCAAAATAAGTTAAATATCATATCAACATACATAAAATAAAAAAATCATTTAGTTTTTTTATTACATAATTCTATATTATTATTTTTATTTGAAAAATTAATTTGTAAATATTATAATATTATTTTAGGAACAAAACTATTTGAGTTATATAAGATTAACAGTTATAATGGCTTCATGTACTTTTTTGTCATTATAGCAATAAACAGACCTTTTATTTCAAACACATGAACAACTTATAAAAACTAAAAGTAACTTATAAGATACATATCCAAACACCTTAAAAAATAATTTTTAAAATAAGATCTAACAGCTTATCAGCTCCTAAAACATCTTATCAGATGTAGGAGCTTATAAGATGTTTTAAATAAGTTTAGCCAAACGGGCTCTTAATCTAAGCTCTCTAAATAAACTCTAGTAAAAAAAATCTTTACAAAATAACCACTCATAATTTTTTTTTTACATTTTAGAAGTGGAAGGGCACTCTAGTCCAAGTGTGCATTTTTTATGGTGGAACTCCATTCCACATTAATCACGGTTCCTTCGATGCTACACCCGGTGAAAAACACCGGGTGGGTCTTCTGCTGCCACGTGTTCTTTTTTTTATTTTTCTAAAACCCCTAAAGGTAAACCCTAGCGGGGAATCTATTATAAAATATAAAAAAGAGACACGTGGCAGCAGAAGACCCACCCGGTGTTTTTCACCGGGTGTAGCATCGAACAAATCATTAATCACCACCACATATTTATGTCACAAGAAATTTATATTTCTTGAAATTAAATAATAAATAAATAATAAAATTTTATGATTTTCCACCTAGCTCAGAAGATAAATAGTGGATAAAAGGATATCAGTTAGATATATTTCAAATCCTTAAACGCCTTCTGATTGGCTGACGAAACACTTGCTATAATCACCAGCCACAAATTCCCTCGCATGCAATTTTCGCCACCCATTTCATCTCTCTCTCTCTCTCTCTCTCTCTCTCTCTCTCTCTTATTTCTCTGTAAATAAAAACCCAGTCTTCACTGATTTTCAAAACCCACAGCCCAAAGAGCAATTACTGCAGGAGATAAAAAAAAAAAAAAAAACTCACCTGCAAATCTCTCCGAGCAAAAGAGTAACCGGAATCAATGGCCGCCGCCGCCGCGAGCTCCTCCGCCGTCGTCAGGGCGACGCCGTTCCTGGGGCAAACCAAGACCGCCAATCCTCTCAGAGATGTTGTCTCCATGGGAAATGGAAAATACACCATGGTAATTTATTTCAACTCATCTGTTTGATCTCAATTATTCGTAAACCCTAATTCCCAAAATTGATTTACGATGTGATTAACTTTTGAGATTTTTTTTTTAATTTTAATTTATAGGGTAATGATTTGTGGTACGGACCTGACCGGGTCAAGTACTTGGGGCCATTTTCAGCTCAGACTCCGTCGTACCTGACCGGAGAATTCCCCGGCGACTACGGCTGGGACACCGCCGGTTTGTCGGCTGATCCCGAGGCCTTTGCTAAGAACAGGGCTCTTGAGGTATTTATATATATCCTCAATAAATAGAGCATCCAGTAGAATCTCGTTAAATTAATTTAAATAATATGTTTTCCCGGTCCCGACTCGAAGGCAACATGCTAAAAAAATATTTCGGTAAATTAATATTTCGCTAAATTAATAGAATTTGGTTGATGCGCAATGTATTAATTTATAGAGGTTTATCTGTATTTGTATTTGTTAGTACTTGTTAGTATGTAACTAATAATTACACAAAGTGATTAAAACATACAAAGTGAAGGAAATAATAAATAAGAAATTTTTAAATTTCGTTTAAAAATCCGAATTAATTGCTATAGGTCATCCACGGGAGGTGGGCTATGCTTGGAGCATTCGGTTGCATCACACCCGAAATCCTCCAAAAATGGGTGGGCGTCACTTTGAAGGAGCCCGTTTGGTTCAAAGCCGGGTCACAAATCTTTTCTGAGGGCGGTTTGGACTATTTAGGAAACCCCAACCTCGTCCACGCGCAGAGCATCCTAGCCGTTCTTGGATTCCAAGTCTTGCTAATGGGAGCCGTTGAAGGGTTCAGAATCAACGGTCTAGATGGAGTCGGAGATGGCAATGACCTCTACCCAGGGGGTCAGTATTTTGACCCCCTCGGTTTGGCTGATGACCCCGTCACTTTTGCGGAGCTCAAAGTGAAGGAGATCAAGAACGGGAGATTGGCTATGTTCTCCATGTTTGGATTCTTTGTGCAGGCGATTGTGACAGGAAAGGGGCCGTTGGAGAATTTGTTGGACCACCTTGATAACCCCGTTGCGAATAATGCGTGGGTTTTCGCGACCAAGTTCGCGCCTGGATCGTAGATTTTGATGAAAGAGATCGAACCTCGATCTTGAATGTTTTGATTGAATGCAAGACGTGTAATTTTTATTGCATCATTTGTTCATATTATCATCCATCACCTGATTTATTCAATTTTCAATGACGAAGTTGTTCATTATGTCTAATTAATCATTGCTAAATCATATTTTAATATAGTCGTAGGGATATAATGGGTATCATAAAAACAAATATTAAGAAGAAGAAAAAAAATCATCTTAGGTAAATTGCACTTACACCCCTGATGTATGCTAAAATAACTTTAAGGTCCCTATGGTATCCGTAATTTCAAACACCCCTGAAACATTGTCATAAACCCTAATAGAATAATGCATGAGATAAGTTATTCTGCTAGAGTTCTAATGGACTATTAGTTTCAGACAATGATGGAGACAACATAGACATAGATGTTGAAATTGGTCCCCCCAACATCTCTTAATTCATTATTATGTTATATATGATTTATAAATTTTCGTTCATGGTAGCATTGACGGCCCAGCCGAAAACAAATATAGTGCATATCTATCCCATGACATGAAATCTTAGCTTCGGTAATTGTTTCAGGGATGTGGCTGTAATTACCAATATTACATGGTCTTTAAAGTTATTTTAGCTTACCTCAGGAGTGTAGGTGTAATTTACCCTTCATTTTAATGCAAGGATAAAAATAAGGACAATTTAGTCATTTCACTATCTTTGTTAGGAATTATGACGCATTATTAGTTTGAGAGAAGTAAATGTAATTTTTTGAAATAAAAGTAGGATTTTCATAATTTATGCATACTTCATAATTTTTTGAAATAAAACACACACTATACAACGACTCTCCATTGGACGAACAACAAAATTGATATGACATATATATAATATATATATATAGATATAGATATATATAATCATCTTACAACATCTAATATAGATTACTATAGTTAACGCTGCGGTAATCTTCTTTTTTTACTTTCTCATTCCCCACCATCTTCGTCGATGTTTCTCACCTTCGATCCTGTGTGCTTTAGCCTTCTCTTCCTTTAACCGAGCCTTGTAGTCTTTTTTCCAAGCATCGAACATTCGTCTCAGTCTTCGAAACTCCTCCACTGGATTCACGGGTGGCGAATTCCCTGTTTTGACCTCTACTATTGCTAGTACTTGATCATCAAAGTTTCTTTTCCTTTGCTCAAACTCGTTTGCGAGGGTATTTAGGGAATTTACACCATTGTTGAAAAATCTGACGGGGGTGTTACCACCGGGTGTATGAGTTCCCATAGACGTATCTTCGGAGTCGTAAGAAAGGGGAGATTGGAACCCGTTTCTTTTTCCGGATCGACCCGTTGCATTGTCTGTAATAAGACTGTTTTTGGCTGCAGCCAAATTCAGCTGCAAAAATCAAAACAATTGTAAGGAATGTACTTTTTTCGGACATAATATGAGCAATCCTACATACGTATATTGTAACTAGGGGTGGAAATTGGAACGGAATATCCGAAATCCGCCAATTTTGATCCGAATATTTTCGATTCCTAAGGTTCTAATTTCCGATTTTTTCGATCTTTGTTTGGAACGGGATTGGAATATATATTATAAATCCGATTTCCAATCACATTTTTATCTCCAAAAATTCCAATTTGTTTTTTAAAACTACACTTATAATATCAATATTATAATGTATTTTATAATATAAGTGATTAACATTTCGGAAATTCCGAATTCCACCGATTCCAATTCAAAAATTTTCAATTTTGGAACAAGTATTTTTATTCCAATTACCAAATTTTTCAATATTTTTTTGGAACATAATTAGAACTAGTTTTTGACTTTCGAAAAAATTGGAATATTTCCGAAAGTGCTAATTCCGATCGGATCCGTCCTATTTCCACCCCTAATTGTAACAAATAAACTCACTTGTAAAGATGTCTGCTTTTGCCACATCTCCTCCATTGATTTCATCTTGCTTTCGTATTCTAACATCCGCGCCTCGTATTTTCGCACCTGCTCTCTCAGAGCTATATTTTCTTTTTCCTTGTGTCCAAGTGTCGCTTCTGCCATCGAAACTGCCTTTTGAAGTTCTTCAACAACCGAAGGTAATGTTTCTGACAGATCCTGCTCAGCCAATTAAAATCATCACTAGCAGAAAATTGTTAAAAGAAATTGACAGAAGAAAACTCCATCAAATTCTTCTCTTTTTTTTTTCTATTTTTTTCCCGGTTCGATGTCAGTTTCGGTTTCAATTTCGGTTTGGGTTTCAGTTTCGGTTTTCAGTTTCAGGTCAAGGTTTTCGGGTTTCTGGTTTCGGGGTTTTGGGTTTCGGGTTTCGGTTTCGGTTTTTCATAACAGACAAGATAACAAGATTTATATTATATCCAATTCATGCATTTTGCAACAAAGTACCTTGCTTTCAGACATCCTCCTGCCTGGTTTCGGTTTACTAACAGTTGACTTTTTCGAATTCCAAAGGTGACCAAAATTCTTTCGGGTCAACCATCCACGAATTGCTGCACAAGAGAATGTAGTTAGATATAAATTACCTCAGTCTCACAGTAGGTATATCTAATCTGAATGGAGAAAACTTTTACCAGACTGTATTTGCACCACTGACTTGTGCTGCTTTTTCAAGACATTATACTCCTTTCTTGCACTTTTACCACGAACATCTGCAGATATCGCAATACTCATGAAATCATTTGATTCTTATAAAGCATCGTAGGTATTAACAATAGATGCTGGCCTCACATGATTGCAATTTTACTACTATGCCCTTGAGTTCATGGAAGTCAAGACGAGCACGGCGAGCACGGCTAAGTTTTTGCACCTCAAGAGTACCTTGAAGAAATTGTTTTCTAACATCTTCTAGGGCAACAATCTATCATTCGAGAACACAGAAAATCAAACGAACTAATATACAGGAAGTATTTCACCCATTATAATTATTTATAATTGTAGATCATTAAAACATAGAGACGGTGCACTCCCACCAACCTGTCCTGCCCGGAAGTATAATTTTGTGTAACCAACTTGGTACATCTCCGGAAATATATCAAACTGCTGCAGAATGGCAATTGACATACTTAAATGATCTTGACAAGCCATACTTTCCGGAAGTATGAACCTGTACCTGAAATTCATGCCAGCATATAATGACAAGCCCCATAATAAGCACAAGAAATAAATGGAAATCAAGACAGAGGCAAAAACCTTGTAGCGAATTCTTGATGGGTCATTCGGATGGGGTACCCTAATCTAGAAATCCTAACAACTTCCAGAACCCCATTGCATCGAAGCTGCTCTAAAGCAAGATCATTTTGGAACACAGCAGGGATCTGCTTACTATTTGGTTTTATACAACGAATGAAATGTGGGTTTGTGCTTTCGAGATGCTGCATTAATTCAAACAGCTGAACCTGCAATAATGGAAGGACGTTGAACAAAATTTGATAAGAGAAATCGTGTATAGCGAGAAGTTTTGTCCAATAACGGTACAGCCAATGGCAGGGGCATTATGAACAATTCTTGAACATGTGTGTGTGTGAGGAGAGAAATAAGGGGCTTAAAAGTAGGGGAAAGAACAAGACTCATCACCTTGAATTTTGTAGCAACAGTTTGCTTTTGACAAGCAAACATGCTCGATTGCATAAATTTACTTTCTGGATGCTGAGATTGCTTGAGCATCGTAGAGGTAAAGTATTGAGGAAATCGACTGGTGCACAAAGATAGTAGTTGAATGGATTCAGAATGCAATGATTCTCTGTTCTTTTTCAAGAAGTCCTCTGTGTCATAAAGAACCTAATTCGAACAACCGATATCAATAATTCAATATCAGACAGTCTTAAAATCATATAAGCTGAAGTGATATCTATGAGCAATTTTGTACATGAAGTTAATTCCCCCTTTTTCTTTCGGGTACAAGCAATACTAACCTCTCCAGCATTATGGTGAATAATGAACGATCCACCTCTTTCTCCTTTAAAGCAATGGTTAGCATTCAAGTGCTGCTTAAGTTTAGCGACCAAAGTTAAATTGGTAGCCTTGGGGAAATTTGATATTTCATCCAACAGAGATATCAGCCCAATAGGTTTCTGTTCAAACACAACAGTGTGACCATGAAATACACAAAATGGTAAAAAATGAAATTCAAACATAAAAAGTACACAAAAAGATATCAGCCCAATAGGTTTCTGTTGGATATGGGATACTGATACAGTGGAGGAAGAGAAGTACCTTCTCAAAGAGATTCAAACAGTCTACGTTGTCTACAAAACCTACTTTTGTCCAGTCAATTCCATCTAACTCATACTCCTGCAAATAAAAAAGTTCCACAATCAGTATGCATAATGTTGCAATTTCAAATAAAATTGTTTGTTTATTTAGAATGTAAGGCACGGAGCTTTAGTAGTTATGAGAATCCCGTAGAAAAATAATGCCAGGGCTCAACTTTAGTGAATTTCATGTGAAGAAGGAAATAAAAGTATGAATTGACCCAGTCATGCCCTGTTTTTTCAACTCGTCGGAAAGAGACGTATATAAAATGCTGACCTCTTGCTCAAGTTTGAAGAGATGTCGATTAAAATGTTGCTGGAGCCTCTCATTGGCATAATTTACACAAAACTGTTGAAAGCTATTCTTCTGGATCCAAAAAGGTGAAGTAAAAAGTTAAGAGTGAGAAACGGTTTATCATATTATGAAGAACTATAAAAAATAAGCCAGTTTATACCTTCAATGGTTCATATCCATAAAAATCTAGAATGCTTATGGACCGCCCAGTATTATGTTTGCCCGTGGTAAGCGATGAATTGATCTCTTCTATAAGCCAGTCAAACAAGCTCACATAGATGAACTTTGCCAATGCATCTCTTGCATCAATTGCCTAAATCAGTAGGAAAACACCATCAATTCAACAAAGATGTATATGAAGTAAATGGTTTATGTATATGGCTCTATGCAAGAGAACTATGCCTTCTGTAATTATGCAAGAATCTGCCAAAGCACTAGCCTGAAATATTTGTATAGTTTTGAAATTGCAAATGTCCAATAATAATAATAAATAAATAATTGGACCTGTTGTAGTGTCAGCCTTCTGGTGACCTCATCCTTTCCAGCCTGTATTTTTCGGGTTGACAGAGCAAGTACTAACTCTGGCTCACTGCAGCCTATCAAGCTAGCAGCATTGGTAACAGCTGTAAATAAGGCGAAACCATTTCAAAATAGTTAAGTGAATTCATCCACGAAGAACTTAATTGGTATCATCGGACTAATCACAAAATGCTCAAAAAGAAATTATCTGCATTTAAAGATTATAATGATCTCAAAAATTATTTGGTTAATGGAGAACAGTCAATCCCACACCATAAACTCTTATACGCCACATTGAAATCACCATGGAACAATATAATCACCCAATATCTAAACAGTATGGGAAAACTAATGAGTCCTACACTCCTACATCAAAGAAGCATTGAGGGGGGAGATCATTCATTCTAACAGTTTCCTCATTCTTCTCTGCAAATATACTTGCCTCAACATGCAAAAAGAAGAACGACTTTACACACTGATAACCACCTTGAAAGATGTTTAACTATTTATCTTATTAAGATAAATAATAAATAGTAGCACCAAATTCATTGAATACATCTATCTAATTCCTGAAAATAAGCGAAAGAAAATTCTCAAACACGCATATAAATAACAAGTAACGAAGGAAAACGCGAGTACCTTCATCAGCGACAACCTCTATGTGGTTTTGATTGTCAGTTACAAGAAACGATATGTTTCCCAACCACAAAACTGCAGCAAGCATCTCAAAGACATGCTCCTGGTCTTCTTTGCAAATTCTGACAGTATCTAAGGCTCCCTAGTGAGAGAAAACATAAAAGACTTAGTAAAAATCTGTAAAGGAAAAAGAAATATACCCGACATAGTAGAAGTTCCACAAGCAACTTAATTCTTAGAATCCACTCTTCAATTTAAGTTCTTAGTTATCAAGCAGCATGACAATTTTGAAACTCAATATTCAGACCTCTTCCGATGCAGTGGAAGAAAGTGTTCGTTAAGTGTAAGGATAAGGGCTAAACTACAGTGGAATAATTCATGTATCACGTGTGAATGCTGTTACATTACCATAAGAGTATGGAACTTCTGAGCATCATCAATGGTGTGGATCTCCAAGCAATCACTCTGGTTGAGATATTTGTAGTCGGAAGCCTTTTTTAACCTTAACCTACCTAAGAAAATATTTATCATTGTCATACTAAGTCATAATCTTGCTAGATAGGCTCTGTTCACATATATTTAAGATGATAAAAAGCATATAACGAGAGAATGAACTGCATATCAAACATCAGCATGTAAGCAAATTGTTTGAGTAAAAAAGGTTCCAACAGCATAGAGAAATTGGCATTCACATTTTCTGTACATCAGAATTTCATCGTAACTACAGGGAAATAAATTAGTTCTACTTAAATTCTAGCGAGTGGTTGGACATACATAACAGAAACTTACAACCTTTCTTATTCATTAAGTTCAAAACATTTTGTGGAATAACATGAAGAAAAAATAATAGATGAAACTTAATCAAAGTTTAAGCACCACCAAGACAACAATAATTTTAAGCACCACCAAATTTTAATTTGAAGTCACCAAAAAAATATTTTGTCGGGGAGGGGGTGGGGGGAAGGAGAAGAATATTGAAAAAGGCACTTCCGAAAACTGGGAAAAAGCTCACCTCGGAGAGCAGAAGAAGCCCCAGAACAGAGCTGGTAGAAAATGTGATAGGACCGCTCACCAAGGGCCAACTGAACAACTCTTGACTGATACAATGTGATATTTTGTTTCAAAATGTTAGTTAAAAGGGAGATTCAAACTAAAGAAAATAATCAAAACCATTTTAGATAGACATACTGACCTTTTCAAGGAGGACTACACCGTTTTGGAATCATACGTTTAACATGCACAATATTGTGGAAACAAGTCAGAAAACTATGACAACTCAGAACTCAACAAATAGTATTCCCAATATTCAATTTGGCCAATAACGCTTGCTTACAGGTCTGTATTTTTGCATCGCATATTTGTCCAGAGGCACTGAAGTGGATTTCAATTAGCTTTCCCTGCATCAAATTTGGAATATCAACAAGCCAGGCTTTCATATGTTTAAAGCCAAATATTAACTTTGAAGGCATTTTAAATTGAGGCATAAGTTCAGACTGAACTCACAAATCGGCTCGAATTGTCATTCCTAGCGGTTTTGGCATTACCAAAGGCCTCCAGTATATAGCTTGTTTGCAAAACTTCAGACTCTATTACACCACTACCTCCACCAATTACTGCTAAATATTGCATTACAATTTTAGCTGTTTCAGTTTTCCCAGCACCACTCTCTCCACTACAAATCATATTAATAAATCCAAGTCATAACCAAGCATTAAACCCTATAAATCATTACAATGTCAACCAAAAAATCGAAGCATCATAGCAGGAGCGGGTCCCAGAAACTGAAAAACAGAGGTTGAGAAACTTCATCAAACCTTATAATGATAGACTGGTTCGTTTCATCTGCGAAGTTCACAAATATAGTAACAGAAAAATGAGAATTAGCACCTCAGCGTAAGAGATATGTCAACTATATACTTGTAAGTTGTAAGATATTGTTTAGTACCTGCCATCATTTTATCGTATGCTTCATCTGCGATAGCATAAGCATGAGGGCTGTCCAGAAGCTTCTGCCTATATGCTGTGACATAGTCATGCTCATAAATCTCGACATCTTTGAAAGGATTGACTGCTACTAAAACAGGTCCTGCCTTAGTCTAGGTAAAATGAAGAGAAAGTATTGTTCAAGATCTCAAACACAGAGTGGTTAACTGTACACGCTAATAGGAATTTCCAAAATTACTACTTACATATATTATGTCTTGTAGATATCTGCATCTAATATTGTGAAGAACTGAAGGCTCATTTAAATAACTAAGCTGCACAAGATCGTCCACTCCCTCAAGAATGTGGGGATTGGCGGGTAGGAGCTCTTGTATGGGAACTGTGACAACCTACATTGTAATGAGTACGTTAATATGCTTTTACACTTCAAAATAAATTATGAAAATATAAAAAATCAGTCGAACTAACACTATTATCTGACAGAAGAACTGAAGCTTTCTCCCCTGAAGTTGATTGTATTTGTCCTGATTCCCAAAGTCCATCACCTGATCGACACCAAACATGAAGTTTCTGGAAACCATACACACACATTTAGAATCAATAGCAGGTGAGCACTTTTGTACAGCACGCCAAGTGGAAACATTTTAGCGAGATAAGAATACACAGTTCTTGTTAAAGCTAAAATCATAACCCTGACTATTGATTTGAGTGCACCAACTATTCCAGATAAAGACTGTATTTACATCAATATTATGGAGATCATCTAGAACATGAACTTGATTAAATGCTTTAGTTTCCAGAATGATAAATGGCATGTCAACCAAACACAGTACAACATATACAATGTAACAAGAGGATTGGGACAGAGAAAGTAGTATATGAAGTCAAATTCACATGCAATAAAAAGAAGCCGTAGCTCTGACTTTTTATCTAGCAGAAACGAGCTTGTGTCATCTACAGCAATGAGAGCTATAACAATGATAACAACTACTATAGTACTTGCACAGACGTAGCACCAAGAACGATGATTCATGCGATCCTTCCATTACATTTCCAAGCATGTTTAAATGTTAAAGCTTAAATAAATCATATGATCATCCCCAACTACACTGCATCTAGTTAAACCCTTTAGTACATATAAACAAAAATCAACAGAAACATAATTTATCACAAAAATCACAATTCTCTCCCAAAACCCATCATAATTCTTGAATAATGCTTTCTTTCTCTTACCGATATGATAAATCTCACAGTATTAAAAATCTAAATTCCGTAAAAGAAAGATCAACAAATATCAGAAAATCAAAAGGTATAACCAAACAACACCATCTACCTTTTCAATAAAATATCCCAATTTATCATCCCACCGAGACTCATTCGATCCTGCCACGACATAAGGTGATTCCCCTGCTTCCATTTCTTTAACTCTTTTAGGACCAAAAGTTCTCACTCTCTCTCCTTCTAAAGAGCAATCAGATGAACTCCGAGCTGCCCTGGATTCATCATCTTCAAGGCTCGGCAGCCGCCGCTTGGTCGACGGAAGGCGAGCACGAGAGGTCGGCTTCGGCCGCGGCGGCAGAGCCGGAGGCATATCCTTCGGCATCTCGTTCTCGTCTCTTTGCCGGAGAGATTCCAGCATCTCCTCTAATGAACTCCGAGCTATTGAACTTGGCGATACGGACAACATCTTCTGATTCCCACAAAAAACCCCCAATTCGAAATCGCGCGAAAACCTCTACTTCAATCCGATTATACCGGACAATGTCGAGACGAATTTCTGTTCAAATCATGAATCTCAAACCCTGACCTGCAACTTCCTCGAATTTAGAGAGAGAATCGACCGCCATTTTCAGGTAAACACCAACTAAAAAAACAAATTAACTCTGAACTCGGTCACAATCGAAAAGCTTCGTACAGAAAAAAAGTGAAGAAGTTGGGTGAAAACGATAGTTTGATGGAACAAACGAGGGTACTGTGCTTCTCTGAGAGGTTGCATTAATGGCGGAAAAGCAGAAGCTGATTAAATGATTATCTGAAATAAGCTGTTTCTGTGTTGGCAGTGTTTTTTTGGGGAAGAGGATTATTAAGGAGTAATAATGGCAACTAAACATAGGATTGGGGATGATTATTGAAAATGGGATAATTTAATCCCGGTGGAGAAGTCAAATCAACAACCGTTGAGATCTATTGATTTGAAATTTAAATTTGGAAAATTGAAAAATAAAATTAAATAATAAATAATAAATAAATAAATTTGTTCAATAATTTTGAGACACGACGAACTGTTTTCTTTGTTGGGGGGCCCACCTGGAAGAATGTTCTTGTGCTGGGGTCTAGGTTGTAAATTTATATTTTAAACTTCCTAAATACTATTTCAATATTCAAATTTTTTTTGTCAATTTTACCCTTATTCGTGTCTTGAATGAAGGGTAATGTGGTCATTTTGAATGTAATTAGTGAAGAGATGAGAATTATTTTTACTGTTTTACCAACACATTTGTTATTGATTTTGCTAGTATATTCATCCGTGCGACGATCGATAAATGTACATTGCTAGTTGATGAACAAAAATAAAATAAAAACGAACGTCGATACTTTCTCGACATATTTAAGTAAAATATATTTATCATTTTTAAGCTATCACCTTATGGGTCATTTTGAATTTTTTTAAACATGTTTGAATAGCAATTTTTTAAATATTTTCGTTGTTTCCTTAATTATTTACATGATTTAACGATCATTTGCAAATTGATAGTTGACAGTATAATATATTTTAAATATGTTTTTATGAAAATACAAAAAATAAAAAAAATTATATATAAATGAAAACTTATATATGTTTATATAGATGGCATTTTATAAATATAGCCCTATATTTTTAATATTTACGCGTTCCTCCAAACTCCCGCATACCTATTTTTTGGACATGCCGTTCCCTGCTTTCTTTTTTCCATTTCTCTGTATCCTCGTTTCCACATCCATACTGTATAGTGTAAAAGGAGAAATAATTTGTATAGTCTCAAACAGATGAGGGAGGAATAGTCAAACCAAAATCTAGATAAAGTCAACTTCATTAGTGAAAAGGTTATTAAGCATTAGATTATCCAAGACAATAAATTAGCCCACAAAATGATCTATATTGTAATTGGTTGCCACTTTGATGTTTAATTATTAATTTTCTCTTTATTAAAGTACATTTATTAATAATTTTAATAATTGTAGTGAGGGGTTTTATTTAAATAATTTCATATCACCCTAAAATGATGGGATCGTTTGTGGTCTTCATTGATAAATTTTATGTATTTTCTTTTTCTTATTAACTAGCATTTTTCTTCGTGCGATGCACGAGATATTATTTCAAAAGTTTCAAAAGTGAAAAAAAATATCAATATAATTATCTGTTAAGATTTGAGATATGTTGATGAAAAATAGGAGATTAATAATTGGTGAAAATTATAGTTAGAAATTAGTAGTATTAAAAACATTAAAAATAAATAATTACAATATAAAGATTAATAATTGAACATTAATAAAACTATTTTAATAATAGGAGATTATTAATTATTAAAATAGTTTTATTAATTTATTCGAGATCCGTCACGATAATTCAAAAATTAGCTTATAAAGATTTGAAAATTCACTAACAAACGAGCTCGGTGTTTTTGTTATTAGGGTAAATTACACTTTCGTTCTGCGTTCCAATATTATTAATTTCACCACTAAAAATCACGATTAGTATTTAAATCTACCTAGCTCGTATTGTTTTTTTTTTTTAATTTATGTTATTCATCATTTATTATATTTATTTTCAAGAATTAGATTCGAATGTTTCCAATTGCAGGCCTGCATTATAGAAACATGTGGAGCATGTCTTCAAGTCCCGACGTTGCCAAAAGACAAATATATTTGTTATATATATATATATATATATATATATATATATATAAGGGCTCAATATTCTTAAAAAATAATAATATGAGATCCTTAATTTTGTATATAAAAAAAGAAAATATATTATGAACTATTAATTTTCGGGTAAATTACAACCACCCCTGAGGTATTGTAAATTTACGAAAAAATTCCTGTGTTTGAATAATTACATCTACCCCTAACTATGATTTTTTTTCTTACATCTCTTACCCTTATTATGTTAAATTCAACATAATCATCTAGATTTCGTGGAATGAGCTTTAATTTGTGTAAAAATACAGTTTCTGATGCACCACAATCTGATATATGCAAGCCAAAAAACACATATTACGATCATCTTGCTTCAAAATGTGGAGTTTGAATGAGATACAACGGGTACAAAAGTGATAATATTCTATATAATCTCGAAGATTTCACTAAATTTGAATCCGTAAAGATGAACGTGTAAGAAAATTTATACTTAGTGGGGTTTTCTTAATTACACAAACAAGAAAGAGATTTTTTGTAATTTAACAATACCACACCCTTAATTTTAATTGTATGTTAGGAATATAATTGACCCAACAAGCGGATCCAATGGACGGAAAAATGGACCAGGCCCAATTACTATATCTCCATTATATTTAAATTTTAATTTTTTTATTTTTCAATATTATATTATTATTACCAAGAGATGCATATTTTCCTTTCATTCTGATTTTTGTAAGATAAATTACGGCCACCATCGAGACAAATGTAAATTATAGAAAAATTGAATAATTACAACTACTTTCCTCAACTATGAATTTTTTCACACGTCCATATTTGCGGTGTCAAATTTAGTGGAATTTTCTGAATTATGTGAAATATTCTCCAGTTTGTACCCGTTGTACGCCATAAAAACTCAACAAACTGAAACAAGATGATCATGAGATGTGTCTCTTGACTTGTATATATCATATCTTGGTGCATCAGAAATTGTTTTGTTGTACAAAACGAGTACAAACAAGAGAACATTTGACGGAATGTAGAATATTATGTTGAATTTGACACCATAAGGATGGACGTGTAAGAAGATTCATAGTTGATAAGTGATTGTATTACCCAATCATGAGGTCTTTTTTACTTTCCGTAAATTGACCTATACTTCAGAGCTGACCGTAATTTTCCCAATAAAAATATTAATAATTACTACTAATTTTTCTTTTTAATTAATTTTCTTATTTCTTTATTTAAAGTAAAATTGGGTGACAGCGACACTAATTATTTTGATGATTTAAGGCGCAAGAAACAAAAAATAAATAAAAGAAATCTGTGTCTCAATTCTCCCAACTGTTGCTTTCTTTCAATTTCAACACTGTAAATTTAATACACCATCAACTCGCACGCTTTCCTCTCTCTCTCTCTCTCCTCTTTCTCTCTCTAGGGTTATCTATTTCGATGGCTTCCTCTTCAAGAATGCCGTCGTGCTTCCAGTGCCACTTCTCCTCCCCCACCCCCGACCATTTCAGAAACGGCTGGCGCCTCCGCAGCGGCCGCCACGCTCAGCTCTGCCCTCCCTGCGCGTGAGTCACTTCACCCCACGCGCGCACACACAAACACACGAAAGCAGTACACATTTGTTGATCAAATCTGTTTAGCTTCTTCTTGTTTTATTAATTATTATACATTCTATTAGCATTTGATCTAATTGTTGCTTTTTTATTTTTCATTTTGATTCTGTTCTGTTCAATTTGGGGAAGGGGGTGTTTGGTTGCTTGCTTCTCAAGCAAATGGCAATTGGTGTGTGTTTTTTCTAGAAATTTTGCTCTTTGGTTAGGAAATTAGGAATTATGTAAACTATTATTAGTACACTTCTTTAAAGAATGTCGATCCTCGGTTTGTGAACATTTATTCCGAAATTGCCCGTTAGGCCGTTAGTCTTCGTATTGGATAGTGTTAAAGCTCCTTTCTTTACTATTACGTTCACCGTAAATATATATATAATTATTTACAACACTACATAAACTAGGCCTAAAAGGAAATTATTTAACGATTAGAATCACTAATGCTATCCTGAATTTTCCGGTATTTTATCCATCGTATGAACAGAGTCGCCTTTGTGGACGAATCACTAACTCGTGTTTCTTGGAATATTTGATGGAGATAAATGATAATGCATTTTCGTAATATATCCTACTTAAAACGTTAATTTAATGTGTGCAGTTCTTTATACGAGGAAGGAAGATTCTGCGAAGCCTTCCATAAGAACGATCCTGGTTGGAGGGATTGTGATTCGTGCGGGAAGGTCAGTGCATATAAATCGTTAGAATTTTCCGTGTTTATGTTTGTTTAAGGATTATATTATCAGACGTGTTTTTTCGTTTTCTATTTAAAGTCGAATACTTTTTACAGTCTATTGCATCGATATTAATGATTTAATTTTTCCCGATGCAGATGGTCCATTGTGGATGTATAGTATCTTTCAATAATCATTTGATCTTGGATTGTGGCGGGATTAACTGCATGGAGTGCTCACGGTTAAACTTTCTACTGGTACGAGAAATCGACAAACTGTTATTTTATTCTTGATGTGTTTCAATGTTTCTTAAATCGAACTTTTTGTTGTGAAGAATCCCATTTACCTCGTCTGTTATCGAGCCAAACTGAACTAGCTCGACCAAGTTCAAAAAAAGAAAACCAAAAATTTCCCAATTGTTAAATTTTATTAGTAAAACCGTATGTGCAAATTTAATCGGTACTGTAGACATTCACATGGAAAAACTCTCTCCCCTTATTTGTCGATATTAATTAACGTATTCAGCAGCAGAAAGTACGACGCAAAGTAACTATGATAGAAATAGGCGGGCCTATTTATATTGCTTTTATTGAGAAAATCAAATACAGTGCTTAATCCGGAAATTAAGGAAATTCTGTCGAATGATGCAGTTGAATGAATCCTGTCCTTATTTTGTCTTGTTCTATTATTTCCATGCAATCATGTCCTAACGTTTTACTGCAGGAACGAAATCGATGTATTTCACTCGAACCTGAGATAAGAGCTAAAGAATCTTATCAAGAATCTTTTGGTCAAACTCCAGTAGATTCCCAATACTGTCCTCGAGTGACTGATGCAGAACTGCAACAAGTTTCTAGAAAGTATCCTTGGGTCTTTTTTTTTTTTTTTTTTTGACTCGATATTCCGCGAAAGAAAATCCAAAAGATTCAATATTTTTTGTCAATTCCTAAAATGCTATGAATCCTTGAAGCCAGATCATTTTGCTGTACCGAAAATAATCCTTGACTATATATTATAGCCCCAAAGCTACTCTCACTCCTCTGTTCGAAAAGGTACTGTCAGAGAGCGACGCTGACCTCAAATTCGCACGGCTCGTAGTCCCAAAAAGATGCGCGGAGGTAGTAATTTCTACATCATTTGCATATATTTGTATTTCTTGGGGAATTATTTCAATTTTCAATTATCTCGATTTTTTTTAAAACAGGCATTTTTCCCTGATATTTCCGATCTGCGTGGCTTGCGAATAAAAATACAAGATATTGAAGGCAACGAGTGGCAATTCCATTATCGATATTGGCTCGATTGTGGGAGTAGGGTTTATGTTCTTGAAGGGCTTAGAGATCATATTGTCTCGAAGAAATGGCAGCCCGGTGATACAGGTAATTTATAAAAATCCATTTTCAAGAAAATACGATTTTTATTTTATTGTATTAGCAATCCTGTTTGGCTAGAGATTTTAATATCGGAAACTAGTAAATAAAGCTTGTTCTTGATTATTATAGTGTCCCTAGTCATAGTAAAAAAACACGTATTTCCAGTGATTAGAAATTGATAATTGCATATCATTTTCAGTCGAGTTTTTAGAATTTTTAAGGTAATATGATCAACGCAAATATGCAATTTTATTTATTATTTTTTTTTGCAGTGACATTTTATCGAGTGGAACCTGGGGGAAAGGTGGTAATGGGATTAAGAAAGACTTCTGCTGGCCCTCAGATTCCAAGGTATCTTTCGTAGTGTAGATATATCTTATTTGTGGTCTAGTTCGATAAAACATTTTTTCTTTCGAAATTTACTAATTATTTGATGCTTTTTTTTCGTGTCATCAGAATCTAGCAAGGGTGAGAGTGGAATAAATAAAGTAAAATAAAATAAGAAATAGCAAAGCTGCAGCTTGACAATGTGAATATCCGGTTCTGTTTGTTTCCGTATCTTTTATCGGCTCCTAGGCGTCGTCGGTCCAATTTTGCTTTTATTTTTCGACATTTTAGAAAGTGAATTATATTTTCAGTTCTAATTTTCGAGCGCGTCTAAGAATTTCGTGCCAGACTAATTTTAGTTTCTCTGAATTTTAGTATTTTTTTATAGCAGAACTAAGTTGTAAATGGATTTTTCTTGTTAATGTTGTAAATTAATGATGTAACTTTAGAATACTAGTATTAATAATGTTTTATTTATTTTACTCATTGTTTTCCTTGATCCAATTGTAACCAAATATATAGTTATAGTTAGTTACTAATGGATTTTTCCATGACAAACAACATTAATCAATACGAATGAGTTACTATCGAAGCTCAAGATTATCGAACGATTACATTGAAGAAACAATCTGTAGCAAATAATAATAGGTTACAACCCCCCAAATACAGGGAGAGTAAAAAAGACAAAAAAAAAAAAAAAGACTAGTGTAGTATTGTGTTGCTATGACAGATTAAAAGAAAAGGCCGCTGCCGTTCAATGTTTTGTGAAGAGCCCTTGTGTCAACGAGGAAAAATCGAATTCTTTATCTGATGATTGCGAAGAACCTGAGGGAATTGAGGGTAGAGATTGTTTACCAGCTACAGAGGGCATTATATTGCCATCACTAGAAGCGTTCGATCCCACTGTATATGAGCTGCTGCAACACAATCAATAAAGATTAACACTCTTAACAAAATTAGGTCCAATTTTTTCCGGTTTTTCCGTTATTTACAAGAACTATGAAAACAGATTAATTGGCGGATAATCCCAAATTTATCCCTTAAACGAACATAAAATCGTCGATGGGAAAGCAGCAATTGAACTTTCATAGTATTATCTTGAGAGCATATATGGGTTGTGGAGGGGAGAAATCAGAAATGAACTGTATGTTTATCTTCACAGAAGAGAGATAAAATATATCTTCGAAATAAGTATTAACTATTATGCAACACCAATGAAGTTTAGTCCATCGACAATTGGTTTTCTCAGCAAATACATGGATCTAGAATAATTTCAATATTTACATCGACCGCATAAAATAGCTGAATGCACATACCTAGAAATAGGGAAAGCAAAAGAGTTGCCGACTGAATGAGTTGCTCCCATGTTTCCCATCTGTCACCCGATAAAAAAGAAACGTAAGTACGTCTATATTCTCAAATTTCCAATGAAAAATGTAAGGTAAAGTGTTCAAATCGAGATTGCCCCTCCCCTACTTGCCTATTTGTATCAAGATTTGTATTTTAAAAGGCAATTTTTTTATTTATTTTTAAATATCCCGACGACATGTTAAAAACCATTTCTTTTACCTGTGAATATTTATCTAATTCAATCTTCCCAGCAGCTGGTGGATTCGACATTCCAGGAAACTGGTAGCCAGCATTAGGCCAATTTTGGTTGGACAAATTAGCACCGTTAATAAGCCCTAATTGCGTGTTACCGGGTACCTTCGATGCTCCCCCAGAAGCATTGGCAGCCATTAGAAGAGATTGTTGTTGAGCAAGCATAGCGAGTTGTTGTTGGTGAGCAGAAAATGGTGAAACCATATTTGACTGCATTATGACAAGATAAGATGAGTTGGATTATTTCTTGAAAAATACCCGAAGCAGCAATAGTACCAAAACACAATAAAAATCCACCCGTGTGCTCAGATTTGTATTTAAATTCTCAATATCGATATCAGAAAACGCGGACCCTTTTCCTTATCTTATTGTATTGGAAACTACGTACCTTCTCAAAGAGAGACATGATATCATTTTTGACGTCCTTTTGAGGTGTGCCTGACACAGAACTAGGTGCGATAATTGACGGTGAATCCTTAAATAGGTCTTCAATTCCAGAAGGGGTCTGTGATTTATTTTGACCATTTTCTGGTGGGACTGTCTTTTCTGTTGACGATGGTGCGCCAGCAACTGCAAGTTAATCAAATGTTACTTCCAGAAGAAACATGCATATCCACCCATAGAGAGAGAAAATGCAAGAACACTATGTGCACTTACACTGAAACCCTGCCCATGCATTATCGTCCTCAGATGTGTCGGTGGCATTTTCACCAGAACCATCTACAGACAGCATACTGAAAAGATCGGTAGCAAAATCAACTTTAGTGGGAGAGACTGTGTCTTGAACTGGCTCAGTTTTCTGAATCACTTGTTCAGTAACTGGAGCTGGAGATACCTGTTGTCGCACAGACAAATAAGAACCCACATTTGTACCATATTAGCAGGAGCAAAGATGGATAATAATCAAAATTATTGAATAAGAAATACGAACAAGTCACATTAAAAAACATTGACACCATTTGGATCTCAGTCTAGGGAGAAAACTCGTTATCACTTCATTGTAGGTGTTATGAAAATGTTATTACCATTTAATACAAAAGACGATTGACCACAGTATCATAAAGGCGTTAAAAGAAAAGGCAAAAATACATGCAATAGAACATACTTGTTGAGGTCCTTTAGGCGGAGCGGGCACATTTATTCGGGCATTGGGGGTTGCTTCTTTTGCACTAGATGTTGGAACATTCTTCTTTTCATCCGAAGAGTTCCCGGAACTGCTGACGTGTCCATACCCACTTCTATCGTTTGCTCTTTGCCACTGGACGGGTGCTTTTTCTTCGACTCTCTTAGGAGGTGATTTTGGTTTCCCATCCTTGGATACCCATCTCTTATCTTCATACCTAGTTAAGTATAGGCAAGATAAAACCACAAGCAGTTTTTAGAATCAGACATGAAATACGGTTTCATAACAGAAGTTTTGAGAATAGAAAGGACATACTTTGCGCGAATGAAATTCTCAATCCCAACTCTATCATAATTTGGGGGGAGGTTGGCCTCCCAGTAACTGTTTGCCTTCTCGTTTCCCATGGCTATGATTACAAAGAGAAGAAAGATTTATAACATCCGTTTGAAATGTCACATGATATTGACCTAGTAGAATTAAGACATGTGAAACTCTTACATTGAATAAATGCAACCTGTTCAGGAAGCCATGTGTCAAGGGTAGCAGATCTCACCTGAAAAATGACTAAATATTAAAAAATATTCAAATGAAATTGCCCACTTCTACAAGAAAAGTAAGATAAAATTTAATGATTCATAAATGAGTGTTTCTTTCATCCTACTTAAATAAACAAAACAAAACTATCAATGTTACGATATAACCTTAATAAATTAATAACCTCGCTTAAATAATAATTTCTTCCGGTCCCGACTTGGAGAAAAATATATTAAATTATTAGTTCGATAATTTAATATTTCGCTAAATTTAATAGAATTTTACTAGTCCCGACTGTATTAATTCAAGGTTGAAATTATCCTGGCATTTGCTTCAAAGAATGCCATGTTTGAAAGTAATGGACAAATACTAGCCATTGTACCAGCATAGGTTAGCACCATTCAGTTATAAATAATTAAACTATAAACATGAAATTCAGATCATACAACATATCTTAAAATCCTATAATGGTAATCGACTCAAAGCCTTTCCCCACCGCTGAAAATATTTACCCACATAATAAACCTCTTCAAAACCATAAAGAGAAAACTAGCGGCGAAAAAGATATCACCTTTGATATGTGCACTCCAAGACTTCTGTGGATCCCAGAGCATGACATGCATATAAATATGCCCAAGTTCACGCTAGCCCATCGAGGACCCCTGTTTCATTTCAACAGGAAATAGATACTCAGAGGAAATAAAAGAGAAAGAAAAAAAGAAATAAATGAGATGACCGTCAGTTAGTTAAATCCATGAAAGTAAGAATTACATTGGTTTTTAATTAATAATGGAATTAGATGCCTAATTTCTGAGTCGGACTCGTTTTCTTCACCCGCGTAGCTAATGCAAAAAAAAAAAAAAAAGAATTGTTAGAAATACTTACTTGCATTTGCAATCAGCACATTCCCTATTCTCCGGCAATTTCAGAAGTCCTTCCAAAATCTGACGACACAGATCATCAGTATCAACTTAGACAAAGAAAACAAAAGGGATGAAGCAACAAAACTAAGAACGCAATAGCTTTGGCAAGTAACACGTCTAAATGAATACAACAAAGGCCAAATAACATAAGCAAGATAATAAAAAAAAATGCAGTATTACTAGAATATTGAACAAGTCTTATAATAGGTTGTT
The DNA here is from genome assembly GCF_056151865.1 of Erythranthe guttata. Taxonomy (NCBI): domain Eukaryota; kingdom Viridiplantae; phylum Streptophyta; class Magnoliopsida; order Lamiales; family Phrymaceae; genus Erythranthe; species Erythranthe guttata. The sequence continues at coordinate 19,610,176 of NC_142540.1, forward strand.
CTACAAGCTGCCAAGAAATTGGAACCCGGAAGTAAAATGTTACTACACGGTAAGCATTATGTAACATGGCTGGCTGGCTGCTATCTATCATATTATACGTTGGAATAACATCCTTATCAATCGGAACATTACAATTCTGGTGTTTTTCTTATTCTTTCATCATCCATTTACGTTTAATGAAAACTTAACCCGGGAGGTATAGAATTGGTCGAACCAAGTTAACTGAAAACAAAATCAGAAATCGTCCAAAAACATATTTTTTGAGTGTAACTATCTTCGTATACACTAAAACACCACTTCCACAAGATGCTATATTTCGAAAAACCACAACGAATACAGAAACAAGTGAATAAGTAATACACGACAAGCAAAAACACCATCGTCGACATCTGTAAAAAGTTCCATAAATCTCCGATTCGAATAACCAATCATCGAAATTCCCATTCTACCTAGATCAAAGAATCAAATCACCTAAACCTGCGCCATAATCACAATTCATCTCACAAACCAAATCTCAAAATTACTAAAACACACCACCTCAATCACACACTTCCAACTGTTTTCCGACTCTCACCAGCTACAAATTACCAAAAAATCCCTTAAATTTAACCACCGTCCACATCAAATCCAGATTAAGGTAAAAAACACCACCAATTAAATTATCAAGCTAGGGTATGCAAAAAACAACGAGATCGAAATAAATAGAGAAAAAATTAAATTCAAAATTCAGCAACGAAAAAACAACCTTACGATGCCTGGCGTTAAGCTCTTTGGAAACATTGGCCTTCTGATTCATGGTTGATTTATCTCCAATCAGCGCAGCGAAGAAGAAGAAGAAGAAGAAGAAGAAGAAGAAGAAGAAATGGAAAATGCGGCTGAGATCTTTTCCTCTCTCCTCTTCCGCCGTATGAGGACCGTTGGATTGGATTTCCAGCACCGGGAAATTGAATCAGGATATCGAGAAGAAAACACAGAGAAATTGCAAAACCAGCGTTCTTTTTTCTTTCTGAATTGACTTTTATTTTTATTTTTATTTCTTCCTTTTTTTAATTATATAAAAATCTTTTTTTTCTTTTATTTTTCTTTTTCAGTGTTTTAGGTTGAAATACGTGTGGAGTGTGGGATGACGGTGATTTTTCTTTTTCTGTCACGTGTGGAGTTGTTGAGGGGGGTTTATTACAGCAGTTACAATTAGATACAATTTGTTATGGAATAATATAATTTTCACCCCTCAATTTTGTACTAATTAGACATTTGGATACATTTGGTCCCTTTGTATATTAAAAATTCAACATTTTTAGTTATTTTCGTCAATTTTCCGTTAGTACTAACCGAATCAAGCTTGTGCCCATCATTGCTTTAACTAATGACTAACAAAAAACTGATGAAAATGATAAAAAATGTTAAATTATTAAAACATGAGGGACCAAATGTGAAATCGATGCAAACTTGCAAGGTGAAAACTGTAATTTTCTCAATTTATAACTAAATATTAATTACATTATCAAGGAAATTTTTGGTTAGGTTTTCGTTTCATTTTTACTATTTTCTCGAAACGAACTCGTGTTTGCATAGTTTTTCAAAAAGAAGTTCCATAATAATTTCTAAAGTATGTATTTCCTCCAAACATGATTTGACTGCTACAGTAAAAAGATTTGACGGCTACTATAAAAAAATATTTTCACTGAAAAACAAACTAACATCACGTTATTTTTCAAATTATACTTTCGAAATACATTTTTCCAGCATATTTAAACATGATTTGACTGCTACTGAGTATTTCGGTCTCATCTCAAATTATAAACTAACATTCTTTAATTCACAAATTAAAGTAAAGTGAAAATAATCCCTCAAACCGATTCCAAACATTGCTCAAATTTTCAATATATTAAAGTTTGTATCATGCATACGGTATGACAATTATTAATTATTATATTAACAAATGATTTTGAGCCACTTTTGAGCTAAACATAAACATGTTCTTTCTTACAAGTTACAACCAAATCAATCCCACAACATTTTATACCTAATAACAAATTAAATTCAACTCTTACATATTTTTCATGGATCCAATAATTTTATTTTATATTACTTAAAAAGAATGTGTTGATTAATAATTAGAGATTAGTAACTAGTGGAAGTTAATGGGTTGGAGTTTAGACAATATGCAATTATTGAGATTATATAGTGATTATGGATGATTAGCATTATCTTATAATTGTATTTTTTATACTCTTGTCCAATTATTAGTGGACCAAAAAATTCAAGTAATAAATAGGAAGTGGAATGGACACAAATTTAAGTCGTCCACGTGGTAATCACATGCTGATGCCTTCATTGCTCATGTTTTTCTAATAATTTTCGTATTTTTCTTTTGTGCACTAAACTTAGTATAAAAGTTTTGCAAACATACGAGAGGAAATTACACTAGGCTAACTATGTGTGACAAATTCCACCTAGCGACTATTGGCATGGGAATTCGAACTTGGGTCGACAGACAGAGGTTCACTTGCTCGAACCATATCTATTACAAGGTCCACCTAGCGACCGTCGGTAAGAAAATTCGAACTTGGGTCGACTAACACATGCATGTTTACTTCAACCACTAGATTCATTCCTCACAGGACAGTAATAACACATTGACAAAATACAATAGATCTAGTTGAGACGAACGGATAATTGTTCAAATTTATTTACATTTTATCGTACTGAGCTCCAACAAATTTTTATAATTCAATTTTGAATCGAGCAATTTGATTTGGTTTTCTGCTTTAGTATCCCAAAAAATCAAAGGACAACCTATTAATTAAGAGCATCTCAAATAGAGCGATTGCACATTAATTATCTCATAGAAAATAATAATAATTTAAATATTTGAGGTTTAAATGGTTTGAAAATCTAACCAAACATTTATGGTTCATTAGATTCTATTTTCTCATGTTTGAAAAATAGCACCATCCAAAATGAATTATCATTAATGTTACCGTTACAAAGTCAAAATGAATTAATCATTAATATATATATTTTTCTTTAAAAGTGTAAAATATTTATTGGCGAGCCCAAAATCATATGAGAATTAGGCCTTTTTAATCGGGTCAGCCCATTTATCTTACGGGCCTTCACATTATCCATTTATATATTAGGAAAAATTACACATCGCCCCCTAAAAATTCTAATGTTTGCACTTTATCCCCTCAAAATTTTAAAAAGTGAATGCCCCCTTCAAAATGTTATTCTTGTTGCACATTGCCCCATAGCAAAATTTGATGAATTATTCATTGTAATTGAGTATTTTTGTTTCATGTGGCACCTTTATATGTTATTTTTATTGCATGTTACCTCTTAATTTTCTTTTTGCACATTTCCCCTTTAAAATGTTATTTTTCTTGCACAATGCCCATAATAAAAAAATTGGCTTATGGGAAAAATTACAACCAAAATAATATTTTGAAGTAGAATTATCCAGTTTTTTAATTTTTAGGGGGCAAAGTGCGAAAATAGAAAATTTGTAGGGGGTAAGTGCATTTTGTCATATTTATATTATGATTTAAAAAATAATATTTTTCTAATAAATAAAAATAAAGACGGAAAAACTATTCGGTGGAACCTTCTGTATAGCGGAAGCGGCAAAAGCTCGAAGGACAAAGCTCGCTTTGCACCACTGTACGTCGACTGTAAATTCATGGCTTTTTGTGATTTACGATGAAAATTCGTTCGCGTAATTTGTTATTATCAAATTATTGTGGTGAAATTTTTCAATTAAATGAAAAAAAAAATTGTCCGGAAATGGGCTGGATTGGTGAAGTGCAGAAAAAATGGGTCCACATAGTTACGGGTCCGGGTCCGGGTCGGAGACCGCTAAAATTGGGTGGAAATGGAAGCAATTAGGGAATGAAGAAGATGCGGCAGCGGCGGCGGCGGCGATTCATGAGAAAATGGAAAGTATGAGCCGCCCGCCGCCGCCGCCGAGCGGCGGTTACGCCGCTCGACTTTTACAGGTCTTCAACAAAATCATACAGCTCCTTTCACTTAAGGTACGCACGTGCGAATTTTTTTATGAGATTTGAACTGTTAATAGAATTTAGTGAAATCATTAGTTGAATTAAGTTGTGTTATCTGGTGTTTGCAATTTGCAGAAATAAATTACTCAGTTAATCTGTGTAGATACTATTCAGGATTGAATTGGTTGCATTTAACCAGTTCCTACAACCTTTTAGGCAAGAAAACTGGGCAAATTAAGGCCACCCCTGAGGTAAGATTGAATTACAAAAATACCCCTCTTGTTTGGATAATTACAATAATTACAAGTTACAACCATCCTCCTCGACTATGTATTGTCTTACACGTCAACTCTTACGGTGTCAAATTTACCTACTGAAGGAGGGGTTTTATCGTCTTCAATAGATCGTTGAGGGGTTGTTTTGTAATTACCCAAACGGGAGGGGGTTTTTCGTAATTTGACCTTACCTCTGGGGTGGCCGTAATTTGCCATAGAAAATATTACACTATGAACTATATATGCACCTTCTATAGTACTATCCTTCATTTATTTTAGTTAGTTTGATGTTTAGTGTTTAATTATCATGTTTAGATTTGTAATTAAAATTTGATGTAGTCTTGATTTCGGATCTATAAAATGGTTTCTCGTTCTTTAAAAATTTGCTCGTTGTTTAATTGTCTTATACGTCCACCCTGACGGTGTCAAATTTACCGAGGGGTTTTTTTCGTAAGACAATAGATAGTTGAGGGGGTTGTTTTGTAATTATCCAAACATGAGGAGTTTTTTCGTAATTTGACCTTACCTCAGGGGGTCGCCGTAATTTTCCCAAGAAAATATTTACACTATGAACTATATAAGCACCTTCTATAGTACTATCCCTCATTTATTTTAGTTAGTTTGATGTTTAGTATTTAATTGTCTTGTTTAGATTGGTAATTAAACTTTGATGTAGCCTTGATTTTGGATCTATAAAACGGTTTATCGTTGTTAATAAAACGACTATGCACATATTCGTATAAGCTTCTGCTTATTTGCATACTGCTTATAATTGAGCTATGGAGTAATCTCTGATCTTTTCGTTTTTTTGTGTTTTTTTTTTTGGTCGAAAGAGGACAACATCACAAGAAGAGGAGTTGGAGTTGCTTTTCTCAGGACTTCATCACTAAAATCGGATGTCCAAAACCGGTTAGTTAAATCAAATTTAATCCCGGTTTTCGTTTTCCGCCTCCCTCTTGAATTGCGATTAATGATTATCTTGCATTTCTGTTATGCTAAACAATGACGGAATATAGTGACCGAAAAATTAGTGAAATATTTTCCGTAAAGAACAAGGAGTAGTGTTTAAAGAGTTAAGGTGTGATAAGCTTGGTCAACGGAAACTCGAGCTCAAGCTAACTTTTCTTTGGCAATGTCAAGTTTTGGGGAAGTTACGAAATCGGAGTTGCTTTCTTTTGTATGGCATGCACAAGCATGAGAAACGAAGTTTATCGCAAAAAAATATGGTTATAACTTATATATCTGATAAATAAGATGGTTTTGTGGCAGAACTATTCGAACATGGCATGGATACTCGGACAGAGCTCGGAAAATGTTATAAAAGACCATGTTGCGTAAATATGTGCTATATCTCTCTGTTATGGCAAGCTTGAGTTTTGTGCGACGATTTTTTTTTTTTTTTTTTTTAGAATGTAAATAGATATCTGGCTCAGTACATGAAAGTTTATGTCTACTCTTTATGTATGATTAAAGCAGGGGTGTAAAGAAGACCAAGACTAGCTTCTCCTCAGTCTTTACTCTCGTTGACCTAACTCATAATTAATTGTTATTATATAACAAAGGGCAAATTATGGCCACCCCTGAGGTATGGTGAAATTACGAAAAAACCCCTCTTGTTTGGGTAATTGCAGGCACACACCTCCTTTTAAATATTTTTACATAAAATTTATATAATTCGGTTATTTACCGAATCAAATCGTATATTCAATTCGTTACGGTATGAAATGTTGGTGTACCGAAATTTCGGTTCGGTTTACCGATTTAACATCCCTAAATTTATCTCTGAGGGTTTTTTTTCATAAGATGATACATAGTTGAGGGGGTGATTGTAATTACTCAAGCAGTAGGGGGTTTTTGTAATTGAACATAATTCAGGGGCTGCCGTAATTTGCCCTATAATTAAATAGAATGAAAGAAACAAAATAAACCAAAATACTCAGCAACTTTGCGGAAACCTTCCGAAAGCTGAAAGCTTGTTTGGTAGCAACATGACTTGCTTACGTAACTTCTAGAAACATTGTAAGAGGTGACAAGTTGGACAATATAAGTGGAAATATAATAAAATGTCTCAATTTGTATAATTACGAGGACCCCCTGATCGAGGTTAGGACTAACTACGAAAAAATCCTCCTTGTTAGCATAATTTTGGGTACCCCTTGAAACTAACAAAAAGTCATAAATAACATAACGTAGTAATTGTCTAAAATACATGTGTTAAAATAATTAATTGGAAGAGAAAAAATGTCTTTTATTCAATTTTCTGATTATCTTACATTTGGCCCCTCATGCAATATAAATGTTATACATAACCCCTTTTGACACAAACAAAAAAGAGTTAACAAAGAAGAGTTTAAAAAATAAAATTATACGGAAAACTAGAATTATTTTACAAATATTACAATCAGACTCGTGAGGGTATTTTGATCATTACAAAATGATATTTCTAAAATCTATTTGATTCCGTTATTGTTAACTCTGTGAGAGTAAATTCATTAGACAGAGAATACCTCAGGGCAGCGCTCGTGATTATGCAAATAATGAGGGTTTTTTTCGTAATTAAACCTTGGTAATTTGCCCTAATTTTTAAGTTCTAGACTTAAGATCAATGCAAGTTAAAATTTGTCTACTTTCCAAGAAGAACACATCTTTCACACACACCAACCTAATTTGACTACATATATGGAAAAAATGAGCACCAAATGGGAAAAAAATCAAATTTTTTCCATTATATATACTCATGCACAATTGGTCTATAATTACAAAAACCAATCAAGAGTAATATAATTAATTAGTCGATTTTTTCAAAAAATGATGAAAGGATCTTCTTCATCACTAATAATAATGATTCAGGCGGTGGCTCTGATGATAATGGTGGTGGTTCCGACGGCCGTGTTGGGGCAGACGCCGAGCGAGTGCAACGACGAGAAAAACAAGCTGGAAAACGGGTGCAGGGCGGTGATATTCGGGCGGGACCCTACGGCGGCGTGCTGCCAGCAGGTAAGGGCGGCGCACCTTTCGTGTGTGTGCCCACTTGTCACTCCGAAGCTGGTTGCAGCCATCGGTGGGGCCCAACGTGCTATCAGACTCGTTCAGGGTTGTGGTCGGACTGTTCCTCGTAACTTCAAGTGTGGAAGTAAGTCCAATTAATTTAAATTACAACGACTCCTGCAATTTGTAAATTTCTTATTTTAACACTTTTTTAGGGGTTGATGTAAGATATTTACAAACTACAGGGGTTTGCATGTAATTTTTCAAAAAGAAGGAATTTTTTTTCGTAATTACACTTCAGTACTTCACCTTAGGGAGGTGGTTGTAATTACCCTTAATATATATATATATATATATATATCGAAATAATGTTAAAAATGTTGTTCATATTATTGAATTATATTTAATTTATTTGTAGGTTTGACTACTCCTGCTTGAAGAGTTGAACTATGAGGATGTTTGGTGATCGGACGGCGATAATTATTATTAAAATAAAATAAAATAATGTATGAGTTTTTTTTTTCGAAAACAAAATAATGTATGAGTTGTACGAGGTTGATTTTAATGTGGAATTGTCTCCATCAGAAATAAATAAAGTAATTTTATATATATGTGTAGGGATGTGTATTCGTGGATACACATCTATAGTTGACTATAAACATATATTTAATGTTTATAGCATATTCTCTATATTTTAAATATTTACACGTGAATGTACGATTTTTATTTACCCTTGAATTTTTTTATATATTATTTCCAAGATAAATTATTTCCTCATTCACACGACTTCAACGGAAATATTTTCTCAAGGATTCAACTCCGAAAACGATACCAAAGGAACCATTTCGACAATTGTCACAACCAATGGTGGAAATCTGACAAATTGAATCGGGATTAGCACTTTTGGAAAAATTTCAATTCCTTAATAAGGAATGCAAAACTAACTCCAATTCCGTTAAAAAGAATATCGAAGAAACAAGATATTGGTATCCGGAAATTCGAATTAAAAAACTTGTTCCAAAATCGAAAATTTCGGATTACAATCGACATAATTCAAATTTTCGAATTTTTAGTCACCTATAATAAAAAAAAAATGATAATATTGATATTTTAAGTGTATTTTTCGGAAATATTTTTTGGAAATAAAAACTGGACTAGAAATCGAGACCTGGTCTGTATCTCAATTCCGTTCCAAAAAAATGGAAAAATCGGAATAAAACTTTTATTTCTAAATTGGAAATATTCATATCAGAATCGGAGAAATTCGATTCACCCTTAGTCACATTTGGTCTAACGGAGGACCGGTTGCAAAACTAGTACGAACTATGAAGTTACTAATGGTGTTCCTCCACGATGCGGGGGAACTCCAAATAAGTTTAAGAGTAACGCAAAAACACTCTTCCACTCATTCGGCTTGCATGCAGGGGAATTGCATTTTTCATAATTTGACCTTGCTTAAGGGGTGATCGTAATTTGCCATTTATTTTTATTGAAGTCGGAGCTGGATTTCATAATTTTGTTTAAACATGAATTTAGATGATCCGAAACGAAGCATAATATTAGTAACATACTAACATTAATCCCACAATGCCCTTCATGAGAAAACCTCACACATAAAAGGCTCTCTCGATGGGCACAAAGCTTACACTTCACCTAGAGTAGAGGGTGTATGGCTAAGCTTATAAGCTGTTAAAATAGCTTATAAGATGTTTAAGTGCTTATAAGCTCTTTCAAAAGTGTTTGATATTTTTTTTGAAAAAAAATGTTAAAAGTTGAAAAGTGCGACAGATTTTTTTTATTTTTTATTTTTTTTATTTTTTTTATTTTTTTATGTAAATAGATATTTGGCTTACTACTATGCCATGTGTATAGTGTAGTGTACATGAAAGTTTATGTCTACTCTTATGTAATGATTAAAACAGGGTGTAAAGAAGACCAAGACTAGCTTAGCTTCTCCCCAGTCTTTCTTTACTCTCGTTGACCTAAGTCATAATTAATTTTTATTACATGACAAATAAATTAGAATGAAAGAAATGAAAATAAAACAAAATATTTCAACAACTTTGTGGAAACATTGTGAAAGGTGAAAGTTTGGTAGCAACATGACTTGCTTATGTAACTTCGTAGAAACATTGTAAGACGTGACAAATTGGACAACATATTTTAGACTTCTGGAAATATAATAAAATTAAATGTCTCAATTTGTATATTACGAGGACCCCTGATCGAGGTAATGTCTAATTACGAAAAAAAACACTCCTTATTTGTATAATTACGGACACCCACGTGGAAACTAACGGACTGTAAAAAGTCCTATCATAACGAGTAATTGTCTAAAATACGAGGAACAAAGAAAAAAATTAAATGAAAGAGAAAATATGTTATTCAATTTTCTAATTTTCTTACATTTGGTCCCTCTTTCAATATAAAACAGTACACAAAACATCCTTCTGACACAAAAACGGTTAGTTAATAGGAAAAAGTTAAGAACAAAGAATTTAAAAATAAAATTGTACTGTAAAGAAAACTATAATTACTTTACAAATATGGTTATTACAAAATGGATATTCCATGGTGTCATTTTTATTCCGTTATTGTTAACTCTGTGTGGATAAATTTGTTAGACGAAGAATTAATAATATCATCATCAATCAGTGCAGTGCTCGTGATTATGCAAACAATGAGGGTATTTTCGTAATTAAAGTTTGTAATTTGCCATAATTTTTATGTTTCTAGACTTTCCAAGAAGAACACACCTTTCACACCAACCTAATTTGACTATATGGAAAAAAATAGCACCAGATGGAAAAAAGTACAAAATTTTTTCCATTATATATACTCGTGCACAATTGGTCTATAATTACAAAAACCAATCAAGAGAGAGAATAATATAATTAATTAGTTGATTTATTCAAAAAGATGAAAGGATCTTCTTCATCACTAATAATAATGATTCAGGCGGTGGCTCTGATGATAATGGTGGTGGCTCCGGCGGCCGTGTTGGGGCAGACACCGAGCGAGTGCAACGACGAGAAAAACAAGCTGGAAAACGGGTGCAGGGCGGTGATATTTGGGCGGGACCCGACGGAGGCGTGCTGCCAGCAGGTGAGGGCGGCGCACCTTTCGTGTGTGTGTCCACTTGTCACTCCGGAGCTGGTTGCAGCCATCGGTGGGGCCCAACGTGTTATCAGACTCGTTCGGGGCTGTGGTCGGACCGTTCCTCGTAACTTCAAGTGTGGAAGTAAGTGCAATTAATTTAAATTACAACGACTCCTGCAATTTGTAAATTTCTTACTTTAACACCATTTTTAGGGGTTGATGTAAGATATTTACAAACTATAGGGGGTTGCATGTAATTTTTCAAAAAGAAGGAGTTTTTTCATATTATTGAATTTTATTTTATTTATTTGCAGGTTTGACTACACCTGCTTGATGAGTTGAACTATGAGGATGTTTGATGATCGGACGAAGAGAAATTATTATTTATTAAAATAAAATAAAATAAAATAATGTATGAGTTGTACGAGGTTGATTTTAATGTGGAATTGTCTCCATCAGAAATAAATAAATAAATAAAGTAATTTTATATATTTGTGTAGGGATGTGTATTCGTGGATACACATCTATAGTTGACGATAGACATACATATATGTTAATGTTTATAATATTTTTTAGAATTTATAAATAATGTCTATGTTTTAAATATTTACATATTTTCCATGTTTCCAAATCCTTTTTATTTTGGAATGTAGGAATTTTATTTACCCGTATATTTTTTATATATTATTTCCAAGATAAATTATTTCCTCATTCACATGACTTCAACGGAAATATTTTCTCGAGGATTCAACTCCGAAAACGATACCAAAGGAACCATTTCGATAATAGTCACAAGTAGGGGCGGACATCTGACAGATTGGATCGGAATTAACACTTTTGAAAAATTCGATTCTTTTAATAAGGAATGCAAAACTAATTCCAATTCGGTTAAAAAAATCAAAGACACAAGAAATTGAAATTAAAAAACTTGTTCCATAATCGGAATTTCGGATTAGAATAGACGGAATTCAAAATTTCCGAATTTTTATCCACCTATAATTAAAAAAAATACATGATAATATTGATATTTTAAGTGTATTTTTCGGAAATATTTTTTGAAAATCAAAACTGGACCAGAAATCGAGACCTAGTCCGTATCCTAATTCCGCTCCAAAAAAATGGAAAAATTGGAAATCGACTTAAAACTTTTATTTCTAAATCGGAAATATTCATATATATATCAGAATCGGCAAAATTCGGTTCACTCGTAGTCACATCTGGTCTAAGGAACCGGTTGCAAAACTAGTACGAACTATGAAGTTACTAATGGCGTTCCTCCACGATGCGGGGGAACTCCAAATAAGTTTAAGAGTAACGCAGAAACACTCTTCTACTCATTCGGCTTGCGTGCATGGGGAATTGAATTTTTCGTAATTTGACCTTACTTAAGGGGTGGTCATAATTTGCTATTTATTTTTAGGGTAGATTACAACCACGCCCCTTAGGTATGCTTAAATAACTTTAAGGTCCCTATGGTATCGATAATTACACTCACCCCATGAAACGTAGTTAGAAACTCTAATGGGATAATGCATTGGATACATTATTTCGATAGGGTTCTAATGGACTATGATTTTTAGGTAGTGGTGGAGACAACATAGAGTTATGGGCTGGCATGACTTCTCTAACATTTCTTAAATCACCCATAGCGATCTTTGTTGTCTCAACACTTTCTGAAACCAATTGTCCGTTAGAAATCTATCGGAATAACGTATTTAATGCAGTATCCCATTAGAGTTTATAACTACGTTACAGAGGGGTGAGTGCAATTATCGATATCATAGGGACCTTAGTGTGGGTGTAATTTACCCTTATTTTTATTGAAGTCCGAGATGGATTTCATAGATTAGTTTAAACATGAATTTAGATGATCCGAAACGATGCATAATATTTGTAACATACTAACATTAATCCCACAATGCCCTTCATGAGAAAACCTCACACATAACAGACTCTCTTGATGGACACAAAGCTTACACTTCACCTGGAGGGTGTATGGCTAAACTTATAAGCTGTTAAAAAGAGCTTATAAGATATTTAAGTGCTTATAAGCTCAAAGTGTTTGGTAATTTTTTTGAAAAAAAATGTTAAAGATTGAAAAGTGCGATGATTTTTTTTTTTTTTTTTTTTTTATGTAAATAGATATTTGGCTCACTACTATGCCATGTGTATAGTGTACATGAAAGTTTATGTCTACTCTTATGTATGATTAAAACAGGGTGTAAAGAAGACCAAGACTAGCTTAACTTCTCCCCAGTCTTTCTTTATTCTCGTTGACCTAAGTCAAAATTAATTTTTATTACCTAACAAATTAGAATGAAAGAAATGAAAATAAAACAAAATATTCAACAACTTCGTGGAAACATTGTGAAAGGTGAAAGTTTGGTAGCAACATGACTTGCTTATGTAACTTCGTAGAAACATTGCAAGAGGTGACAAGTTGGGCAACATATTTTAGACTCAGTGGAAATATAATAAAATGTCTCAATTTGTGTAATTACGAGGAACCCCTGATCGAGATAATGTCTAATTACGAAAAAACTAAACACTCCTTTTTGTATAATTACGGACACTCCGCTAAAACTAAAGGACTGTAAAAAGTCCTATCATAACGAGTAATTGTCTAAAATACCAGGAACAAAGAAAAAAATTAAATGAAAGAGAAAATATATTATTCAATTTTCTAATTTCTCACATTTGGTCCCTCATTCAATATAGAACAGTACACAAAACACCCTTCTGACACAAAAACGGTTAGTTAATAGGAAAAAGTTAAGAACAAAGAGTTTAAAAATAAAATTATAAAGAAAACTAGAATTACTTTACAAATCTGGTTATTACAAAATGGATATTCCATGGAGTCTTTTTTATTCCGTTATTGTTAACTCTGTGTGGATAAATTCGTTAGACGAAGAACTAATAATAGCATCATCAATCAGTGCAGTGCTCGTGATTATGCAAACAATGAGGGTATTTTTGTAATTAAAGTTTGTAATTTGCCATAATTTTTACGCTTCTACACTTTCCAAGGAGGAAACATCTTTCACACCAACCTAATTTGACTATATGGGAAAAATGAGCACCAAATGGAAAAAAGTTCAAATTTTTTCCGTTATATATACTCGTGCACAATTGGTCTATAATTACAAAAACCAATCAAGAGAGAGAATAATATAATTAATTAGTTGATTTATTCAAAAAATGAAAGGATCTTCTTCATCACTAATAATAATGATTCAGGCGGTGGCTCTGATGATAATGGTGGTGGCTCCGGCGGCCGTGTTGGGGCAGACACCGAGCGAGTGCAACGACGAGAAAAACAAGCTGGAAAACGGGTGCAGGGCGGTGATATTCGGGCGGGACCCGACGGAGGCGTGCTGCCAGCAGGTGAGGGCGGCGCACCTTTCGTGTGTGTGTCCACTTGTCACTCCGGAGCTGGTTGCAGCAATCGGTGGGGCCCAACGTGTTATCAGACTCGTTCGGGGCTGTGGTCGGACCGTTCCTCGTAACTTCAAGTGTGGAAGTAAGTTCAATTAATTTAGGCTGAATTACAATCATCTCTGAGGTAATTAAGGTCAAATTACGAAAAAAAAAAACCCTTTCACGTTTGGGTAATTACAACTACCCCTCAACTATGAATTTTCTTACTCGTCCACTTGTATAATGTCAAATTCAACAAAATCTTCTAGATTCCGTGAAATATTCTCTAGTTTGTATTCATTTTGTGCAGAATTGCAGTTTCTGATTCACGACATTCTGATATTTACAAATCAAAAAACGCATCTAATAATCATTTTCTAGATTCCATATAGTCTAGAAAATTCTATTAAATTTGACACCGCAAGAGTGGACGTATAATAAGATTTATAGTTGATGGATGATTGTAACTGCCCAAACAAAAAACAGTTTTTTATAATTTGACCTTACCACTGAGTGGACGTAACTTACCCATTAATTTATTTATACATATATATATATATATATATATATATATATATATATATATATATATATATATATATATATATATATATATATATATATATATATATATATATATATATATATATATATTTCGATATAATGTTAGAAATTTTAATTTATTTGTAGGTTTGACTACACCTGCTTGAAGAGTTGAACTATGAGGATGTTTGATGATCGGATGAAGATTGATTTTAATGGTGGCCGCATTGCCTCCATCAGAAACAAATAAATAAACAAAGTAATTTTATGTATTTGTGTAGGGATGTGTATTCGTGGATACATATCTATAGTTGACGATAAACATTTATAATATTTTTTAGAATTTATAAATAATTCCTACGTTTTAAATATTTACATGTTTTTCCATGTTTCTGTTGTATCCAATATTTTTTTTTAGAAATGTAAGGTTTTTCGGCGTATGCTTCCCTATTTCGCTGTGTCGGCGTTTTCGTATCCTTTCTACATGAATTGAACCCTTCGCACAAGATATGTCCGGTGTAATTTTATACTGCTTGTGTAGTGTACGAACTATTGCACGAAAGCCGAATTTATCAATTTCATATATATAGCTCCAAATTATTTAAAAAAAGAGGTAAATTACAGTCACTCCTGGGGTATGGTCAAATTACGAAGAATCCCCTCTTGTTTGGGTAATTACAACCATCTCCTCAACTATAAATCTTCTTACACGTCCACCCTTGCGATTTTAAATTTAGTGGAATATTCGAGATTATATGGAATATTATTACTTTTGTACCCGCTTTATCCCATTCGTACTCCACTTTTTGAAGCAAGATGATCATACTATGTGTTTTTTGGCTTGTATATATCAGATTGCAGTGCATCATAAACTGTATTTTTACACAAAACAAGTACAAACTAGATCACATTTCACGAAATCTAGATGATTATGTTGAATTTGACACCATAAGGGAGGAGGTGTAAGAAAAAATTATAGTTGAGGAGTAGATGTAATTATCCAAATAAGAGGGGTTTTTTCGTAAATTAACCAAACCTCAAGGGGCGGTTGTAATTTACCCTAAAAAAAAAAGAAGAAGAACCAGTGTGCAGTGAGCAAGTCTTAGTCTCCCATCTTCCTTTACTCTTTCTTCACAAAAAACACCAAAAACACACACACTGAGCGTGCGAAAAATAAAATAAAATGGGGATTTGGGAGTTCATCGGTTCAACAGCTGAATCGGTGAAACGGAACGCACCAGATGCGACGCCGTTGAAGATCGCGTGCAGAAATTCCTACAATTACGGCTCCGCCGCCCTCGCCAAGCTCGATCAGGCCGTCAGGATCGACGGCGTCTACCAGCTCCGCCGCCGGTGGATCCCCGACGACGAAACCAAATCAAAGATCGGGTTATACAGCACCAAATTCGCCAAAAATGCAGGTGTTTATGCAATTCAGGAGGGCTACAAATTGATCCCCGGTCAGTTTATTTTACAATTTTCTACCCCCCTTATTTTATTTACCCTTGAATTTTTTATAAGGGCAAATTGCACATCACCCCCTGTGAATTTTTAATTTTCGCACTTTACTCTCTCAAAATTTATAAAAGTGAATGCTCCCGTTCAAAATGTTATTATTGTTGCCGTTGCCCCGATAGCAAAACTCTGATGGATTATTGATTGGAATTGAGTAATTTTGTTGCCGTTGCCCTTTTAAATGTTATTTTTATTGCACGTTGCCCCTTAAAAACATATTTTTTTGCACGTTGCCCATTTAAAATGTTATTTTTGTTGGACAATGCCCTCAAAAAATGGCTGCCGGGGCAAAGTGCAACCAAAATAATATTTCGAAGGGGAAGTATCCTTTTTTAAATTTTTAAAGGGGAAAGTGCGAAAATAAAATATTTATAGGGAGTGAAGTGCATTTTATCCTTTTTTATATATTATTTCCAAGATAAATTATTTCCTCATTCACATGACTTCAACGAAAATATTTTCTCAATGATTCAACTCCGAAAACGATACCAAAGGATTGCAACCATTTCGATAATAGTCACAACTAGCCAGTGGTGGAAATCTGACGAATTGGATCGGAATTAGCACTTTCGGAAAAATTCCATTTTTTTAATTAGGAAAGCAAAACTAATTCCAATTCCGTTCAAAAAAAAATCGAAGAAATAAGAAATTGGAATTAAAAAACTTGTTCCAAAATTGGAAAATTTCGGATTAGAATCGACGGAATTCGGAATTTCCAAATTTTTAGTCACCTATAGTAAAAAAGGAAAAAAAAAACATGATAATATTGATATTTTAAGTGTATTTTTCGGAAATACTTTTCGAAATTATAATTGGATCGAAAATCGAGACATGATATGCATTCCAATTTCATTCCATAAAAATGAAAAAACCGGAACTCGGAATACATTTCTTATTCAAAAATCGGAAATTAATCGGCAGAATTTGGAAATTCAGTTCACTCCTAGTCACAACTGGTCTAACGAACCGGTTGGAAAACTAGTATGAAGTTGGAGTTCTCCAAATAAGTTTAAGAGTAATGCAAAAACACTCTTCTACTCACACGGCTTGCAATCTAACAACAATTAGTGTGTGTTTGTGTGCGTGTGTGTGTGTGTGCAGGCGGAGTTGCATTTTCGAAAATTTTATCTAAAACCATGCACGATGTCGAATACGAGAATCTTGAAGCAGAGAAGCTCAAGCTGTCGGAGAAGAAGGAAGATACACCACATAAATACTTGGATGGTGGTGGCCGGAGATTGATCGATGGAGCTGAGATGCAGGGCAGCGGCGGTGTTGAATATTCCGTCTCGAAAGTGTTGGCTACTGATAAAAGTCCCGAAGATGTGATCAGAACTTTTATGATGAAAGAGTTTTTCGGTGTTCGGTTTTTCGACGATTTAATGGTGCATGAATTAGCAAGAGCGAAAGGGAAGAAGAAGACTGATAACTAATGCAGCCCGAGACATCTGCTATTAAACCTGTTTGTTATGTTGTTTCATGTCTGAAAATATTGTGTCAAGTTCCCTGTAAGTATGTATATGTATATATATGTATATTGATGCCATGGTGTTTGCTGGAAAAATAAGTGTTAATCATAAATTATATAGTTGATTGTTCCAACATAAAATTAAAGAAACAAACATTGTGTTGCTACGCGTGTAAACGAATCGACTCGAGTTGAATGAATAGTTTGTTCAAGGTTGTTTGAGTTTTTACCGAAATTTAGAAGTTGTGTTTTAGCATGGTTTTGATAAACGGTTTAGTTGAGCTCGAACAAGCTTTAATCAAATCGAATATCAATCGAGCTTAAGTAGTTTGATTTTTTATTTCTTTTTATGTATTTTATCATTTATTTCTAGTGGAGCTCGAACGAGCTTTAATCAAATTAAACATCAATCGAGCTTATGTAGTTTGATTTTTTTTTTCTTTTTATGTATTTTATAATTTATTTATGGTTGAGCTCGAGCCGAACTTCGTAATTTATTAAACAAGAATGTGTTGGCGTTTGATTTGGTATGTTGACAAATCGAGTTCAGACGAACCTTTTAAGCAATAATCTTGAATCGGGTCCTAGGGATGACAATTTGATCCGCTCCACCCCTAAAATAGCGGTATTCCCTACCTAAAAAGAATATGGGGTGGATATGGGGACTAGGGATGTGAACGAGCTGAGTTCGCTTGTTTTGGCAGGGTCGAGCTTGAGCTCGAGTTCATTTTTTCGATCTCGACCACGAGCTCGTCGAGTTTATTTATTTTTTTGTTCGAGCTCGACATCGAGCCCAAGCTCATTTTGGGTTTTTTTTAAAATAAATTTATTATTAAAAAAATATTTAGATTATAGTAAAACAAATTCAAAATAAACAATAAAATATATAAATATATAAATATATATATATATATATATATATATATATATATATATATATATATATATATATATATATATATATATATATATATATAATTTTAATATTTATATGTTCTTTTTATATTATTTCTAGAATATTTTATATTATTATACATTATTTAAATAAAAAATAAAAAGGAAGGCTCGCAAGTCGGCTCGTCAGTTCACGAACAACTAAAAAAAAGTTCGAGTTCGCATTTTTTTCGAGCCAGCTCATCGAGCTCACGAGCGGTTCAGCTCGTTTACCACCCCTAATGGGGACTAATGCAAAATTTTAAATCGGGTATGGGGCAGGACGAGTTTTGCTATACCCGCCCCGTACATGCCCCGCATTCCCGACTCATCATTTTAGTTCTACTATTATTTTAAATTTATTTGCATTTAATCTTCTTTCCATGAAATTTAATTTGGGTAAATTACAACCACTCCTGAGGTATGGTCAATTTACGAAAAAAACCCTTTTGTTTGGAGAATTACATCTACCCCTCAACTATGATTTTTCCTTACACCTACACCTTTATGGTATCAAATTCAACATAATCATCTGGATTTCATGGAATGTGCTCTAGTTTGTACCCGTTTTGTGTAAAAATACAGTTTCTGATGCACCACGATCTGATATATACAAGCCAAAAAACACATATTAAAAGCGGGTAAAAAAGTGATAATAATCCATATAGTCTCAAAGATTCCACTAAATTTGAAACCGCAAAGGTGGACGAGTAAGAAGATTTATAGTTGAGTGGGTAATTGTAATTACCCAAACAAAAGAGGGGGTTTCGTAATTTGACAATACCTCAGAGGTGGTTGTAATTTACCCTTTAATTTTTATTATTTTTTGCTCATTTTCACAAGAATAATTTGAAATATATATATCTAATGCTTATTAACAAGCTGTTATGTTAAGAGACAGATAATTATCCCTTGTGCAAGTTTAATGTTGATGAAAAACACTTTAACCTTAAACTATGCTAAGTTTATTACTAACTTCACTTGTACAAAAGTTCCAAGTATTTTAGCTTGAGTTCGACAACAATTGTCCACGTGAGGAGAGTCGGGTATGGACGGCTCACAATCGAATGTCGTTGGTGCTTTTGTATGTTGAATACACTATACGACTAACGTTTGTGTCTATCCTGACACCAATTGATATGAGCGGCCCACAATCAAATATCGTAGACACTTGTATGTGTTGAATGCACTATAAAATTAGAGTTTGCGTCTTTTGCTGATACAGATGCCTGAGGTCCTACAAAGTATTTCTCAGAATTTGTCCCCAATAAATAATAAGATATAAAAAATAAAATAAAATAATTTGTCAAAGTCAACCAAACCATACTTCTTCGTGACAAAAAATAAATGCTGACTTTTTCTTCACATTCATGTATCATTAATTAAATTATGTCCTGACATGTAGTAATTTTCAAATCTTGCCAAACCATCAATAATATTTAGTCAAACATATGTTTTGTCTGAATTAGTATGAAACCATGTTGGATAATCTGTACTCATTACTCATTAGTAGTACTACATTTGACTTTAACTCAACTCAAAGATAAACATATTAAACTAATACATATAAAATTGCAAGTGTACATGTTCACGAGAATTTTTAACAACATTTTTTGGTTAAATTACAACCTCCTCCCTGAGGTATGGTTAAATTACAAAAAATACCCCTCATGTTTGGATAATTACATCTGCCCCTTCAACTATGAATCTTCTTACACATCCACCCTTATGGTGTCAAATTCTATATAATCATCTAGATTATGTGGAATGTTCTCTAGTTTGTACTCGTTTTGTGCAAAAATACAGTTTCTAATGCACCACCATCTGATATATATAAATCAAAAAAACACATTTTATGATTATCTTGCTTCAAAATATGGAGCTCGAATAAGATAATACGGGTGCAAAATCGAAAATATTTCATATAATCTAGAAGATTCCACTAAATTTGAAACCGCAAGGGTGGACGTGTAAGAAGATTTATAGTTGTAATTACCAAAACTTGAGGGGTTTTTCGTAATTTACCATACCTCGGGGGGTTGGTTGTAATTTACCCTTTTCTTTTCTTTTTTTGGTTTTACAGTAATAGACAAAAGATTTACAAGCAATCTAAAAACTCTATATATATCACAAGAGATATGAAGACTTAATACACACACTTGTGTACTGATATTCTTTCTCTTCTTTGTTTCGAGTTTTCGATTATTTTCGCATTAAGTCGAAAAATGATGAAGTTTTTGAGCTTGTTGATGATTGTGGTGATATGTGCATGCATTGTACTTCCACAAATCTCGGCACAGAAACTACAAGATAAGGTTACGTGCCCGAGCCGTAAAAGCCGGTGCTTCCTCCGGAGTATAAGTTGCCCTAAACAATGTCCGTTCACAACTCCGAAAGATCCAAAGGCTAAATCTTGCTACATCAACTGCAACTCTCCGATTTGCAAAGCCGAATGTAGACGTAAGTATATATTACAACTTCCCATTTTTAGCATTTTTCACGTTTATACGATGCTTTTTTTTTTGTTCGTCCGATGGATTCAAAATCGTTCATTACGAACTAAGAAGAGATTCTTTAACTTTTATTCGGTGACATTTTTCGTAAAACTTTCCGAACACTTATAAACAATGCCGTTTTTCTTGGTAGTTCAAAACTGTTTAAGAATAGTGTTCCTGACGATTTTCCGTCTTTTTCTAATTTTTTTGCTCTTTTTATTTGTCCTATTAGGCCTCGTTTGGTTGGTAATATAAACTACGATTTACTAATTAATTATGACAAAATGTTAACGGGGTCTTATGTTGTCTTATTGAGGGATTATGTATTAGTAGCCTAAGTTCTCGTTTGGTTGATTTCATATTTCCCTCTCGATTTTTCAGACAGAAAGCCGAGTTGCAAAGGCATCGGAGCGGCATGCTACGACCCTCGATTCATCGGCGCAGATGGAGTCGTTTTCTACTTCCACGGCAAGAGAGACGAGCACTTCGCCTTAGTTTCGGACACAAATCTCCAAATCAACGCCCGCTTCATCGGCCACCGCCCTGTGGGCCGGGCCCACGACTACACTTGGATCCAAGCCCTCGGCCTTCTCTTCGGGCCCCACAAATTCTCCGTCGAGGCAACCAAAGCATCCACATGGGACAACAAAATCGACCACCTCAAATTCTCCTTCAACGACACCGAGATTCTAGATTCCGCCACGTCATCGTGGAAGTCTCCAGATGGCGACGTCACGGTGGAGAGGATATCGAGCGCGAATAGCGCGGTTATTTCTGTTTACGGACTCGTGGAGATCGGTGTGAATGTGGTTCCCATCTCTAAAGAAGATGATAGAGTTCACAATTATCAAATACCTTTTGATGTTGATTGCTTTGCACATTTGGAAGTGCAATTTAGGTTCTTGGATCTTTCGGCTGATGTGGACGGTGTTTTGGGCCGGACTTATAGGCCCGATTATGAGAACCGGGCCGGATTAGGTGTTGCGATGCCGGTGGTCGGAGGATATGATAAGTACAAAACTACGTCACTTTTCGCAGATGACTGCAAAAAATGCGTGTTTTCTTCGAAGAATGATGGAGATGATAAAGGGTCGATGTAATAAATTTGTTTGGTGTTGATGGGATTGTTTTGCAAGAAATGATACATTGTTTAATATCATTATGTAATACCTAAATAAAAGTAGCTGTATTTTCATGATTTTGTTTTTGTATTTTATTTTATCTTCTTCCTTTGTATTGTAAGCACAAAGTTATGATGAAATAGTAAAGCTTGAAAGATTTTGGAGCAATATTTTTCATTTCGAATCCAAAAATTCCGATTCCGATGTTTTCCAATTTTTTTGGGTCGGAATTAAAATTTATATGAGATTCCGATTTCCCGATCCGATTTTAATTTTCAAAAATAATTCCAAAAAATCCAATTTATTTCCGAAAATTAAACTTATAATATCAATATTATAATGCATTCTATACTTTTGGTGACTACTAAGTGGAATTTTCTGCCAATTCAGATCCGAAAATTTTCGATTTCAGAACGAGTTTTTTTCATTCCGATTTCTGAACTTTTTTGTTTTGGAGCGGAATTGGATTTAGTTTTACGCTTCCAAAAAAAAAAATTGGAAATTTTTCGAAAATGCAAATTACGATCTAATCCATCCGATTTCCAATCGTTTATCATAACTTATAAGGATGTAAACTGTATTAATCGAATTCATTATAAGGATACATTTTCACTCGGCAACGCATATACAACTTTAAATCATATGCATTTGCCCCCCACCATTTCTACACAACAATACATACATTGAATCATATTTTATTATTTGCCAAAAATAAAAATTAAATTGAGCAACATTTCCATAATAATAATAATAATTTCAAAAAATAAAAAGGGAATGTAATAATGTAGTATTTCACCTGCCACGTGGATTTACCAGCTGCGAAAAAACGGCACTCGTGGCAGCATCTTCCGCATCGTCATCGGTACCGGAATGCCCCCCCTCAATCATCATACTCACACTGTTCTCAAACGGCTCCAAGGGCGTTAACGTAATTCCCCGAATATGATTCGTACTATTATCATCCGGCTCCATCATAGCCATCGAAGAAGTCTCCTCGAGCTGGAGAGCATATTCCAGATTCCAAAGAATATCCCCCATCGAAGGCCTGTCGACACCGTGCTCCGCCAAACACTTCTCCGCAGTCTCCCCGAACTTCTTCAGAGAAGCCGAGTTCACTTTTCCCGCCAAATTCTTGTCCATGATCTGGTCGAGCATCCCCTTCTTCTGCCACGCCATCGCCCACTCGGCAATGTTGACTTGCTCGCGTGGCAGCACGGGGTTCAATGCCGGTCTTGTACATAGCACCTCCATTAAAACAACCCCGAACGAGTAGACGTCCGATTTTTCCGTAAGTTGCTGCCTTCTGAAATACTCCGGATCGAGATACCCGAAACTACCCTTGACAGCTGTACTGACGTGGGTTTGGTCTAAAGCGGGCCCCGCTTTCGACAATCCGAAATCCGCCACTTTGGCGACGAAATTTTCGTCCAATAATATGTTGGTTGTCTTCACGTCACGGTGGATGATGCTCTGTGCCGCTCCGGTGTGTAAATAGTGAAGCCCTCTAGCGGCACCGATGCATATCTCGAGGCGCTGCCGCCACGAGAGCGGCGGCAGATCGGTGCCGTATAAATGGCTTCTGAGGGGCCCGTTCGCCATGTACTCATAGACAAGAATCATTTCGGACCGTTCGTCGCAGTATCCGATTAAGGAGACGAGGTGGCGGTGTCTGAGTTTGGACAGCATTTCGATTTCCGTTCGAAACTCGGCTAACCCTTGTTCGGATCTTGGATTCCCTCTTTTGACAGCGACTCGAGTTCCGTCGTCTATTATTCCTTTATAAACCCTACCGAACCCACCGACACCAAGAAGTGACCCCTCGTCAAATTTATTCGTCGCTTCCGTAATTTCCTGAAAAGTGAAGAATCGGCCGAGGTTCGAAGAAGCTAACGAGATGCAGCTTTGGGTCCCGCTCTTTTGAGAAACGGTTGAATTTTTCGTCATGGTCAACGAGTTTCCGTACAACGGTAGTGGGAGCCACGAGCTTCCAGGGTGGGGCCCGCTCGATTTTGAACGGGCCACAAAGCAGAAATAGCATAATCCGATCGAAAGCAATAATGCGACCGCACCACCAATTGCGGATCCGATTATAATGCTCATTTTCGTTTTCGAATTCTTCGGAGGTCGAATAAGTACAGAATCAACCGATAAAACCCCACTCAAGCTTTTGGCGTCGTTGCTAATCTTCATTATCTCTAATCCATTCATAATCGCGTTTATGAAATCGGTATTCGTGTCGGGCCCCACACTAACGGTTAGAGTATTCGAATCGGTCGGCAATTTAGCGACGAAGTCTCGATAATACGGCACGTCGAGATTGCCCGCCTGATTCGATAGATCCAAACTCCCGACGGCAATATCGGTATTGATGTAAAGATTGAATATCAAACTGTTCAAAGATTTACTCACGATGTCGCAGAAATGAGTCCGTACGAAATATGAGTAACTCGGGTCGGCTTGAAAAACCCAAGTGATGTTGAAGTTCACATTCGCCACATTCGCATCGCCCATGGTTTCGGCAGTGGCGTAGACGTAATTAGGAGCTATCTCGGGGGCAACCGAGGCGCTGTACTTTATATTCGAAGGGTCGACGGAGGCATTCACCGCAGAGCTATTCACATGAAGATACGTCGCATCGTTCTCCCAATTCCTCCCCAAAGTGTCGTTCAGAGCCGTGATAAGCGGGCCCCCCATATTCAAACGGTAAACAGTCTCGAAAGCCTTTTCCGACAGGCCGTTGAAAGGGGCGTAAGACGCTACAGAGACAGCTTGGTCGGGCAACAGCGTATCCGGCACAGACACAACTTCGATAGCGTTCACGAACGAGACGGAGTTGTTCTGAGGGATGAAAGTCAACGAGAACGTATTCGCGGTGACGTTTATCAGGTACTCCTTGAAGAGGTACGTGCCGTTGTAGCCGTCGAAAGTGAAGTTGTGCAACAACACGAAATTGTCGGTGACAACCGTGATCGAAGCGGAGGTGAGGTTATCGATAGGGTAGAAGTGGAGTCGGGCGAAATGCCGGCCCTGTTTCCTGATTTGGAACTTGTACGAGGTTGTCGTCGTGAAGATTCTCGCGAATTGGTGGACGGGTAACGGGGTTGTCGAATTCGACGCTGCGGTTACGGAATTCGAACCACGGGTTTTGAGAGAGAACGAATCGGATTGGATCGAATCGGGGGTGTAGGTTCGGCCCGAAAAGGAGATGTTTTGTGAAGATCCACAGGCGAGGAAGTAACTGTCAGTAGGTGTGAATGCAGCAAACGATGTCGTTTTGTTGCTACAGAGAAATGTGAGAAGAAATAGAGCTACAGCTATAGGTGGTGCCAACTTCACTATATCCATAGCTTCAATTCGAATTCGAATTCGAATTCGAATTCGACCGAGAATTTTGGGGGAAAATTGAGAAACCCTAATTCTGATTTCTGCTGATAAACAGTACCTAAACAAACAATTACGCAGATCTATTCAGTGTTCAGACATGGGTGTAAGAGAAATTGAAGTTGAGAAGCAGAATAAAGCGATAAAGATCGAAGCTTTGAGTAATGAAATTTTTACCTGGTTCAACTGAGAATGCAAGTCCGTACAGCCATGGAAACTGAAATCAGCCATTAACTGGTGGTTAAGCAGAGCGAGCTGCTGCTTTTTTTTTTGTTTGAGTGGAAAATGCAACAGCTCTTTCCAGCCTGTTGATTAGGCTGTCAAATTACAGATGAAAAAATTAAAAAGAAAATTTACAAATATATATATATATATATATATATATATATAAAATATGGACCCACAAAAGAAAGATTTTCAGAAACCCATCATTCTCTTTTTTCCACATAGCAATTTGAAAGGAAATATTTTTTTTTATTTTTTTTTAGGATAAATAGCACTGACTCCCTGTGGTTACGAGCTTTTGCAGATGACCATCTTGTGCTCGTAATATGAGCACATAATTCATTTGTGTTTATAGGGTAGTTTCTTTTAGTTTTTTCGTCAAACTTCAAGGGGGTCATTTGCAAAAATGAAAGTACAAGGGGCTTATTTGTAAAAAAAAATATTATGACATTTAATACAGACGGTTAAGTTTGACGAAAAAACTAATGGAAGCTACACATATCAATCAGAAGGGAGTTATGTGCTGATATTATAAGTAAAGGGGGTTAACTGCAAAAGAAAAAAAAAAGTCATCTGCAAAAGCTTCTAACAAGAGGGATTAAGTGTTAATTTACCTTTTTTATTATTTATTTATTTATTTGTGTTAAGAAAGAAGAGTAAGAGAGAGAGAATGTGATTACAGAAGATGCCATGAAAGTGCTGCTGGGCCATTTTTGTAGAAAAAAAAAACACTTTGAAGTTTGTGGTTTTGGGATTTATTTTATTATTATTTATTATTTTATTTTTTTATTTTGGGTTTGAAGTGAATATTTATTTAATATTTGTAATAGGGTGAATTATTATTTGTTGAGGAATATTATTAGTGAGTGTACTCTGTTTGTTGCTTTGCTGGTGTTAACGAATTACAGGGACCCACTTTCACGCGGCTTTAGGGATACGGTGGGGCCGCCGGCTCCACGGCGTTTACGTGGTGGTGGTGGAGGAGGGAGACCATGCATTTGACTAAAAGAAACTCAAGTTGACTTACAAGTTACAATATGAAATGTTTTCAATTAGCTCAATGTTTTTATACTAAATTAAAAGGCATGAAGTATGGCAAAAGTAATTTTTATAAGGTAAGTGGTCAAAAAAAAAAAAAAGAGAGTAAAAATGTGAAATAATTAGGGCTTGTTCGATTATTGATATCGAATTAGATTGTATTAGGTGAAATTGGATAAATTTTCTATCAATTAGTTAACTGTTTAGTTACTGACGTTCGATGCATTGAATTAGATCATGTGTTACAAATGTTAAATTTAGGTATTATATGAGATTTTGTCTATAAAAAAATTTATTCAATAAAATTAACACGTGGTTTGAAGGATATAATAACATTTTACTTGTTTAGTCACCTCCTGTTAGATTAATCTCGACGGGGGAAGGATGCTGCTAATTTATTAAATAGTTGCATTTCATAGGGGACTTTGATTTTAGTAGCAGGTTTGAAAATAATATGAATCTTGCACATGGAACGTGTTACTAACCCCTACTATTCAGTCAGTAGAACCTTAAAGCGATAAGCGAACAAGCACTAAAAAGGATTCGATTGTTGAGATTCATCCATATAAATTAGTTATATATAAGGGTGTGAATGATCGTGTCGACTGTTTCTGAACAATCTCATAAGAAAATCGACATTTGTCGAGTCGAAGATTTACGTCTAATCAAGTTTTAATGAAATTGATGAAAATCATTTTTCTAATAACCGCGAAACTTCTGCACATGGCACGTCCCTATCTGTCTCTAGCCTTTGGGATTTTCCTCCAACATTTTGAATTCTATATATATATATATATATATATATTTCAAATCAAACGCTTTGTTCTAATTATAAACATTAAAATCTGTATAATACTAGATCTTTACCTTTTCACAAAACATGTTTATAAATTGTGGTTATCCGATGTTTGTTCACGTCTTATACCGACACTAATACAGTGTGATTTGTCAGGTAATCTTTTCGATTCCACAAAATATTATTCAAAAAATTGTCGATTTTACTCCTATAAAGTGACATTTCTTTATGATATTTTTTAAAGACAAAAAGTACCACCAGAGGCCTTTACACGTAATTTTTATCCTTCTCGAATAACACATTCACAACTTTTAAGTACTACCATTACATCTGTGAGAGTAATTTTTATCTTTAAAATGTAGCATAAAAAAATATCCCGTCTGTGGAGTACAATCAACATTTTTCGTGAAATATTCTCTCAAATGAAAAAAATTCCATAAGAAATCACACCACAATAAGTGCAAAATTGATGAAATTTTGATAATTGCGGATTAATGAAATATTTTTTATAATTTAGCCTAAATTCAACGGAATTTTCACACTTTACCATAGTATTTAAGGTATCTATAAACAATAGGGTAATTACGCATTTTTTATAATTTAACCAAAATTCATCGATATTTTTTTAAAATTGAAAGATATTTCCAAACAATTTTAAAGAACTTATAAGCTAAAAGTGAAAGCAGCGTATAGCTATGCCAAACACCCTCTGTAGCTAATTCGAACTCCACACACTATAAACACAAATTCAAAACTCAGACAAAAAATTCCAACAAATCTGAACAACCATAGATTCAACTCGACTCAATTTACTTAAAAGTACATTAAATACAAAACAAATCATTTCCAAAAAAATACAAAATAAACAAATAAACTTAAGCTATATATCAGCACAAAATAATCGCTAAAATCCAGTATTATTATATTATATATACTAAAATTGTCACGTATTATTATTTTATTTTATTTATTTATGATAGGATCTGAGAATATTCCCACATAAACTACATACAATAGCTTTCCACGACTTCCAATAAAAAGGTATATAGCAAAACCTAGTCACCGTCTGCATGTCCGCCACCCTCGCGCTGCGCCGGCACCGCGAACACATCCCCGCCGCCGCCTTGCTCCGCCGCACCACTATCTTCTGATCCACCAAAAAGCAGAAACACACCATATATTTAATTTATACCTTCTCATATATATATATATATATATATATATGTATCATGTATGTATATATAATATATATATTTACAAATCAGAGAATATAGAGAAAGGGATCTATCTCTCTCCCTTATTTTTTTTTTTCGACACGTAGTTTTTTCTCGTTCTTGCTACTTGACACGTGTCGGGTTCAGCTTGATATACTTATGTACGTAATTATTAAGAATGGAAAATTAATATAAAATAATAGGAAAATCGAATCAGGATTCTGGAAATTGTGTACTTTCCAAAATTATTAGAACGAGACTCTAATTCATTTTTGCATTTTTAGTATTTTTCTATTAAGGGTTTTAGTTTTACTAGTGTAAAACTGTCTCAGGACTTTATTTTTGCTTCAAACATAAAATTTAATAAAATTTCTGGTAGATTCCAGAACTTTTTTCGTTCTATGCTGTTAATTCGTTAAAAATAATTCCATATTCTTCTAAAAATATCTTTAAATTAATTTGATGTTGTCCTATTGTAATCCTATATAAAAAGCCCAATAAAACTCAAGCTCCAAATAGACCAAACCAAGGCTTGCCGACCCATATATTATATCAAAAATCAAGGAGCCCATATTCGGGGATTTTTTTTTTTTTTTTTTTTTATTCTTGTTGACAAATAAATCATTTATTTAATGTTACATTCGATGAAACATGTCGGGTGATTTGTAATAATTGATCTGCACATATCACATATACATGTGTATGGATTTTTTTTGCTTTTAAGAACAATCATCAGATGAAGGTAAGGGCTGGACTGGACGCTTAACTGGTCGATAAATCAAAAATCAATGAGTACATAAAGAGTTTCAGACAATATGATACCGCCTGAAAATGTCTAGAAATAGCCGTTTCAGAAAAAAAAAAAATAATAATAATAACACGGGTAAGATAGGAAGCCTAAACTAACAAGAATACAGATGAATGAGAGTTATCGCAGAAAGCCTATGAAAATCAAGAGAGTTCGTTCACGTCACCACAACAGCCGAGGTCACTTACAGTTCCACAAAAAATGAGTAAAACAGGTATAACGACTGCAAAAATATGTGGTGCCGTGCAACAAACTCTCAAATAAACTGTGACCACCCCATCATTGCCCGACATAGAATAAACGAGAACCCACCTAATACGAAGAACTATTAAAAATATACACTCAAAAAAATTAAAAAGTATATCAAGAATCAAAATAGAGTTAATTTGACATGAATTGGTCACCACTAATTTGGCATAAATTAGTGGCACTTGTTAAGGAATTATTAAATATCAATTTGCTTTTAAAGAAAAGCACTACTCGCAAAAAGAGGGAGAATTCAAAAAATTGAGACTAATGAATTCGTACAATGCAGTAATGACTGAGTCACAAGAATCCGTACAGTAGCTTCTTCGAAGATGTTCTACTTTAAACAATGATTAATTAACTGAGTCGGTGATTAAATCCGAGATTAGGAATTAATTAGCCTTCTAATTTAAAACGCGCTCTTTTATTTTCCCCAATATAAAATAATTTTAAAATAAAAACAATCCCAATAAATAATTAAATAATAAATACCACTTCCACCGGTGACCGGTTCATCAAGTCGAATCTTGATTTCAAACTTCAATATTTGCAATAAAAAAAAAAAAGAGAAAATCTTTTAGAATCGAATTAATTTAAATTTTGGTTGGATTGAATTATAAAAATTAGATGGACTAAATAAATATAAAGGTATAATATACTAGAATGATTTTCAATTGGCAGAGGAGTCGCCAATTCGTAACTTTCTTATCCGACTTATTACACTCATTTATTATTTTTTTGTTCTCGTCAATTAAAAATAATTAATTTTATTTTAAAATAAAACTAAATTAATAAAAATTATAGAAGCCCAATATAAAACAATAAATTATAGATACATTTAGTAGTAATAAGGAAAATCAAAAATTGAGGGGGCCGTGGCCCCCCTCCTTCCCGCTGTTTGTTGACAATAATTTGAAAAATATATTTTTATCAATACAAACCTTCTACTAGGATTACAAGTCAACAAAGTAGTTAATATTGACTTTCCTACTCTATTGGTCCTAATTTTTTTTGTCTGTCTTTGACTCTTGCGCACGTCAATAAATTCTGTAAATATGCAATTGTGCATGAATTATCATAAAAAATTGGGCAAATTAGGACCACCCCTTTGAGTTACGGTTAAATTACGAAAAACTCATCCTATTTGGATAATTACAGTCACCTCCTTAACTATATATTATCTTACGAAATTACTCATTCAGTGGTAAATTTAGGGATGTTAAATTGGTACAACCGAACCGAAATTTCGATACGCCAACATTTCAAACCGTTTATCGAACTGAATATTCGATTTGGTTCGATTAATAACCGAATTACATAAATTTTATGTAAAAATATTTAAAAGATAGGGGTGGCTGTAATTACCCAAACATGAGGGGTTTTTTTGTAATTTGTCCATACCTTTTTTTGTGTGTCAATTAATTTGCCCTACAAAATTATATATACTACTCCCTCCGTTCCATAATATCTGTCGCTTTGGAGAATTTTTGTTGTTTCATATTATCTCTGTCACTTTAAATTTCCAAAACTTCATTAATTACTTAATTTCCAATTTATACCATTATTAACTCTTTCCAATACTCTTTTTTCAACTAATTTATCTCTCTTATTAATTATAAGACAAGGTCATTGTAGTCTAAAAGCATACATTTTCATAAAATCAAGACACATTTAATGAAATTCTTAATCTTTGTGCAAAACTAAAAAACGACAATTAAGAGGGAGTAATCAATTATTAATTGTTGTTATACTACTTTTCTTTAATCAACCAAAATTATTAAGAGCAAAATTGACACACCAAAAAAATTGAAATTAATATACTTCCTCCGTTCCTAAATAGGTGTCGTTTATCACCTTGACACAAATCTTAAGAATCTTAATAAATATGTCTTGATTTCAAAAATAGATATTGATGGACCAAAATATCCTTGTTTATTAATTAATGCATGAAGAGTACTATATAGTTAATAAGGGTAAAATTGAAACCAGTATTGGAATTGTAAAGTGACAGATAATATAGAACAAAAGAAATTATCAAAAGATACAAATATTATGGAACAGATGGAGTAATATAGAATATTAAATGCGATTACCACCGTGTTACTGAAAATCGTGGTTTTTTTTTTGATGGATAACTGAAAATCGTGGTTTAGGAAGTTGTTTTTCTAACATTATCATGATGGCAACGAATATTTGCAAGACTAAACTTACTAAGTGCAAGACCTTACTTGATGCAAGACCAAAATATAAATAAATTTACTAAGCGCAAGACTGAAAATTACAAATATAACCCCAATATTGATTTTGATACTATTCATTCAAATTATACATAATTACTCTTGTAAGACCAAAAAGAAAAAAAAATAAAAAAATAATAAAGGAGAAATTGAAAAAGAAGAAGAAGAGGAAGAGGAAGAAGAAGAAGAAGAAAAAGAAGAGGAAGAGGAAGAAGAAGAGGAAAAGGAGGAAGAGGAGGAAGAAGAGGAAGAGGAGGAAAGGGAGGAAGAAGAAGAGGAAGAGGAGGAAGAATAGGAAGAAGAAGAAGAAGACGAGGAGGAAGAAGAAGACGAGGAGGAAGAAGAGGAAGACGAAGAGGAAGACGAAGAGGAAGCGGAAGAGGAAGAAGAAGAAGAAGAAGAAAATTCGACCTGTACATGTTGATTTTTTGGTGAAAAATCGACATTTAAATGTCGATTTTTTGGCAAAAATCTAGATGTTGATTTTTTTGGCGAAAATTCGACATTGACATGTCGAATTTTGTCACAAAATTCGACATGTAGATGTCGATTTTTGTGAAAAAAATCGACATCTAGAGTTGATGTCGATTTTTTGCTAAAAAATCAACATCTAAATGTCGATTTTTGTGACAAAATTCGACATGTCAATGTCGAATTTTGACTGTGCGAATTTTCATTTTGAAAACTTAAAAATCGATCACCTAACTATAAAAATACATTCATTCATAGTTTGTTTTCTATTTTTTCTATAGAATTCTCCATATTGATATCTCGTGACTCCATAATGTTATCATTTCCATGTTTTAGTAAGATTTGATGGTTTTGGGTGTTGAGGATTTTTGGAGAAGATGAAAATTTTTTTTTTGAAGAATTTGAGTGAAATAGGTTTGTGAGGAAGATAAAATGGGTTTTGCTTGTGTGGTCTTGCACAAAGGAAGTTGTGGAATTTTGTAATTGTGGATTTTATATTTTAGTAAGGGTATATTAGTCTTTTAGTAATTCATTTTGTGAAAAAATTAGATTTGGTCTTCCCCTAAGTAATTTTGAGATTGCATATAGTCGCTGCCTATCATGATAGCT
The DNA here is from genome assembly GCF_056151865.1 of Erythranthe guttata. Lineage (NCBI taxonomy): Eukaryota > Viridiplantae > Streptophyta > Magnoliopsida > Lamiales > Phrymaceae > Erythranthe > Erythranthe guttata. Next base: position 19,643,059 of record NC_142540.1, read on the forward strand.
GGTGTTTGCAGAATCCCAAAGTATTAAATATTAATTGAGGGGGAATTTCTTTAATTACAGAATAATCCTAGTCTCTCTTAATTAACAATATTTAATTTTTTATTTATGAGCTGTTATTGTGAAAATCGAGAATTTATTGAGAACTGTTTTCATAATTACTATGTTCAGAAATCAGAATTGCAAATTATTTGTTCTGAATCTCGAGTCACCAATAATTAAAGGACGACGACGAAACATTTTTTAACACCATTTTAGTGGAGTAGGAAATATTGGACGAATTGCAATTTGACCCCTATAATAGCATAGATTGACATTTTGCACCCTTGAATTTTGAATTGGCAAAATGCACCCTCAAATTTTGGAAACATTTTTTTAACGTACACCATTTAGTGGATAGGAAACATTTTTATTACTTTAGAATTCTTTTTTCAATTTTTAATTTTGGGAAATTTGTGCTTGTTTTGCAAATTCAAAATTCTTCTCTAAATTTTCAGGCATGGTTTTGATTGCTATAATAAAATGAACAAAAATCAATTTATTACTTCAATTGAAAAAAAAGGGCAGAGACTTTTTTTTGGATCAAAGAAAAAAAAGAAGAGGGGTAGAGACTTGTTCATAGTGTTTAAAGTTTTGCATTTGAAAATTTGATATTAGTAGCGGCGAAATTCGAATTCATGACCTGATACCATATCGAATGACTATCTAAACCAACAATTAAAACTGTTAATGAAATGTATTATTTAATATATTAATATGTTTAGTACACAATAGACCAAAGTTACAACATTTTCCACTTTTATTTAAGGGATTACTTGCCAAAACCCCCTCATCACATAAGTGTAATTATAATGAACCCAAATTTATTTCTTATTTTTAAGATAAATCCAAAATATATTTTATTAACAAAAGTTAATTAAGTATCACAATTATACCCTTACCTTATTATAACGTATCTTAGAATTTAATTCCCTTGAGATCACGTTCTCAATCACACCCACAAATCCCGCTATACAAATCTTTTTTTTTCTCTCTAGATTTTATTTTCTCTTCTTTTTTTCTATCCATCGTTACATCTCTCCTTCCATTCAACTCTTCTTTTCTCCCAATAGCCCCAACCCCAGCCCCCATCGACGACACCCTAGCCCCCATCGGCGCCACCGCAGCCCCCACCGGCATCGCCCCAGCCCCACCTGATGCCGCCCCAGCCACCCCCCTATTTCGTCTCTCTTCACCGTTGCCGAACGATATCTACGCGGTTGTAGAAAAAATGTAAAAACAAAAATTTCCTTTCAATGGTTTTAGGGTTTGTGGAGAAGGTTCTTATTTGATAAAGATATTGTGAAAAAAAATATTAGTTCTTATAAATTAATTTTTTTTCTTGTTCAAATTGATACAGTGACCCTTGTTATTGAAATTTGACAATGACCGTTGGCTGGAGCCGAATTTGGCGACTAATAGATTAGATGAGTGCCGTTTCTTTGGATCGACGATCATGATTTATATTGATATGTACCTGTTTTTTCATGTTATGTTTAACCACACAATAATTTTTATATATTACTAATATTTTTATTTAAATTTAAGTTTCCTAATACGAGTGCTTTTTATTGATGATTAGGACCCAATTACAAGAAGAAAAGTGACTCGTGTTGGTGGTGGATTGCGGACTCGTCCATGGACAGAAAATTGGTTAAATATGTATTATTCTAGTTTTTATGGTGTTAAATATTTGTAACATGGAAAGCAAAAGAATAAGATTGTCCAATCTCATGCCTTTACTTGGATTTCTAAAGGGGCTAGGTTCTTACACATTGATAAGTATACATAGTAGTTTTATAGTGGATTTTGTAAAGTACACAGAGTGGTTTTCATGTTTATATAGTTGTTTGTAAATAGTGGTTTTCATTTTTATATAGATATCTATACATGGTTTTCATGTTTATATAGTGTTTATATAGATTGGTTTTCATGTTATAGATTGGTTTTCATGTTATATTTTGTTTATACAGAGTGGTTTTCATATTTATATAGTTGTTTATACATAGTGGTTTTCACATAGTGGATTATGTTAATGTAAAATGGATTACGTTATTTTACAGTGATTTTTACAATAATTTTACAATGGTTTTTGATAAATTTGTACTAGTTTCCGATGAGTATATAGTGGATTTTAATTTTTGTAGCCCGGGTGGAAAAAAAAAATTAAGTGGATTTCACTAATTTAATAGTGGTTTTCGATGAACATGTAGTGAATTACATTAATTTAACACTGTGTTACACTAATTTAGTAGTGGGATTACATTGATATTAAGTTGGATTATGCTTATTTTATAGTAATTTTACTTTATTTTGATAGTGGTTTTCGATAAATTTATTGGTTTTCGATATTTCCGTAGTGAATTTTTATTTATATAAAATATGAACGATTTAAAAAACTGAAATAAAATAAAAAATAAAAAATAAAAAAATAACAAAGTTTCTGTTCAAATTTTGAAATAAAAAAAACCTATTAAAAAAATAAAAAAAAAATGGAAAAACACTAAAATTAAATGTGCGTGAGGTAGGGAGAGAGAGAATATGGGGGTGGGTGAGATAATGGAGAGAAACAAGGGATTTGAATATTTAATTATTTTTAATGATTTTCCATAATAATATAATATGGTAACTTTGAATAATAGTAAATAGGGGCATTTTGGATAATTTGAGTCAATTGGATTTATAACAATTATCAATTAAAAAAAAGGATTTATTAAGAAGTCAAAATTGAATGAAGGGGTTTTGTCAAATAGCCCCTTTATTTAAAGGACAATGCTAAATAGCCAGAATCTGGTTGGCCAGAATCCAATTTTTATTTATTTTTTAATTTTCTTTTATAGTTTATACCATATATACCCTTAATGTTTTGTGCTCCAAGTTCTTCCTAATTTTCCTCCCTAATTTATCTCATTATCTGTTATTAGTACGTGAGTTACCACCCTAAGAATTAGTAACCAATCAGTCTACACGTTTTCTCACAGCCTAAAAAAACGTAATCAATGTGTTATTTTCTTTTCACGTATAGTTTGTTATATTATAATAATAATAATAATAATAATAATAATAATAATAATAATAATAATAATAATAATAATAATAATAATAATAATAATAATAATAATAATAATAATTATTATTATTATTATTATTATTATTATTATTATTATTATTATTATTATTATTATTATTATTATTATTATTATAGATGACTTTGATAACTTTTATATTGAAACATTACGAACATTCAACAATTCAAAACTAACAATTCAAAACTAACATTATTCAACAATTCAACAATTCAACAATTCACTACTGTTAGTATGGATTTTTTATCAAACTAAGATTATCGAACTATATATATATAATTTTGAAGTGTACGTAGGTTAAGTATATATTTTATAAAATTCTAAGTATTCTAGTTCATACAATTTTATTATCAGACATGTATAGAAGATATTTCATGAAAAATTCAAAAACAAATAAGGTACAATCATATCATATTATTGGATTAGTATTGAGTAAATATATCAAGTTATATTAGTTTTGTTTGTAGATTATTAATGTTATTATTGATATGAAAATTATGATAAGAATCATATTTTACATTATTATAATTATCTACTAAATATATTTTTTTAATATGAACTTTGTGAAATTTCTAATTTTTGTTAGATCTTAAGATCAACATTTAAGTTAACATCTCAATTAATTATAAAATAGACAATTTCTTGAAGATTTAATTTTAGAATAAAAATTGTACGAATTTAATTCTCTAGAAATATGATAAATTGATTTTTTTTATATGATCACTTTTTTACTAATTACAACAATTATGTGTCTAATTGATAATTGGAATAGTTAATCGTGATTCTAATGCTAATTTTGAAATTAGGAATAAAATTGAGCCTAATCTAATTTTATTAATGGTGTTAGGACCGGATCAGACACAAAATTAGATAGGTATTCGGATTACGGTTAAATTATAAAATATTGCATTTTTCAGCATATACTTTTAGTTGTATAACTTAATTATTCTTTAGTTATTCCTTTCGATAAAAAGAGATAATTTTAAAGTATTAGTATTTAAAATACAAATTAAATTGTATTTGAGGGGTAAATGTTACAAATAATACTTTAGGGGTAAATGTTACAAATGGTATACTTTAGGTGTGTAAACTTTATTTAATCCTTTTTTAATTTACATGAACAAAATAATGGAAAAAATATTGAAAAAAAGAAATATAGAAAGTGATAAAAAAAAAAAAAAAGGTTAAATGAATTGACGTTGTTTGATTGGAAATTGTGATCTGGCATTTAATACATTGACCTTTGGAATTATGGTAATTATATTGTAGATAGAGAGAAAAAAATCAAATTAAAAAAAGAAATAATCAGTATTAATTAAAGGATAGCATAGTAATTGAACATAATACTTTTTTCACTAAATTTGCAGAATTAGCCTTTTTGGCCGGCCAGATTCTGGCCACAAGGCTTTATCGTTATTTAAATGGGTTTATTAGGGAAAACCCCCTTGTTCATATTTTCTAATGAGGTAGATCCAATTTTTTTTCCCCTTTTTGAGATACACCCAATTTTGCCAACTTGGCAAAATATATTATATAATTTCTCTTTAATACCCATGTTTTATTATTAAACAGCATTTATTTCCTTTAATACGTGATTTGAGATTTGCTGATACGTTGCCTAAAATCACGGAATAAATTTACGTGAGATCATTGGCCGTTATATCAAATCGTGTACAATATTTTTTGAAGATTCTCTTCATCGTTCCAGCGGGTTTTATCGTCATTGAAGATTTCTGCACCGTCGTGGAAATAGGATCGATTTTTGAGCGTTTGTTGTTGGACGTTGTTAAGCGGGTATGAATGCGTTATTCGTTTTTATTTTTTGCTCAATGTCCATGATTGTCTTGTACGGTGGTTAGAAATTTTTAAGAGTTGTGTTGATACTTGATTCTATTAAGTAGAACGTTTTTTAACAAAATTATTCCGTCATATATATATCGTTTTTTTTGGCCGATGATGTTTGTTTGGAAGAGGATTGATAGAGTTAGAAGAGGATGGTTCACGCAGATCGAACCAGAGTTGTTTTATATGAGCTTCGTAGTTGGTTTATGCAATAATCGGAATAATTGTCCGCTTTGGTCGAGTTCATGTTTTTATCCCGATCGATAGTTGGTTTATTTGTTTATAACAAGCGATTTAAGTGTGCTGGGTAGTACATTAAAATATAGTTCGTAGTCTTTTTTAATTTAGCGTATGAATTTTGCATTTTAAGTTTATTTTTGATGAAATATATTTGCAGTCTATTTAATTATTTTTTAGTATTCTGCATTTTTAATTTTGTTTCATGATTTTAGGTTTTTTCGATGGCGAATTTCGTACGGATTTTGTTGAGGTTTGGTGGGTTGGTTGCTATAAAGAGGTGTTTACGATGTAATGGCTCGGTAACTTCGGTTAAGTGTTAAACCGTTGTAATACAGTAGTATACTATTATGAATACCGTATGATACTACCATTATCATTTTATTATACTATTATGAGATTATTAATGTACTAGAGTTTTTTAACTCGACATATTGGTTTGATTGTGTTATGATGTGTTTTATGTATTTTATCAAAACCCTAGATTGAAATTATGAGATTATTAATGTACTATTTTATTGGTTATGTGGAATACTTTACGTTGGTGTTGTTCTCAATGTTCTTGTCATTTCAGTGGTATATTGTTTGTAACACAATTTCATATCAATACTATAACCGTAATATACTATCACAGCAGATTAATGTACTATATTGAAATTATTAATATACTATGTGGTTGAATAATACGGGATCCATACTCTATTAACGAGATCCATAGTCGAATTAGATCAATAAGATAGCCTATTACATGATATAAGGAAAATTACCTTAATTGATTAGTATAACAAACATATTATTCAGTTTCCATATATATTATTATTTTTTCATATATATTATTATTTACCCTAATCGTTTTCATATAATAAGGAAAATTACCCTAATTGATTAGTATTTCAAACAAACATATTATTCAGTTTCCATATATATTATTATTTTTCCAATAGTCAATTAATTAAACCCATAGTCGAATTAGATACATGGGATAGTCTATTAAAAGATATGAGATAGTCTATTAATTTTAAAAAGGTAAAGTAACGGGATTTGTGGGATTTGATTGAGGGTAATTATGTAATTACGAAAAGCTTGGGCTTTTATCAAAATGGCAAATTTAAATTTGGGTCTACCCCTATTATTTGAATGTTTAAGGGGGTTATATCTAATAGACCCTATTTAAATACTATATAAAATGTTTTTTAATTTTTATCCATTAATAAGCCGCCATAAGCTCGTATATTACAAGCATTTGTAAGTTTGTTTGTTTATTCGGATTGATTATTTAAATCAGAAAGAAATTAATTGCTAATTAAGATAAATTTTCCTCGTGCTTTACACCTTAATAAATTAAAGTAATACCCAGACTTGACTTGGCCGGCTTATCCTGCTCGTCGCCAACGATGGATTACTTAATCCTGCCGGATTAAGGCATTGTTGTTTCAGTATTAATTAAAATAAAATTCATTTGAATTGATCTCCATAAAATTCAAATAAGAAAAAAAGAAAGTTGTATCATACAATTAATTGACTGATTCATGATAAATTAATAATCGTAGAGTGACTTCCTACAAGATATTGTCCTCTTTAAAAAAACATTAGTTAACTGAGTCGTGATTAAGAGGGTGTTTGGCTAAGCTTATTTTAAACAGCTGATAAGCTCTTACGTATGATAAGATGTTTTTAGAGCCGATAAGTCGTTACATCTTATTTTTATAATTAATTTTTAGAGTGTTTGGATAATGAGTTTATTTCCTATTTTTACTCATAATCAGATCTTAAATAAAAAGGTGGGCTAGAGGTACTTATTTAAAAAGATCTTATTTGGTCTTCAACAGTTTATTTTAAAAAAAATTAAGATTTTTTTTAAAAAAATTACCAAATATGAGGACTTAGGGATCTTTTAACATCTTATAAGCTTAGCCAAACACATTATAAATCCAAGGATTAGGAATTAGCCTTCAGGTTTAACGCGCTCGTTTAATTTTAATTTCCCCCAATATGAGGACTAAGGAATTGGCCTTGCCAAATAAATTAAAAAGAAATTTAAAAAATAATTAAAATTAAAAGAAATAAAAAACAATAATAATAATAATAATAATAATAATAATAATAATAATAATAATAATAATAATAATAATAATAATAATAATAATAATAATAATAATAATAATAATAATAATAATAATAATAATAATAATAAATAATACTCCTTTTGATCTTGGCTTGACTTTGACCAAAGTTTGGCCCTTGATTGGCGGAATGAATCGTCTACCTTGAATTCAATGAACTAAGATACAAAAAATTGCCTACAAATCAGATGAAATTAGGCCAAGTCAACTTTATTTATTTTCTTTAATAAAACTTAACTATATATGTCCACTGGAAAATGGTTCTAATTAATTTTCTCACGACAAATTGAATTTACCAATTAGGGCATTTAGTTCAAATAATCTTTCATTTCAATTTTTTAGCTTATTTTTGTAAACTGTATGAAATGGTCTTAAAAACTAAATTTAGATGACAATTACTAATAAAAAATTAAAAACACAAATCCAGGTTAACTTATTCACATATACTTTTGAGATCATAAGTTAAGAAACAAAGAAACACTAAAAAAATATATAACTATAAGCCAAAGAAAACTCAGATCTATTTAAAAAAAATAAAAAAATTCCAAACTCTAGAAAAATATCATATCTTTGCTCATTGGTCATACTTATATACTCCCTCTGTTCCTAAATAGGTGTCGTTTTTCACCTTGGCACAATTCTTAAGAATCTCAATAAATATGTCTTGATTTTAAAAAAAATAGATATTGATGGACCAAAATATCCTTGTTTATTAATTAATGCAGGAAGAGTGCTATATAATTAATAGGGTAAAATTGAAAAATAAGCAATTAATGCAGCATTGGAATTGTAAAGTGACAGATAATATGAAACAAAAGAAATTCTCAAAATACACAGATATTATGGAATAGAGAGAGTAAAATAAATTATGTAAACAAGTCTAGATCAGATTGAACTTGTATATTTTTTGAAGTTGGAGTCCAACATGGCAAGCTCGAGGTCGATCCCAAGTTCATCGAGCTTTCATTTTCAAAAATTGAGTCCAGCTGAACTCATATTATATGCCCCCATTAAGATAAAATTACCAATGAGAAGAAGTATATATGAAAATGAATAAATAAAAGCAAGCCCAATACCACCACTTCCACTAGTAGATAGATAGATAGATACAAGATAAGTAAATAGATACACATACACACACTCACACACTTGCGCCATAACAGAACAATAACTAGACGTCAATTATTTGTTTCTGTGCGTAGTACCGCACTTCAATTCCCCACTCACCGTGAAAACAATAAAAGGAACAACTCTACTCATAAGTTTCTGCTTTTCACTCACACCCCAAAATAACTAACTTTCCATTCCCCCCTCTCTCTCTCTCTCTTCTCTTTCTCTCTCTCTAAAACAAACGAATCACAAAAACGCGTGATTCCGTAACCTAGAGAGATAAAAATTAAAAAAAAAAAAAAAAGATTCACACATATATATATATATACATCATCTCTTTCATTATAAGAATCAATCTTATCATCCGTCTGCTTTTCGTGATTAGTACTACCACCATTTTTTTTCTGCTTCATTATTACTGAATATAAATATAGTGTGAGATACACACACACACTTTCTCTCTCATCTTTCTCTCTCTAGTTTTCTTTACTTGGAGAAGTGGCAGTATTGTAATTTTCGTCTCTGTATGATAAATAATAATTATAATAAATTAATTTCCTGGATCTGATTGTGGTAAAATCACTTTTTTGAGGTGATCAAAATGGGGAAAGCTGGCAGAGATTGGACGCAGATCTACGCCATCTACGGCGTCGACGAGTGGCAAACGCCGCTGTTCCTCCTCCTCCACGCCGTCGCCTTCTCGATTCTCTCCGTCGTCTTCCTCATCTACTTCGAGCCAATTTGCTTCCTCCTGCACCACCGCTTCCTCGCCGCCCCCGCCGCCGCCCGCTTCGCCGCCGGTTTCACCGGCTCCGTCACCGCCATCTCCGCCGTCTGCCTCTTCTTCGCCGCGGCGAACTTCTTCTACTCCGCCGTCGCGCTCCACTGGGAGATGTCGCAGCGCATCGTCTCCTCCGTCAATGACTGGTCCTCCGTGAAACACGCACTCGACCTCGGCTGCGGCCGCGGCATCCTCCTCAACGCCGTCGCGCTCCAGCTCAAAAAATCCGGATCCTCCGGCAGAGTCGTCGGGCTTAACCCGACCCAAACCCGAAACATTACCCTCAGCCCGAACCACACACTCAGAACCGCTGCTCTCGAGGGCGTTCAGAAGTACGTCACTTGCAGGTAAAATTCAACAACCAATTTATTTTAATTATTATTTTTTAATTATTTTTTTTTAATCTGAAAAATTCAAAAATATAATTATTAGTAATAAAATTGAACTCTAACAATTAGCGCCGCCGTGAGTGCAGGCCCGGCGACCCAAGGACGCTGCCGTTCAGCGACGGATACTTCGACGTGGTGGTGTCGGCAGTATTCGTGCACACGGTGGGGAAGGAGTTCGGGCAGAAGACCGCCGCGGCGGCGGCGGAGAGGATGAGGGTGCTGGGGGAGGTGGTGCGGGTGCTGAAGCCCGGCGGCGTCGCGGTGGTGTGGGACTTGGTCCACGCGCCGGAGTACGTGCAGCGATTGAACGAGCTGAGGATGGAGGATATCAGGGTGTCGGAGCGCGTGACGGCGTTCATGGCCGGCAGCCACATCGTCTCCTTCCGGAAGCCACGTCAGCACTACGTGGGCCCCGGTGAAGTGAGACTGGATTGGAGATTCAACAACCTCTGTTGACATTAAATTGATTTTTAAAATTGAGAGAGAAAATATTTTGATTTTCTTTTTTTAAATTAAATTAAAAAAAAGAAAAAAGAAAATCGGAATTATGGATAAGATAAAATGGATTTTTAATTTTTGTTTTTTACTGATAAAAAATGGAAATTGTCTGGGGATACGAAGTGGAACCAGATATACATTTTGTAAGAGGGAGGAATTATTACTGTATTAAATATGTACTTTTTTTTTTTTTTTTTTTAATATCAATTGTAAATATTTTTTGTCACGAAGTGAAATAAAATGGTACTCTTATGCTATATATGTCTTATTATTAGTTCAAATTATTTGGTGCTTTTAATAATTTATGAAACTTTTAAGTTAGTGATTGCAAGTAGTTTTAAATTTTAATTAGTCCACGAACCTTATTTCCAATGTTGTTAGAATCGGATCGGTCGGTTGAACCGGTTCGAAGGGGCGGTCATGTTTGACCTTTAAAAACGTGGTCAAATGACTAAAATTCAGTTCGAATTGGTCAATGAACCCGATTTTCGGTTAAAACAGCTCAAACCACCGGTAGAATTGGTTATTTGTGGTTGGATCTGAGCAAGCCTTCACGGAATTAATTGTGGACGGCCGGATCTGATCATGGATGGTCGAATAGGGGTGCGGATTGCCCGATCCGGAAAATATAAAGTGAAACCAAAAGAAACGTAGTAAAAATGAGATGACGTGAATAAAAGTGAAAATAACATGAGGAAAATTAAGAAAATAGTATTTTTAAAATATTAAAATTAATAAAACCAAAAAAATCAAAAAAAAAAAAAAAAAAAAAAAAAAACGGTTTGAACCGATTCGACCGTATGGAACCATTATCCAAATGGTCGTCCGATTCCATACCCGATTCGATTTTGATAACATTGCTTATTTCTTATTTCAAATAATTGATTGAACTTTGTTAATCACTTAATTTTAGGGCTGGAAAAAAAATACCGATTACCATATACCATGGTATACCAACCAAGGATTACCGAAAAATTACCGAAATAACGGTTACCATTGTCTATGGTACGGTATTAGTACCGTACCATTACAATATGGTACGGTATTGGTATTGTATTTCTAATACCACGGTAGTACCGTACCGTACCACAATTTACATTTTAATCCGATTAATATATTTTTTTCGATATTATTTTTTGTAATTCTATTTTGTTTACTTAGAATCTTATAAATGGCAACAATTATTTTTCCTTTAAGTTAGTGGTAGTGCATTGTTTTTTTTTTTCCTACCAAGTTGAATTTTGCAATTGAACTTGTCTTTTATGTTCCCTATAGCCAACTAATTTTATTATATATGATGTATGAATATTTTATTTTTTCACCTACATATATGTATAGCATTTGTAAAGTATTTAGTGTATGTAATAATTATTAAGTACAATCAAGTTCCTAACAAATACCTAGTTGTTCCATTAAACAACATTTACATTATTATGGCATATATTCTTGTTTCAATGAAGCAAATTATGTTAATTATTCCGATTATACACCGGACCTTCTTAGAAAATAAAATACAACTCATACAAGAGTAACTAGAACTATTTTCAATTGGGATATATATGTATATTTTTAACTCATTTGTTCTTTAATCTTTGATACATCACCAAATACGGTAGAGTACCATGTACCGATTGTACCGTACCGAAAATAACGGTATACCGAACATTGGTATACCGAACTTTTTGGTACGGTAACGGTATGAAATTTTTCAATACCGCAATGTACGGTAGGTATACGGTATTGAGCCAAATGTTTGGCAACCGTACCGAATCCACCCCTACTTAATTTAGTGTGCATATATATTACTCAAATAAAAATATATATTATTTTACAACAAAAGATTTATAATTTTAAAGATGGTAAATAGATAAAAATATTAAATACACTTGTTTTTTTTTATTTTTACTAATTTAATTTATTATTTAAATAAAAAGAAAAGACAAGAAGAGATGGAGAGATATAATTGAGTAGAGCATGTTATAGGGGTTGTTGGTGGGTCAGCATCCATCGTACGACTTTGATAAAGAAAAGAGGTGAGGAATTTTAGTTTATTTGATTTATTTAATTAAATTCCTTTGTTATCCATCATGTGTGTGTGTGTGTGACCACTTCACTTAGATAATATATTTATTTTTTATTTTTAAAAATTGAGATAGCTCCAATTTTGTCTAATTAAATTTCACTATTTTAAATAATCTCATGGAACATGAGTGTTACACTTACAATAATATTTATTTTCTCGATTAGCCCATATTAGAGGTTTTTTTTTTTTTTTTTTTTTTTTTTTGTAATTACAGACAAGGACCGAGAAGTTATTGGACCAACCAAACATCTATGTCCGATTGTTTAACTGATTGGAATGAAATTTCTGAATTTAACTAATTTTGATCTGAAATATTCAAATTTAGAACCATATTTTTCATTCCGATTTTCAAAGTTTCGAAATTTCATTTTTTCCGAATTTATTTGAGACGGAATCTGAATTGTATATAAAATTCCCAAAATTTTCAATTTCCAATCCAATTTTAGTTCATATGCATCCCAAAATCGGAATGAATTCTTGCATCCCGAATTTTATGAAGACGAAAATTGGAACCTGTTTTTTACTTCGAAAAAAAAACGGAAAATTTTCAACAAAAAACCATTTCTGATCAATTTCGCCCGATTTCTACCCCTAATCATGGCTAGTTTTACTAACTAAATAAATAAATTAACAATACCAATAATATACACTAAGCCTACATGAATGATGTTACAATAGAAGATAAATAATAATTAATTGCAATATATTGAGGGCTATGATTTAAATTATTCTTAATCCATGACAACTATTTCAACGGCAAGAAATTAATGATGCTTTTGTCTCCTTATTAGTTTGATTTTGAAAATTTGGCAAAGTCATGTCATTTTCAGGTCAAAGTGACATATCTTTACCTATTTAATAATTTATTTATTTAATAATTTATTTATTTATTATTATATTTTTTATATGCTTCCACAACCGAGAGAGACAAGTCAGTTGGATGCCATTAATGATTTGAACAAATTGCACCAACTTTTTTTTTTTTTTTTTCAAATTCATATATGAAAATTGAATGAATAACATTGCCGTGCCGAAGTTCACAAATTATACGAGAAATGTAAATCGCACTAGACAATTTTTGTACGATGAACTCGATTTCAAAAGTGTCGGTAAAAAATTCGACCCGAAGTTACAAATTTAATGGGATATATGTTTATCGAACCGAAGTTGGCAAAAAACTCAATTAAAGTTACAAATTTTATAATTATCAAAGTTGCAATAAAAAGGAGCTTTAATTCTATAGCAAAGTGAGAAGAGAGAATCTTGCCCTTTTCACATATGCTTTTTCTCATGTGATTAAGCTTTGCTTTATAATTTTTTAATTTAATTTAATTTATTACTATGATAAATATTACTAATATTAATATTATTTTTGCTAATAAAAAGAATAAAGCTCTGTTTAAATTCAAATACGTATGCACTAATTAAGACATTTATTCTATTAATTATAAGACGTTATTAATTCTTGCATCCTTGTTAAGCTTTTGCGCTTTTCATAGTGTGAGCGTAGAAAAAGAGGGGAATAGAAAACGCGTTTTTTCACTTTCGTGTTTTGAAAATGTTTTTTTTCCCTCTACGTTCAAATCATTTTTTATGAAACTTCTTTGAGATAGGTACTAGTTGAGACGAACGCATGTATGTTCAATTTGTTTTAGATCTTTTATCGAATTTTTTAATTGTGTTTGACTTATTTTGATAAGCAGTAGATCGAGTCGAGCTCGAATGAGCTTTAATCGAACTAAACAAGAATCGAACTCAAGTGACGTTTTGTATATATTTCATCATTTTTGAAATTCTTAGCTAATTATTGAACAAAAATATATGTTAAAAACTTGGTTCTTTATGTTAAGTGTGCAATTTTAGACCGGATGACCTGTTTTAATAGGAAAATCGGATGCCATAGGATGATTGACACGTGGATAGTTTAAATAAATATATAATTAGGATTCTAATAATTGGAAAAAAAAAAAAAAAAAAAAAAAAAGACCGCAGCAGAATACGTAACCCCTCTAACCCTAATTATAACAACGTGATTTATTAAGAGTTAAGACTTAAGAGTGTCACATGTCAAAAAATTAGTGGAATCCGATTTTTATATTAAATATCGGCTCATCCGATCAAAATTTAATCTCTTATGTTAACGAACAAGCTGAAACGAGCTTTTACCGAGCGATCTTGACACATAATCGGGCTCACTGACACATCATATGATAGAGCAGTAACTTGATCTGGAAATTCAATCTGGTAAATAAATAAATAAAGCAGTGTACAAATTAAATGTAAATAGTATCTAACACAACCACCAATAATAATTAATGATGATGAGAAGGGTGATGCATGTGGGAATTTGAGATTGCCTGATTTTGAAGTAAGGAATTACTATATAACCTAAACAAGTACGTCGATATATATATATATATATATATATATATATATATATATATATATATGTGTGTGTGATGAACAGCCATTAATGCCATGTGATTATTAACTGAAAGTTATATATAGATGAATCTCATTGAAATTGCCATTGTCACAATTTGTTAATAATATATTATATAGTCCTTGAAATTATCGAAATATCTCCTTTATTAATTTAATATTGAACCGAAAAATTATGAAACCACCGAAAATTACGAAAACCCCCCTCATGTTTGGGTAATTACAACCATCCCTCAACACTATTTATATCGTCTTACACGTCCAATATTCCAGTATCAAATTTACCTATTGAATGAGGGTCTTTTCGTAAGATAATACATAGTTAGGAGAGTAATCATGCAATTATGCAAACATGAGGGGTATTTTCGTAATTTGAGCTTTATCACAGGGGTGGCTATAATTTGCCTTGTATAATAACTTAAGAAAATTGAAATTCAAATCAAATAGATAAGCAGTGCTGAATTATGGATTGTGGTTGTTGGTCTCCAATTTCATTGGTTTGTGAAATATGTCACGTGCAGTGTTTTTTTTATGAACATGCAGATATGGAGCACTTTGTGTAACAACACAATACACACATGAATGAATCAAATGATAAGAGATTTTGCTTAGACCTAAGGACAAATGAGAGTGTGACACGTGGACTGGTGGTAAGTAAAACAACTTTATATATGTGTCCATTTGTTTCGAACTCATTGTAAGTCACGACGTTCTGTATTCCCGGGAGAGAAACCGAGACGAGAAAGACAGGAGGATCAATGAAGAAGTAAGAGAAGGAGAAGATTTCGACAAACTCATGTTGCAGTTTAGTTCAGAGCCTTTGCGTACCTTATTTTGAAAGTTCGGTTTCTTGTTCTAAAAAAACTGCGTAGTTGTCGAAAATTAGTTTTCGCTCAATCTTAAACCCTAACATTCGAGTAAAAAAAATTATTTCGTTGGAGTTTGATAACCCTTGTTTTTTTTCTTCGAATTGTACAATTTGGAGGAATTTTGAAGTGGAATATTGTGTTTCGACAATTTAGTTTACTGTTAAGATATGTTTGTACTCATTTCTTATATGTATTGTCTCCATTTTTTTTATATTGTATAACATTATGAGTTATATTTATTTACAGATTGGGATTTGCTTCTTAGAAATTATAAACAAAAATAAATAAATAAAATCAATATTTTCACTTCATTTTTGCCAGACAATGTGTACAACATATCCATAGGTCAAATCTCAAATCTGTACATGAACAACGAACATACAGAAGACTAATCACCAACAACGAGGTGGCCGAATTTAAAAATTTCGGAAAAAAAAAATCCGAATACAAAAAGTAAAAAGAGAAGGGAAAGAAAAAAACTCATACATCCTACAAAATTCGTTATGTATTGGAAGAGACTTTAAAACTCGGAGGCAACACAACTCTACAGTAAAGATACATACCGTAACTCATCAAGCCGCTGGTACACAGTAAGAGGAGCTGAGGGGCGAGGGCAAAACGCAGACCAAGTGGGGCCCGGGTGGATTGCAACTTATATTAGTCTCACCCACGTTTGGCAAACCAAGTTGAGGGGGCCTTACATATCCAGCAACTAGTGGGAGGCATAATATCGAGATCTCTATTCTCGAACCTGTTTCAATAACACGAAACTTAGAAAGACAGGCCCGTAAATTAAATGGGGAAACCAAAAAAGCAAGAGGAATAAAAACAGCTCCACAGACGCACACACAAACAACTTATTTGTGTGTTAGTGTTATTTTGTGGTATATGTTCATCATGTGTGTGTGTGTGTGTGTGTGTGTGTGTGTGTGTGTGTGTGTCTGTGTGTGTGTGTTTCCATGAAAGCACCCAATAATAAATGGGGAGGATTGTGAGATACCTTGTTTTGAGGAGAGCGAGACGTATCCTCTTTTCCTTCCGGCAACCATCCAGTTTTCGGAATTGATATCGACTTCATATAACACTTCATCCTATGGCACAACAAGAAATAATGAGTTCCCAGTAAAGTTTACAAGTAGTGTGTAAAAAATATTCGACACTTCAAAAAAAACAAGTATTTCAATTGAAAATAATTATGTATAATAATTACAGACAAATAATATAGCAACTAAAATAACTTACAAGGTTGTCAGAAGGCATGGTGTCCTCAGAATCTTTCAATCTCTCGACTCTCCATTTCATGGTCACGAGTTGCCCAACTCGAATCCCACTTGAAGGGAGAGGAAGGAAACCAACTGCAAGGCACGGGTCCAGAACGGGTCTTTGTAAAACGAGAGCACTCCTAAAGGTCAAATGCTCTGCCTTAATATTATCAGGTTCAGAAAGTTCCTCAGTTACGGGGCTATGAGCTCCGAGTTTTCTACTGCCAGAAATTGTGTATCTGATATTTAATATACTAGCTGGATCCAATTGCTTTGCTTCGTCTGCAGAATTAAGATAAAGAACTGACTGTCAATTCACTTTCAACTTTTATTATGCTTTAAACTCGTAATTCTGAAAATACCAGGGACCTAAATGCCACAAATTATGTTGGATACGAATGCCGAATAATGCAGAATACACATAAGACGAACTGGACACATCTACTCAATGCATATAAATTTCATTAACCAAAATTTTGAGGTGTATCAATATGAGAGAACTCAAGGAACAAATTTTTTTTGGGACAGTACCTTTGGCTAGTGTATCTGCCAAGCAGATCGTAAACAAAATTCCAGCTCTTGATTTAGAAGAAACAACTAGAGGGAAGAAGCTAGAGGCTGGTCTCCCATCAGCTTTTCCGGCATGAGCAAAGCCATCTTGAAGATCGAGCCAAGCATCATAGATGACCAGTGAGGCTTTCACCTGTGACTGCAGTATTACCTAGCAATAGACGAACGTAAATGGTAGCAAAGATTAGAAAGCACATTTTGTCCTCCTATAGATAACAAAAGTTCTTCGATCGTTGCACGAGATAATTCACAGAATTGGACCCGACAAGGACATCAATATCAATTTAGATGTGTAAACAGCACAACTCAACAAAAATCACGAAGGGCATAGCATGAATTGTACTTCGTATCCAGTTATTTTTATTCAAATTAACAGCAGTGGTGGGCGTAATGTGGACAATATAGTTTCAAGAAGAGCTGCAATATTGCAAGTATTTGTGAGTGTGTGTTTTGGGGGAGCATATAGTGATAACATACAGATGGAAGAATTAGAGAATGATTGGCTTCAAATATGAAACTAATAATAGAATGATGAATCTGAAAGAAAAACTGTTTTGTTATAATGCAGTAGGGGAAAGAAAGACAAATCGTGTAGGGCAAGTCCCTTGGTGTTTGTACTATAATGGGGATACTGGACAAGAAAATGTAGCACAAGTACCTGCAAAAGTAAAGTACCATCGTTGCATTTGTCTGCAACACGTGTACTCACATGGAAAGGATTCGTAAAATGTACAGCTATTGTCCTGTGATGTAATCTCAGTTACGTTAGGCTTGATCCCAAAAAGATTTGGAAAAATAGAGTTGGACATGAAACAAAATCTGAATGAAAAAATGGAAAAATGAAATAAAGAAGAAAAAAAAAAGTTACTTTTCAAATGTCTGGTTATGAGAAGCTCCAAAGTCAAGTTTCAGAGCAATCGTCCTCAAACCATCCACAACATTCTGTCTCGGGGGAACAACTGTACCTATAGAAATCGGAAAGAATAGTTACGCATTCCAGAAGGCTAACATTTGAAAATTATAATTACAAAAATTATAAAATATTCACCTGCAGGTGTCCCCTTGGCTAGTCCATCACTAACAGCCAGTAGCGGAATCCATAGAACTGAAGTGATATTGCTTGTCCAGTCAGGCAAGCTGATCTTACCATCTTCAGGAATCAATTGCTTGACTGCCGCAGAAACTGGAGAAAGATTGTCAGGTTGATTATCTAAGTTGGGCGTTTTCCGCGACCCAACTTCATGCTTCTCAATTTCAATGCCATGTCTATCCTCTATCCTCAAACCAGGGCCAGTATCTATGTGCAGTACAGCACCCTTAAGTGAGTAATCGATAGGTTTAACAATTATCCCAACCCACTGAGATTCATTCATTAGCAAAGCAGATGAAACAGCAGCGGTAAGATCAACCAAAGACCTTGGTTTCGCTACCTAGATAAGAATATATCGTAAGAAACTTGTAATCCTTGTATATGATTCAGCAGAATGTGTAAACAAAAGAGGCATCTATTTATTGCATATTACAAATTCTGCCAAATCACCAAAGAATATCATTCAGTTTTTTTATACCTTCAAGATAGGCCTCGTTGGTTTTTCATAACTCGAAAAATCATCAGTGTCCGCCGGGCCACTTTTCGAAGAACTATGAGATCTAAATCTTAATTGACCAATCTGTCCGGTGAGAACCCCCAAGACATAGGAACCTGGTTTTTGTGGGGGCAAAGGAAAGTTAATATTATTCCGACCTGGCCTTAGAACAATGGCTTCAGACTTCTTTACTGCCTGAAAACATTAGAAACACGAGTTAGCATAAAGTTCAAAAGATGCACATAAGTGACAATGGGGGCAAGCAAGTTCGATAATCACTAGGAAAGTGTTACCTTAGCACCTTCATCAGTATTATTAGTAGCTGACAGTGTAAGACTGAGTGATTCAAGAGTTATATCATCTGGAAATCCACTCCTTAGCATAACGGACAGTGTGCCAGGGTCCCCATCACAAAGCTCTAGAGGAGGTCCCTGATTTCCGGAAAATCTAATTAAGGAGGACACATCCAACGGCACAGGATGCTCCATTTCGCTATGGGCAAGACGGACAACTTCAGACTGAAATGCTTGTCGTTCTTTCGTTAAGAACAATCCTTTATCTAATGACAATAATCTCACACAAGAAGATAAGTAGCCGGCTTGATCATTCAGTATCTTTTGGCACTCTGCCAGATTTGGCAGAACTTCCACCAGTAGATTCTCCCATCCTTCACCCGCATAAAGAGCACAAACTTTCTCATACAAATTTGCAGCAAAATCATAATTTTCGTGCTTATGGTAGACTGCTGCAATTTCACCATCAAGGACAACTCCGTGTCTCTTCCACCAAGAGCGATGGTAGTTGTTTGCAGCACCCTTTGTAAGATCCAGATATTTTTGCTGGAATTTAAAAACTCAGATTAGTCGTATGGTGAACAAAATACAGAGAAACTAAAGTAATTAACCAAATGAACATAATGGTGACCAGTGACCACATAGGGTCATAGATCTAGTGGAACTTGTGACTTTTACAACATTGGAGAAACAGAAAGTTGGCAAGCAAACAATTCCCTTTTGGAAGAGACAACTCCCTTTTTACTAATCTAACAGAGAAGGTTACTGGTGATCACGCAGTAGTTGACTAAAATCACTGAGCTCATACTCCAAAAGTAGAAACATGTGCTGATATGAGGAAAAAAGACACTTACTCGAGATAGTAAATCAAAATATAAAGGAATATAGAGGGCTGAACGCCAATTACCTCAAATTCCTCAACCGAGGATAACGATTTCCACATTTCTACATCAGAAATTGTACTACGTAAGGCATGCTCGGCGGCAACATATATTTCTGCAAGTCTCATAGGGGCATCAATTGAACCTTCAAAATTCCCCGTTGATGAAAAAGTCCTTGACATGGATAGCGTATTCCCTTTAGGCAATGGAGACGGTGATCCTGAACTGTCACAGAGAAACATTTGAGAAAGGACATTTTGTTTCTCCTTGTCAAAGTAAAAAACTCACACACATGACAGTCCGAGATGCAACACAAAGAAAAGAAGGTACAAACAGTGCCCCCAGTGTTTTGGGGAGTTCAACACACCTTACAGTAAAACATATCACGACAACTTATTTCCTCTCAAAATATTAATAATATCAATTCCTTAAACATCAAACCACAAACAGCGAAAGAACTTCACCGAACCTGGTGGGTAAGATATTCATTTCTTCTTCAAATAATGATAATAATGGAGGAAGTTCATGACATTAACATGTGTAGAAGTACTGGATTTTGGCATTTGCTGGTTGGCAAAGCATGCCGGTCAAACAATAAAATCACAAAATAACAATCCTGGCAAGGATTGCTAATTCAACCACACATGAAAGTTGTACAGTAACTAATATTAATATCCATAGAGTTGACGTATTCCTTAAATTTCATTACCCATCATTGGTATAAGGGCGACCATCAAACAACTCAAGCATATTTCCAGCCGAGAGAGAAGCCCTACGGCGATTTGCCTCGCGCAACAGTACTGACGGTTCTAGAGGCAGCGGCTTCCTCTGAATCCCGAAGTGCTTAGGCCGTGCAGATTCTTGGAGAATCATCTGCACAGCAAGTGTAGAAAATATATATTTGTATGCACTGCTTGAGGAAAGCTTTTTAACATGACCACAACACTATAATGCATTCATAGAGAATGGCTGGAGATGTAGTCATCACAAATTCTAAAAGGAAGGCAAATAGTGGAAAACTAAAGGCTAGGACGTTGTGAAATAGGTCTAAGAATTCAGTGCAAAGTGATTCCTTGCATTATTTGAATATTAAAAAAAAAAAAGATTTGCACCAATTACTGATTTTGTGTTCAAGCAAAACATTCTACTAAAATAATTGTTATATGAGAACACGTTTCTTCTTAGAAATTTTCAGAGAAGAGAATCGTGGATCCTAAATGAGACAACAATAACCCCCAAATAAAAATATATTTTTACTTAATAAAAATCACTAGTGAAGTCCAACTAACTGCAGGAAAACAGAAGCAGGCTTAAGCTATTTGAAACAAATACTAAAGGCAACTGCAAATTTGGTTAGTAACTGCCTATCTTTCGATGTCAAAGTTTTCATATTGCTATCCACCCGAACTCACCTTCTCTTTTGCAAGCACCTCAGATGAAGCGTTGGATGGAAGTGATGGCCAAACTGCAGGCTTAGGCCATGGCAGCATGCTGAGTGAAGCACTGCATGGAAAAACAGAAGTTATAATATTCTGCAAGAACTGCAAGAAGCCAGAGAACTTCATTGTCATATAACAGATTGATATTGGTTTTCCTCGCATTAATACTTCTCTTTTCTTGACAGTACCAATTAGGATATGCAAAAGCAATTCAAATCCAAGAATAAATCTTTCACCGAATAAGAACAATATAGTACAAGATTTTTCTGCAAGGGATAAAAACACTAAATGGGCAGAGTACAGTAAAAATTAGCAAATACCTGTTGACAGGACTTCTATCTATATCCGATCCATAGCCAATTAAGTACCCTAGCCGCATAAACTGTCACAACAATTACATACTTCAACCATCAATCTGGTTATAAATAATTGGACTGTAATATTTGTCCTACACTTAAAAACGAAAAATAAATTACTGACACTAGTATAAAAAGTCTTGCTAAAAATCTAGAAGATATCTGTATTTCAGGACTAATTTTGAGGTAAACAAAAGAAGGATTCCGTTAACTCCTGTAGGCAAGCTAACAGGAGCTCAGTACATACTCTTTCCTTTTCTAGATTTAATTCTTAAACATGAGGAATACTACCTTAGTCCGGCATAAAGTGTATAGCTCCCCTTGAACACGGTAAAACTCCTTTTCAACATCAGCTGCTGCCAGTCCATCTTTATAATGAGAAGCAGTTGCATCAATCAACGCCAAGCAAGCTGTTATTACCCAGACTTCACGCATACAGAACGGCAACAATCTCTAGAGAGCACAATATTATGGAATCTTTATAAGGTAAAAATATGTGCAAAGCAATTAGGAGACAACTACAAGTAAAGATTAGAAGTGAATGCGAACTACCTCGTGCAAAGCCAAAGCTTTTGAGAAGCTGATTATGAATGAATAACCCCTAGAACCAACCTCAAATGGACGACTTAATTTGAAGAGCAGCTGCATTTATGAAGTCATTAAAACCCTCTTAGAACATATTTCGAGAAAGTGTGTTCAGGCAAACACAAAGAAAGAAAAATGCAATGGAATTCTTAGAAATTAAGCACATAGCAAGCCACAAGTTCATGCAAACAAGGAAAGAGAAAGACGCCATGAAAATTTTAGAAAGTAAACAGAAAATAAGCCACAGAATAGCGCAAGCTAGTCAATGATGTTAATATTGTAATATTTACTGTTCAAAATCATATCAGTAGACTAAAGCAAATCTGGAAAAGGACATCTAGTAAGATAGACCTGAAAGGATCCACAATGCAAAACCAACTAAAGCTGATCACAATATCTTACACACCTTTGCTTGACAGGCGAATAGATATTGCCTGAACTCAAACTCCCTAAATGAGTCGTCTTGAACAATTTGAGCCAATGCTTTCTTCCCAGGGTCAAGCAGCGTAGCCTGATCATCTCCTTGCTCCAGTCCTCCAAAGTCCCTTCTTTTTCCTGCCATATTAACTGCAGTGCAGAGACATGCAGAGAAAGTAAGATCGTGCATACATACTTCAAGGCAGAGAGAGAAAATTAACTAGAACTGAGATGCGATTCCATCTACAACTATTATAACCATCAAAGAAGACCATAATTATGTTTATTGAATTAAAAAATTTATGTCAGCTCAGCAGGAACGAGTTTTGAGAGAAGAAAAATAAATATAATTCAGGGGAATGGTGTTTTCTCCTTGACAATTTGTGAAAAAAAAATTCCATTCTAACTAAAGCCGTCAAGTTTAAGAGCAATTACATCAAGTTTATAAGAAAATAGAAGATATCTTGAAATATCTAGAAGTTTAAGATATGAATGCTTAAAATAAGAAGTGAAGGATAACGAAATCCTCTGATTTAAAAAATGAAACAGAAGAATGGCGATGAGTGCCAATTATGTTAGAGTTTGACTACATTGTCCAAATCAACATCCATTTTCTACAAAGAAGACAAAAGGTAAGATGGTTCATGCACTGAGCACCTGTTTCCAAATAACAGAGTTCGAGCTCATCATATTCACGTAAAGCATCTTCATGGAGATGAGCAATCTCGAACATAAAAGCCAAACTTTCCTGTCATAAAAGGGAATATTCATGAGCATGTGACGTCAGTCAGCAAAAAATCAAAGGTACCAAAAAATGTACTTCACCATTTTACATAACTATGCACATTATAATCCTGCAGAGTCTAAGAACATCAGATAAAATTCTGTAGAGCTAGTGACAGGAGAAGGAAAGGAGGATACTAAATTCTTTTTACATTTGTGAAAAGGAGACTGAATTTTCTGAGACATTCATGTAAGATGCTAAAACAAATGTTTACACAATTTATCCACGTGCATATTTAAGCTTATAAAATTCTACTTCATTCAAATCTTCACCCTTATACATTTAAATATGCATATTTCAGTTGAACTTAGATAGTACTATTTGTTCAAATCTGCATGCAAATCTTCATAAGATTAAAAACCAGGCTACAGTAAACAGGCTCCCCTCTCAATCTACTTCTTTCTCCAATTTCTTCCTATTAACCAAGTGTCAGCCTCAGGGTTCCCCCACCATCACACATACCATCCTTTTGCCTTTCCTTCCGACCTAACACAACATTAGCCTCTCATCTATTCCAAGAATAAGCACTTTTGAATTGTAAAACAAAACTAAAAGTATATAAATAATTTCCACCATCAAGTTAGCCGCAGCATAATATACTGCAATAAACCATCATATCTTTTCACTTTTCCTGATAAGCAATTTATGCAAGATCTCATTTATTCAATTAAGAAACTGCAGTTGTATAGTCTTGCTTTCATAATGCTATCTAGCATCATCAATCAGGAAAGTTACAACGTAGCTCGTTCAAAATCTCTCGAGATTGCTCTTACAAATAAGAAAGAGCCTCCTGAAGAGGTTTTACATGAGCTCTTGGTTGTCTGGCAGAAACCACATTGATACATTTTTCAGCATAAGAAAGTACCTTCAGGATGAAAAAGTTGCAGAAGTTCCAGACTGGCATAAATCGCTGTTCACTGAGCTTGCGAATTTCGTCTTCATAAAAATGAATGCGTCTATCTAGAGTATTTCTGATGCATTCCATGACTTTAGCCTCCAAGTCTTCCCACGAATGTCCATCAGGTCCATGAAGATCCAATTTGCAGCACCTGAGTGTAACATTTGACAGCCTCAAATTAGGATCTGTTGTATCCAATTATAAGAAAGTCTGCTTTCTTTTTTACTTGCCCTTGCTATTGTTACTTTGTGAATACCATAACTTATTTCTTTTGACAAATATTTAATAGCAAGATAAAAGTTCAATACCCCGGCAATTACAGTTCCAAAAACCAATCAAAGACATAAATAATTTGTCTTGTTTTTTTACTACAAAAAAATGTCATAAAACTTAATGCTTACCTTTCCCTCTTCTTAGAGCTAAAATCAACTTCGAGTTTGGCATACACTTTTTTTGCCATCTTGGTGGCTTGATCATTGTGAGCTGGTGCTTTAGACACAAAAACAATAAACCATTCTCGTTCATCATTTTGCACAATTAATTTGAGGCGTGGTTTAAGAATGTTCTTAAACTCATCAAGATCCTACACAAAAAGCAAATATTAAACAGTGGAAATAGAAAGCGCATAAAAGGAAAATATTCCACATAAATGGGAATCAAAATGCCAACATATAGAGACGAATTGGAAAATGCCAGCAATTAAAGACTGATGCTAAAGAGATAAAATGAAAATAGCTTGAGGCACTGTAACTGTTACCTCGCAAGTAACAAGAACTATAGTTGCATATGGCTCTCGGAACCAAAATAATGCTTGCTCTTGAGGAAACCGACTACGTAGTCTCGCATCTGTTGTCAGTATATATTCAGCAGGTAATTCATCAACAAGCACTGGATTACGGGTCTTGTTGTTCAAAAAAGCCCTTCTGAATGGCAACCTCTCTTCAAAACCCTTCTTGACGATGGGCCACAGATCGCTTACATCCTCGACTATAAGATAAAGGTAGCTCTTATGAAATTGCAACTTCAATTCTATTTTTCTTGTATTATTTACTATAAGAAACTAATAAATAGCATAAATAGCACTTTATATAAGCAAATCTCGAAACCTATACAAGAGTAATAACTGATCCTGCCAAAAAAATCTACCAATTCTAAAATGGCATGGTTTGTCAGATTCAAATATAATTGACATCTGCTGTAAAATCTCGGGGTACAACCGTACAATCCGATGATTAATTCTTCGATTTTATGTTGCCTATTAATTAAAAAGAAAAAAAACAGTGGGCAGATGATCTTAATCAGTGAAGTACTTTTCCATCCATGAACCACTCAGAGGCTAAATTGATTACTTCTCGCAAGCAACACTGCATCGATAAACCTTACTCAAAGCTAAAAGACCACTAAAACCTCAATTGAAATCTAATTCTTCTTTAGTTTGATTGAAGTGCTAATTAATCACACACACACACACACACACACACGCACACACAGATTGGTGCAATCAGTACACCAAACGGCAAAGCAAAAACGCTAGGGTTGCTGAATTGACGGAGAAAAAAACAAAATTAACGGAAACCTACCGGCGAGAACGACGTGATCGAAGGATGTCTTGATACTCTGAAACTGAGGCAAGAAACTCGCCATTTTCACCGATCTGTAGAGACCATCAGTCCGTTGACGGAGAGCGGCGATCGGCGATCGGCGAGGCGCAATGCGGCAGCAGTAGAAGCGGAGATGCTGAGTTCAGAGAGTGAAGTTTTTTTTTGTTACTGCTCCCCAAATTTAACTGTGCGCAGTGGAACAGATTTGTTTGTTCTGCCAATTGCTGGGAACGATGGATTCTAGGGAATCGCGTTTTCTGCTGAGGAGATTGGCTTAATTCCACTTTTGCATCCTTAAAAAATAATAATATCATTTTACACCCTAAAAACACAATAAATTACTCACAATGCACCATGAATTGAATAAGTCTTAATAACACTTTGCACCTTTGCAATGAAACATTTCGGTACGTTGCATCCTTGAAAAATAATAATAGCACTTTGCACCATCAAAACACAATAAATTATTCACGATGCATCCTGATTGAATAATAAAGGCAATTTTATTTTGGATAAATTACAACCACCCCTGAGGTATATATGGTCAAATTACGAAAAAAAAAACCCTCATGTTTAGGTAATTACAACCACCCCTCAACTATAAATCTTCTTACACGTCCACCCTTGAGATGTCAAATTTAGTGGAATCTTTTAGATTATATGGAATATTCTCAATTGTGTATATGTTTTATGCCATTCGAACTCCACATTTTGGAGCAAGATGATCATAAGATGTGTTTTTTTTTGCTTGTAAATATCAGATTGTGGTGCATCATAAAATGTATTTTTTGCACAAAACGAGTACAAACTAGAGAACATCTCACGAAATCTAGAAAATTATGTTGAATTTGACACCATTATGGTGGACGTGTAAGAAATTTTCATTGGTGATGAGGTGGTTGTAGTTATCCAAACATTAGAGGTTTTTTCGTAATTGACCATACCTCAGGGATAGTTGTCGTTTACCCTTTTATTTTTATTGTTTTTTTAGGATGCAAAATAACAAATTAATAGTTATTATCTTCAACCTCGAACATAATTTCGAGCGCACAAAGTGCGAAAAGTAAAAGTTACACTTGATTATTGAAAAAGGCTACATTTTCATATAAAATAAACTTCAATCTCTAAAATATTAGGATCTTTTTATTATAGCTGATGAAAATATTAGGTAAAAATATTTGGAAGAAAATATTATTTTTAGATAACTTAATAATAGAATAGCTGGAAAAAAATTGTAAAATATTTTTTTGTCATAAAAAATATGATTTTTAAATATGTTGATAAGAAGTATTTTTATTTTTGCACTTTATAGTTTCAAAATGATTGGTGAATAAAAAAAAAGGGATTTGATATTTGTCATCCAAAATAAATACCACTAAAAATATTAAATTACTTTTATTAGCTTTAAAGAAATCATTTGGGATGCATAATGCATGATTTAGTGTGTTTCGAGTGTGCAAAGTGCTATTATATTTATTTCGAGGATGTAAAGTACAAAAATTGTATATTTTAAGGGTGCAAAGTGGAATTAAGCTCGTAAGATTTATATATTATCTCCTGTTATAGTTAAAGTCGCTTCTTTTACAGTAGCACGTTTTTCTGATAAGTGGGTTTTAGCATAATAATTTGAAGTGTAGGTTTGGTTAACAAATTAGTTGAGGTTGTAATTAGATTCCATACTAGGGTTTTTGTAAGATATTTTTTATAATTGCATATATAGATAATAAGATTTTAAAATTAACCAATGGATCCAAAAATTAGTTTAAAATAGGAATTATGGATCTAAATTTTTGTTATAAAATTAATTCATTAAATAAGCTTAATAGATTTGGTGTTATGGAATTCAAATTATTCTTAGAAGATGCATTTTTAGTTACTTCATAACGATTAATTCTAAGATTCTTAAACATGAAGTTCTATTCGAACTTCATTTAATTAAAATTTAAAACATATTTTTTTATGTCCTAATGAAGAGGGGGAAAATGAACGTCCACGTTTTATACTTACATCGAGCAAATCTTTTTTTTGTTTTTTTTAAATACGAGTTTAAAGGAGACTGTATTTTTGGCATTTGTTTCAATGTTGCTTACTTGCCTTTTCCATTGTGGTGCGAGATAACGGTTTAGTTGATATAAAGAGAATACGATCTGTCGTCTAACAATGTAAACCACAATAGAGTGAGTCTAAATAATGCATATTGAGTTGATGTCAAAACAGTTTCCGATAATTTCAGTTTCAAATTAATAATTATTGAAATGGATCCACATAACTCACAACTGGAATTAAGTTTTTTTTTTTGAATTTGTCAATTTTACGCGTATATTTGTTCTGAAATATATGAAAAGAGAAAATTGTTAAACACATTAATTCGCTTAGAATTGAGCGAACCGACTGAGGGCGATGGTTCACCAAAACCAAGCGAATTCAACCTTAGATCTATTGACGTACGTCACGAGATCAAAGTAGAAAAATTTGAGAGTTTCATAGAGTGTGAGAGAATCTGAATTTTGAAATTTTAATAATAAATGTAAAAGTGCAATCGATATTAATACAATGCATGTCATTATCATTTCAAATCTTTATATTACAAGCTTAATAACTACAACATTACATGACTAGATTTTTTTCATCTATTCAAACTATTGAAACTCGATTAAATTGGGAATACTACACTTTTCGTCTTTTAAGTTTATATTAATTTCACATTTGGTCTATCATGTTCACAAAAAACAAATTTAGCCCTCATGTTTCAACAATTTAATACTTTTGATCATTTTAGTTAATTTTTAGTTAGTACTAACGGAATTAATTATGTGTCCATCACTCTCTTAACTGATGGACTAACGGTAAACGGAGATGACCAAAAGTGTCAAATTGCTAAAACATGATGGACCAAATGTATTATTTATGAACGTGGGGTCAAATATAAAATCGGTGCAAACTTGAGGGACAAAAACTGTAATTTTCCTGATTAAATGTTACAACGGGTAAAAATTGGGAAATATACAGTTTTCATCCCTCTAATTTGCACAGATTTCACATTTGGTCCCTCATGTTCACAAAAACTATATTTGATCCTTTATGTTTCGAATAATTCAGCCGTTATAGTTATTTCCGTAAATTTTCCATTAAAACTAACGGAATCAAGCGTGTGTCCATCACTGTCTTAATTAACGAACTAAAGGTAAATTGACGGAAATGACCAAAAGTGTTAAATTATTGGAACATGAGAGACCAAATGTGTTTTTTGTAAACATGAGGGACCATGTATTTTTTACAAACATGAGGGGTCAAATGTGAAATTAGTGCAAATTTGAGAGGTGAAAACTGTAATTTCCCTGGTAATATTGTTCCAAGAAAAAATAATACAATAATTACAGTTTTCACCCCTTAAGTTTGCACTGATTTCACATTTGGTCCCTCATGTTTACAGAATACACATTTGGTCCTTCGTGTTTTAATAATCTAAATTTTTTTGTTATTTCTGTCAATTTATCATTAGTCCGTTAGTTAGGTAAGTGATGGATACATGCTTGATTCCGTTAGTTTTAACGAAAAATTAATAGAAAAGACTAAAATGTTGAATTATTGAAATATAATTGATCAAACGTATTTTCTATGAAACCAAATGTGAAATCTCGTTTTTTTTTTCTCTCTCTTTTCCGAGTGAAAAATAGGAGAGAGAAACGCAGTGTTCAGAACCAAACAGTATAAAAGTAGAGGAGAGAGAGAGAGAATGAAGTGTAGATTACGCTTTGGATGAGGCGCGCCAAAACCTCATAAACTACGAAAACTCCATTAATGGCCGTCCCTTTATCTGCTTCCACTTTCTCCCCATACAGCCTCTCTCTCCACCGCTCATCCACTCCGCAGTTAACTTCTCTGTTCACCACCCGTTTCTCTCTCCCCCACAATCGGAGGCGAATTTCTCCTAAATTCAGCCGCATTTTGGCGAAGAAGGATAATGCCTCCATGGTTAGTTCAGTTTTCGATCCAATTTTAAATATGCTTCACTTTAATTGTTTTTAATTAATTAATTTCGGCTTATCCATGAGTTATCAATGCAATTGTTTGCTCTGCAAAATTTTCCCCCAATTTAGTTTTATTTTGGGTGATAGGCATTTGCTCACAGTGGTTGATATATTATATATTTTTTGCTGTAATTATGATTGTGATTTCTGAAGCCCATTCAATTATTATGTGTGTTTTAGCATTATGTAGTGTAAATTTGAGTTTTTTTTACCAGAAAAAGGCCTAATTTCAAATGGTTTGCATGCATAATCATGATCAGTAGAATAATCTCCGAATAGAGGGAACGGGTTTAATATAGCAAAATGGCATTACGATTTACGAAGAACTAAATCGATTAGTGGTCCAAAATTAGGGAGGAATGTTTAACATCTTGCTATTATGAAATTAGGAAGAAAATCCCATAACCGAAAGCATGATAGCTCGATTAATCAGAGAAAATCGTTTAGTGACAACACAACAATTTCGATTTATCTACTCATGGAAAAATGCCGAGAAGTAAAATGCAGATCAAACATTATGGGAAAGAAATTTTGACAGACTGAAATCAGTATTCATCTCGAAATGCTGGTGATATTCTCTCCCTTGTTATTATTTTCGGAGTGCCAATTATAGGATCGCTTTCTTTATTGCAGCGGGCTCAAATTCTTGCATATACCTTCATCATTTCCAACATCAAGCATCGTCGAATCTTAACTTAAATTGTTATTTCAACGCAGGAGTTAGTGACTGTGAACAATTACTGCTCTAAGTTAAAGGCATGGATGGAACCACAGAGGAAGCAGTTCGAGAGTGCTTTCACAGCCATCGTTATTTTTCTTCAGCTGATATCACCACTACCTTTGCCAGGTCATCAGTCTTCGTTCGTTCCTTCTGCCGAAGCAGTTCTTTATTCACCCGAGACGAAGATTCCTCGGACTGGGGAACTAGCTTTGAGAAGAGCAATCCCTGCCAACACAAACATGAAAGCTATACAGGTTCAATGAGCAATTATAAATTTATTTGTGCATGGTCTTCTATATTTTTTGACGATGAAAAAAAAGGTTAAAATATTTTACTCTTCTGTTAAAGGATTCTCTGGAGGACATATCTTACTTGCTAAGGATTCCACAGAGGAAACCGTATGGAACAATGGAGGGAAATGTCAAGAAAGCTCTAAAGGTAGTTCTCGGTTTTCCATGTACATCTATATATAATATATGTATAAATGTTCATATGCAACGATCATGTGATTCAAATGGAAAATGTTCTTGGGATTTTGCAGTATTGTTCCTTGCAGTATTTATTTATTTAATTTTAATTGGTTATTTGGTATTATACAGCAATTTAATTGTTCTCACTATCATATGGTTATAATAATTTTTGCCCTCGTCTTTGTTATTCTCCTTGTCAGATTGCTGTGGATAAAAAAGAATCCATCTTGTCTAGTACGCCTGCTGATTTGAGAGAAAAGGGTGATGCACTCTATGCATCTCTTACAGATGGGGAGGTACTGTAGAAGAAAGAATGAGAGCTTTATTTATCTATAGAAAATAGTGTATACGAACTTGAATATCAGGACACTTTTTCGGTTTAGCATATATAATGTGGTAGGTTATTTGGTCCGTGCACAGATAACTTACTCATTATTTATGAGTTGAATAAATCAAATTTATTCTTAATCCCTCTATTTCAGACATCCTAGTCACCATCTAAAAAACGTAGGATTTTGTTTTTTCGAATTAGTAATCTATCTTGTGAAACAGATGCTACTTACACTTAAGTTCAGTCGGTTTTGAACCGAAGTTGCATTGAGTAGTTGTTGTTAATTCAGAAAGTAGAAAAATAATTAAGAATTTCTTTTGGTTTGTCAGGGTGGGCTTAATAAACTTCTCAATAGCATCAAGGATAAAGATGCAGACAAAATATCCGTTGGCCTATCGACTACACTCGATACTATTGCGCAGCTCGAATTGCTACAGGTATTTGTGGTTTCTTTCTTTTTGTATAGCCTCCTGCAGTTATTATTTATTTATTTAATTAATTTTTTACGAGTTTCATGATCAGTGATGTATTAAGAATGTATTTGTCAACAGGCTCCAGGGTTATCATTTCTGTTGCCTCAGCAATACTCAAACTATCCAAGGTAATCATCTCACTAATCTTTTCTCCTACAATTCCTATAGGTATTTGCTACCTCGTCGTTGTCGATTATATATATATATATATATATATATATATATATATATATATATATATATATATATATATCATACTTCAATGCATTTTATTTTTGCAGCTCCAATATAAGTTAATCATCATAACCTCTGAAGAAGCGAGGAGGTAGTATAATGCCTTATGGATTATAATAAATTAATAATTTTACCTATCGTCTTAGGCTTGCAGGGAGAGCAGTAGTTGAATTTGCTATCGAGAAAGGAGACGGCTCGACATTTTCTCCAGAAGCCGCTGGTCAACCCAGAAACACCGCAATAATTCAGGTACAGTTCCGATTCTACCCTTTTGAAACACCACAACAATTTATCAAAACTTAACTAATATTGATTGTACACAATCTGATTGTCTTAATTAACAACATAAGTAAGCGAAGTTGTCTTACTAATTACTAATCTGTACGTTTAATTAGGTTGTCGTAGATGGGTATTCAGCACCTCTTACAGCAGGGAACTTTGCAAAACTGGTAAGGTAGTGGAATCTCGCTTCATCTTTCTCACTTATTCTCCTTTTCACAATTCGATTACTATTCTTAGCATTTTATTCGTTTTATTTTATTTGGCGACGAGCTGTACTTGGTATTTCTATTAGTCAAAAAATATTTTTGAATCCTTATGCATCGAAAGTTCTTACTGCTTATTATAGAATTATTATTGTCAACTTGTGTTCGAATACAATGCAGGTGGTCGATGGGGTTTACGACGGAATGAAACTTAACTGCACGGACCAAGCTATTCTTTCAGACGGTGCTGTGGGAAAGGACAAAGGGTACATCACCCCCCTTGAAATAATGCCGTCTGGCCAATTTGAGCCACTCTACAAAACAACACTGAGTGTTCAGGTTTAACCAAAGTTTATTTAATTTTAATCCATTAATGAAAATTACGCATCGTCGGATAAATGACGGTTAATAAATTTTCATGTAAAAAAAAGGACGGGGAGCTGCCTGTGCTTCCATTATCTGTTTACGGTTCAGTGGTCATGGCTCATAATCCAGACTCCGAGGAATATTCTTCGCCGAATCAATTCTTCTTTTATCTTTACGACAAAAGAAATGTGAGGAATATTCAGTTTTGCACCTTATTTATTTTTTTAATTTTCCTAAAATGGAATTGAGCAATAATCTAAATCTTTATATTCGCAGGCTGGCTTAGGAGGGCTATCGTTTGACGAAGGCCAATTTTCTGTATTTGGGTAATGTGTTTTTAAAAGCTCGTCGATTATTTAATTTGACCGTATTTACATCAAATTCCGACTATTCAAGCACATTATTTGCTACTTTTGATATAGTTGTAATTTAAATTGATGCACAGATACACGACTAAGGGAAAAGAAACGTTATCCGAGTTAAAAACCGGGGATATGATCCGATCCGCAAAGTTGATCGAAGGTCAAGATCGGCTCGTTCTTCCTAAAGAAAGCTAGAAATGCTTGTTCTTTTCTGTTTGCTATTGAAGTTTTAAATAGTCTATCAGGTGAGTATGGGTTTAACGTGTCCGACACTAGAGGACACATGCCGGACACATTAAGGACCATTTTGTAATTTCTGAAAAGTTAGATACATGTTTGAATAGCAAAAGTTCAAATATTTTTGTTGCTTCCCTAATTAGTTACATGATTTAATGATCAAATTGCAAACTGATAGTTGATAACAATATTTATTTCGAATATATTTGTATGCGGTTTGAAAATTGCTATTTGCGGTTTTTGACAAAACCCCCCACAAAAACATTTTATCTCACTAAAACCCCAAAACTTTCCGAAAAAATCCAAAAACCCCCCCAAAACGCCTAAAAGCCCAACTTGGGCGTCCATTAATGCAGTGCACGCCCAAGTTGGGCGTGCAAGCTGCATTTGGGCGCCCGAGTTCGGCGTCCAGTGCAAAATTTCTTTTTTTTTTTTTTTTTTTTTTTTTTTTTTTAAATTGTCGAACGCCCAAGATGGGCGCCCAAGGCGTGTACGAACGCCCGGAACGGGCGTTCGTACACGCCTTGGGCGCCTATCTTGGGCGTTCGACCATTTTTTTGCGAAAAAAAAAGCCCTACAAATCGATTTGTAGGGCTTTTTAACATGAAATTGGTTCCGTAATCGACCTACCCAATGCATATTACACATAAAAGAGTCGAAATTACGTCAAAAAATCGAAGCCCAACCCTTCTTCAAGCTTGATTTCGAATTTTCGAATTTTTTTTTCTTTTTTTTTGCTATTTGCAGTTTTGGGGGTTTTTTTGATATTTTTAAAAGTTTTGGGGGTTTTTGTTAGAAACCGCGAATAGCAATTTTGTGACCGCAAATAGCATTTTCTTTTTTTTTACATATAAATAAAAATTATGCTGTATAGCATATTTGCAAGTATACCTCTATATTTTTCATATTTATACGTTTTCCCCAAGTTTCAGTATCCCTGTTTTTCGTGACATGCCGCTTCCCTAAGTCCGTTTACTCGTTTTTCTATATCGTCGTTTCCGTATTCGTGCTACATTGTGTCCGAAGTAGGGCTGGGCATTTGGGATTGGGATTCGGGATCCCGTCCCGTCTCGAACGGAATTTTACTATTTGGGATTAAAACTTCGGGAATTCGGGATTACGGGATTCGGGATTGGGATTAGGAACAAATACGGGATCGGGATTCGGGAGTTGGTTCAATCCCGATCGGGATATTTTAATCCCGAATTAGGAAAAAAAGAAAAAAAAAACTAATAAAAAAAAACACACACACACACACATCTATCTATATATATATATATATATATATATATATATATATATATATATATATATATATATATATATATATATATTCAAGTTGGTTTAGTGGATAAAATCATACTAATGGAAAAAAATGCAATATTTCTCACTTTTTAGGCAAAAATATGGGATTTCCCGATCCCAATCCCGAATTCCCGAAATATTTCGGGATACCGATTTACCGGAATTTAATAATATGGGACGGGATTGGGAT
This sequence comes from Erythranthe guttata, assembly GCF_056151865.1. NCBI lineage: Eukaryota > Viridiplantae > Streptophyta > Magnoliopsida > Lamiales > Phrymaceae > Erythranthe > Erythranthe guttata. The sequence continues at coordinate 19,678,432 of NC_142540.1, forward strand.
TTAAAATTTCTATCCCGAATCCCGAAATCCCGAAATCCCAATCCCGAAAATCCCAATTTTCCGAAATCCCGTCCCGAACTCACCCCTAGTCCGAAGTAAAATTTGAATTGCAAATGTGTAATAATTTTATTTATAATATAAAATAAAAAAACCATTCAAAATTGAAAATTGAATACTTTGAGTGGCCGGGAGGAATCCAGGTTTACAGAATTATCCAGAATTCACCAACTATATATATATATATATATATTAGCAGTGAGAATTAATTATTATATGGCCCATTAACAGCAGCAAACATGTGGGTCTGAATTCTGATTGTGAAAGACCAACCCTACTATACTAATGGAATCTTGTTGCAATTTCATTTTTTTTTTTATTTTCCATAAAATTAATTTTTTTATGGACCTCATTTTTCTTTTTTCTGTTTTTCAACTAATTATATTATTTATTAATAATTAATTGGACCAAATTGATTTTGCACCATTTCTCGATTTATATTATCCAATTTTCTGCTAGAATATCTTATTGGGGAAAGTACATTTTTGGTCCATTAAATTTACCTCGATTTCATTATTGGTCCTCCTTGTTAATAAAAATAGATTCAGTCCATCATGTTTCAAAAATTCAACATTTTTAGTCATTTTTGCCAATTTATAGTTACTAATAACGGAACCAATCGCGTGCTCATCACTGCCTTAACTGAAGGACTAACGTTAAATTGATGGAATTGATCAGAAATGTTAAATTATTAAAAAATAAGGAGGATTAAATGTGTTTTTTGTGAACATGAGGACCAAATATAAAATGGCGAGAAACTTGAGAGACGAAAAACGGTGAACAATATCTTATTTTTTTTGACAGGAGGAGGACAAAATAAAATAGTGAACAATATCTTATTTATACGTATATGATTTGCCGTTTGCATGATCAGTGATTGCTGACTAATTACTGACTAATTTGCCCCTCTGAAATAGTGCCACGTGTCACCGGGCCCCACAAGAATTAACCGGTGTGAAACCGATCCACCAATCCACCTACACCACCAGTCAGTCGTATAAAAAACTGAACCAATCCTCAGCTGAGTTGACTCAGAAATTCAACACGGAAGAAGCGAGTGGGATTTTGTGATCACCGGACGTACCCGCCACCAATGGCCGCCGCCGCCGCCGCCGCTACCTCCATCAGCCGTCAATCCTTTTTCTCTCTGCCTAACCCCAAGCCCAAATCCAGCAGCAGCAACAGGCCGTCCTCCTTCAAACCACAATCTCCGCCGCCCGCCGCCATCAGCAACAATTTCTCCAAATCCAACCGCAGAAGACAATCCTTGCTGCTGATTTGCTCGGTGGCGAACGAGCTCGACGTAATATCCGTGCAGAGCGACGACAGGGTGGACCAGCAGGACGGCGTCGTTTGTATAGGGAGGGAAGCCGAATCCACGGCGGTGGATCAGGTTGTCGGTGGGTTCGGAAGCGACGCCGCTACGGGGAGATTGTCGTTCGAAGGTGCGGCTGGGTTCTCATCTGCTGCTTCCGGCGCGGGTGGGCCGGCGGGGTCCTCCGGCGGCGGCGATGGGGGAAGCCAGGAGGAAATGGATAAGCTAATTGACAGGACAATTAACGCTACCATTGTGTTGGCTGCTGGAACTTTTGCCATCACCAAATTGCTTACAATAGATCATGATTACTGGCATGTGAGTCTAATAATTTTTTTACTACTTACTGTGTGTGTGTGTGACTTTTGATTATTGATGCTTCTTACTGTGTGTGTGTGTGTGTGTGTATGTTAATTTTGACTATTGATGCTTCTTACTCTGTGTGTGTCGGTGAATTTGATTAGTGATGCTTCTTACTCTGTGTGTGTGTGTGCGTGCGTGTGTGTGTGTGTGTGTGTGTGTGTGTGTGTGAATTTTGATTAGTGATGCTGCTTACTGTGTGTGTATGTGAATTTTGATTGGTGATGCTTCTTACTGTGTGTGTGTGTGTGTGTGTGTTAATTTCGATTATCGATGCTTCTTACTCTGTGTGTGTGTGTCAATTTTGATTGTTGATGCTTCTTGCTATGTGCGTGTGTGTGTGTGTTATAATTTTGACTATTGATGCTTCTTACTCTGTGTGTGTGTGTGTTTGTGTGTGTGAATTTTGATTAGTGATGCTTCTTACTGTGTGTGTGTGTTAATTTTGATTATCTATGCTTCTTACTCTGTGTGTGTGTGTCAATTTTGATTGTTGATGCTTCTTACTATGTGCGTGTGTGTGTGTGTGTGTGTTAATTTTGACTGTTGATGCTTCTTACTCGCTCCGTGTGTGTGTGTGTGTGTGCGCGCGCGTGTGTGTGATTTTTGATTATTGATGCTTCTTACTGTGTGAGTGGTTCAACAATTCTTTGCTGCTGCATTGTTAATCTGTAACTGTGATGCTGAATATGTAACATGTATTGCATTTATCATAATCTTGCTTTTCTTTTCTTCCATGAATCTTGATCATAACCTTCAAATAGAAGGGAACTCGATTATTCACGATCTGCACAGGCCTCAAAACTTTATTTTCGGAGCTCAATAAAATACAAATAAATCACATTTTACTGATCTTGATTTGAGTTTATGAATCTCAAAGTAAAATTTTGACAACCAAATTTATCTACTAGCCCCTAATCTACGATATTAAACGTCAGCATTTGAGCTTTGTAGAAGATTTTTTCGGTTTACGTTTTTTTTTACAACTATACCCTTTCTCCCAGTGTTTTCGAGTGGATGTAGATGTGGATACACTCTCATCTATCTCTATACTCGTTTCCTGACTAGTTTCTTCTTCGTCACAGTACTCGTATTAATATACGTCACTCTTCGAAAATACGCCTCTGCATTCTGATTTGCTCTGTTTTATATATATATAGGGATGGACACTTCTTGAAATATTGAGATACGCACCCCAACACAACTGGAGCGCTTACGAGTCAGCTCTTAAAACGAACCCCGTCTTGGCAAAAATGGTAATAAGTGGAGTTGTTTATTCCGTCGGAGATTGGATTGCACAGGTTAGCAAATACATACATACAAATATATATATACACTATGTCTTAAAGTAAACTGATGAAATTTGCTCGATAATTTGTTAGTGCTACGAAGGGAAACCGATATTCGAGTTCGACCGCGCACGCTTGTTCCGATCTGGTCTAGTCGGATTTACACTGCATGGATCCCTTTCTCATTACTACTATCACTTCTGTGAGGTAATTAATATTATTATTTCAGTTTTTATTTTATTTATTTATATAATTTTTTTTTTCTCGTGCGAAATGGCTATTTAGTTATTACTACTATCAGGCTTTATTTCCGTTCGATGATTGGTGGGTGGTTCCGGCGAAAGTGCTGTTCGATCAGACAGTATGGTCTGCGATTTGGAACAGCATTTACTTCACACTTTTAGGCGTTTTACGTTTCGAATCTCCCGCTAATATATTTAGCGAGTGGAAGGCCACGTTTTTGCCCATGTTAACTGTAAGAACTCTCGAGAATATGACTAATTAAATCCCTTTTTTTTTCTTTTTTCAGTTTAAAAATCTTATGTACTTTAATTAATTCGTTTGGACAATGTAATTTTTGTACTTTCAGGCGGGGTGGAAGCTTTGGCCGTTTGCTCATCTAGTTACGTACGGTGTTATCCCCGTCGAGCAAAGGCTTCTTTGGGTTGATTGTGTCGAACTCATTTGGGTCACTATACTATCCACGTAAGCGTTGTTTGTGTTAATAAACAACTTTAAACTTCTAATTAATAATGACTTCTACTAATCTTGATTACTAATGGTCAAATCTACACACACCAACATGGATGTGTGTGTTTTTATGTGTGAATGTACGGTAAAAATCTACCCGGTGTTTTAGGAAACTCATTCTTTCTATAAATGGTCTCTTCAGAACAATTAATCCGTGCAATAATATTGTAAATCCATTCAAAACAACTTTACTTAAATATGTCGAGAACTCTATTTTTTTTTTTTTCGTTTTTGCAGTTACTCGAACGAGAAATCGGAAGCTAGAATAACCGAAGCACCAGTTGAAGCTAATGCCAGTTTGCCACCAGTGAAAGGTCCATCTGAGGTATTATTATATGACCGAATTCTGATTAAAAACTCCGGATATGTAATTATTCGAATCGTAATGATATTTGTCTGCATTTAGGAGTGAAAAAAGTCGAAGACACGAGACTGAAATGACGAGACAAAGAAGAGAGCTGTCGTACGAAGGTATGAAGGGCCATCGAACTGTGAATATATCGTATTCGAGTAATAATAGCACAGGCCAATATAACTATATAAGTATAAACATGCCACATTTACGACGCAGGTTCTGTTAATTTAATTATATATATATAATTCATGTACATGTATGTATGCTTACTGTATTTCAAGTCGATCGACTCTTATTATCTGTTGTAGGTTTATTTATCAAAGAAAATATATTGTCCAATGATAATGTGGTGGCGCTACTTACACGAATTGAATCGAATGGAACTGAACGTGTGTTTGTTGAATCTTGTTTGGATTTTTATCGAGATTTAAACATTGACGTGCTATGTGATTTGAACAGTGCAGAGTGTGCCCTTATGAGTCTGAAGTTTATTGCTGAAGTTTCAGTCGTTTTTCAAACATTCGTTTGCCAATTTTAATATACTTTCGAGTTTCGACAGTTCAATATCACAATTCTCACTCCATACGACCAAAGACCCGTAATCCGGATTATTTAAAGCATTAATAAGTTGAAGGCAAAATCGCCTTCTAGAACAACATTACTCCAACCATGAATTTCGGCAAACCTAAGAACTGTAAGAGCAGCAGGACTCGGTTGCCAACTATTATCCGACTCGTAATAGTCGGGCATGTAATGGTTTTCAATATTCAACAAAATCGGTTGATCTGATCAGGTATGTAATTGGTCGATAATTACTCAACCCGACCTATACCCAGCCCTACATATAACCTATGGGTTAAATATCAGATAAATAAAGATAAAAATTACTTTCACAAACACTAGAAATATAGACTAATTTCAAAAGCTTTTATAAACATTATTGTAAATCAATTAAAAGAATAAAATTTACAAAATTGCTATATCTATGGCTAGTAAAATATCAATGACATTATTAATTTATTATTGCCTTGGAGCTCTCCTCAAATCTAGCTAAAACTCAAAACAGTTGGCACCAAAGAATTATGCGTATTTACACAATAGCCCCAAACCAATATTCCCAACTATTATAAACCGACCCCTGAAAGATTCACTATTAACTATTTCACTGCGTAAACCCGAACCCGCCAGGCTGAGCCGCCGGGTATTGGGCGCTAAACGGGTCCACCGATTCGGAAAAGCCCAGAGCGAACTCGACCGGGTTCTGTGGGAAGATATAACCCGAGTTGTTAGAAGCAGGGGCAAACATGTCATTTCGCGAACCGTATTGGGCCGCCCGAACCGGTGGGTTAAGCCCGGCCAGCGTGGCCCAATCAAAATTACCCGAACCCATATGCTGAAGAAGATTCACCGCCTTGTCATCCTTTTCCTGCTGACAGCTGTTGACGGAATATTCCATTCCCGTCGCGGAAAAGTAACGGCGGTCGTCGAACTCCGGCAGTGAATCCAGAACGTCATCGTATTGGGATGAAGAAGACGACGGCGAATCGTGGCTGAACTCGCTGCTCCGAACACCGGAAACCGCCGCCTTCGATCCGGTCGAATTCTTCTCGTAGATTCGGCACAACACCCAATCATCCAACTAAACAAAAAAAAAATTTAATTAAATCAAAGAGAAGAAAATTGAAATTGAATCAAAAATTGATTTTTAATTTGACTTACTCTGGTGCTTCCATTTTTTCTGGGAGGTTCAGAGAGTCTGTATTCGTGCATAATCCAGTTGGTTTTGGTTCCTTTAGGAGCTTTTCCGATGTAGAAAACTAGGGCTTTTTTAATTCCGACTTTTCTTCCTTCTGTTGATATGATTTTGTCGGTGCCGGTGGCTTTCCAGTAGCCGGAGCCGGCGACTCTGTTTGGCCTTGATCCGTTTGGGTATTTTCTGTCTCTAGGGCTGAAAAAGTACCATTCTTTTTCCCCAAACAAAGCCTTGCCTGCAAATTTATTAAATGATTAATAAAATATAAAAAAAAAATCAAACAATTTAATTGGAATAATAATAATAATAATATGAATAATAATAAAAGGTAAATTACATGCACCCTGATGTACGATCAAATTACGAAAAAAAATTATTATATTTGAATAATTACGACTTACCCCTCAACTATGAATCTTGTTACACTTGCACACTTATGGTGTCAAATTTAACAAAATCTTCTCGATTTCTTGAAATGTACTCTAGTTTGTACGCGTTTTGTGTAAAAATAATAATTTATTATGCACCACAATCTGATATTTAAAAGCTAAGAGGCACGTCTTATGATCATCTTGCTTCAAAATGTGGAACTCGAATGGGATAAACCGAGAACAAAATTGAGAATATTCCATGTGATCTAGAAGATTCTACTAAATTTGACACCGCAAGAGTGGAAGTGTAAAAACATTTAAAGTTGAGATGAGTTTTGTAATTACCCAAACATAAGGGGTTTTTTCGTAATTTGACCAAATCTCAGGGAGTGATTGTAGTATATACGCTAATAATAGATAAATAAGTAAGAGTAATAAATAATAATTACTTGGAAGATCCCAAGCGTCGAATTTGTACAAATCGACGTCGCCGATGACTTGTAAGGGAAAATGGTGGCCGGCGATTTTTCTGCAGAGGTACTTCACCATTAGCTCTTCGTCGGTCGGGTAGAACCGGAAACCGGGCGGCAAACTCAGTTGCGAAAGCGGGTCGGGTTCTCGGATACCCATTTTGCTGATGACGATAAAGAAATTAGTAACAATAATAAATTAAGAAGGAGAGGAGTACTATTTTTATTTTTGTTTTTGTTTTATTTTTTTTACTATTATTATTTCTCCGAAAAAATGGGAGTCTGCGGTTGTGTATATATAAGCGGGAAAAAGGAGGTGGTCTTTTTCTGAAAGTCAAAAGGAGTGGGGCCCACAGATCCACCACCGTTTAAATGTGCCACGTAGAGGGTGTTCGGCAGTGTATTGTGTGGCTGATCTTATCCGATAATGCTTGATGGTGGAGCTCCATTTAATGCCACGTGCGTACACACTTACCTAAAAACGCAAAAAAGTATGTGCGAAAATAAATAATTTTTAAATACGTTTTAAAAATTAGAAAATTTAGAACGAAATAAACATGTTACATAATTAAAATATATTGAATTGTAACCGACAAAATTCGAAATTTGTACTCTATCTGTTCCATAATATCTGTCACTTTGGAGATTTTTTTCTGTTTCATATTATCAGTCACTTTAAATTTTCAACACTTCATTAATTACTTAATATCCAGTATAAATACATACATTTTCCTAAAACCAAAACACATTTAATAAAATTCTTAATCTTTGTGCAAAACTAAAAAACGACAGTTAAAACGAAACGAAGGGAATATACAATTAAATCTCTATAAATTAATATAATAGGAATCAGAGAAACTTTTAATTTAGCAAAATATTACATTATGAAGTTAATAATTTAGTACGTTCTCACCAAATTGAAATCATGATAAATTATTATTTAAGCGAAATTATTAATTTTTCAAAATATTATTTTATTAAGATTTTACTGTACATTTAGCCAATGTAATATAAAATATGTATTAATCATATTGTAAGTGTAATTGTTTAGAATGGCAAAATTTTATAAATATTTTTAAAAATTAAAATCGGATTACATAATATTTTAGAAATATTAAAAATATTGTAAGTGTATTCCAATTCGTAATATTTGACGTAATGTTATTTTCTCTATTGGACTACGAAAATATGCACATGCCAAAATACAATATGAAATTAAGGTCTTTTCAATTTGTTGATTTTGTAATTCTTTTTATTTATTTTGTTCTATTACCTTTGAATTTTTTTTAGTTAGGTACATGTAAGTATTTATTTGACCAAAACAAGAAATTCCTTTGCAACCATTGTTAAAAAGGATTGAGGAATGGTATAGTCATATGTAATTAATTATCCACTAGTATTTCTATTCGTACGATGTATGAGATAATATTTAAAAAAAAAAAATATTTAATTAAATGAATTGTGATAGAAAAAATTGTGCTCACTTCGTAATAGTTCAAGAGTTGGAACGTGATTTTTACTTATTCTAGGGTAAATTACAACCAACCCCCTGAGATATGGTCAAATTACGAAAACCCTCCTTTTGTTTGGATAATTACAACCACCCCCTCAACTCCTCAAATTTAGTGGAATTTTCGAGATTATATAGAATATTATCACTTTTGTACCCGTTTTATCCCATTCGAACTCTACATTTTGAAGCAAGATGATCATAATATGCGTTTTTTGGCTTGTATATATAAGATTGTGGTGTATCAGGAACTGTTTTTTAACACAAAACGAGTACAAACTAAAGCACATTCCACAAAATCTAGATGATTATGTTGAATTTGACAACATAAGGGTGGAGGTGTAAGAAAAAATCATAGTTGAGGGGTAGATGTAATTATCCAAACAAAAGGGATTTTTTGTAAATTACTATACCTCAGGGGGGTGTTTGTAATTTACCCTTTATTCTATAGCCATCTGGCATTTTCTATACGATTTGTTACGAAAGATATATTTCATTGCAGAGTAATTAGAGATTGCAGAATAATTAGAAAAATATAAATGAAACATAGGAGATTGAGGTCGAAAGAATTTGTACATGAATTATGAAAATTTTTAATGCAATAATTTAAATTCAAAACACTAGTAGGAAAAAAAAATAAGAAACAAATAATTACGAAAAAAGTTCAAGTAAATTAAACCTTCGGAAACTTTATGTTGTATTTTCCTTTATAATAAAATCTATATTGCCGACATAATTTTTTTGGCGGAGAAACTCGAACTCAAAATCATTTAACTTAGTGCGCTTTACGTATTTAGTCCATACAAACTTTAAACAAGAAATAGAATTGAAGGCATCCACGTGGAAAATATAAACTCATCTAAACCACAAATTAAAACAAAGTCTTGTAATTAATTGACAACAAAAATATGAAGCTTTTGACCAAAAAAATTGCAGAGTTCCAACAAAGTGACAGCTCAGCATTTAGATTAGAATCTGTATATTTACAGTATAGTTTTTAGAGTGGAAGAAACCACCAAATAGGCAAAAAAAGGTTAAATCCACAAAAAACACTAAAAGCGTGTTACGGTACGAAAGCCCAACGTGTCGATTGAAAACGCTGTACTGTTAACACGCCTTTTATAGCTTTATGAAAAAGGGTAAATTGCTAAAACTCTCCTAAACTTAGGCTAAATTACACAAAACACCTCCACCTATCCGTAATTTCCAAAATTCCCCTAATGCTTGTTTTCGTTTTACACCGACCCCCTTAAAGTGTTATTTTCACTAATTTTTTTGATTCCAGGTAATATTTTCTAAAAAATGCCAATCTTACTTCTACTGAAATGACATTTTATTTATGTTACTTTTTGAAAACAAATATTACTCTCAAAGGGATAATGATAATACTAAAAAATGTGAAGGTGTTATTAAAAAATAATAAAGACTACGTGTAAAAGACTCTTGAGGGTAATTTTTATATTTCAAAAATAGCATAAATAAATTTCACTTATGTAGGAATTAAATCGGCATTTTTGGAAAACATTCCAAGAAATCAAAAAAAATCCATGAAAAATAACACCACAAGGGGGCCGGTATAAGATAAAAACAAACACCGGGGGCATTTTTATAATTACAAATAGATGAAGGTGTTTTTCGTAATTTCACCAAAGTTCAGGGGCTTCGTAATTTACCCATGAAAATATAGTAAGCTTTCCCCCCCGACTTCTTGTAAAAAGAAATATTCTGCCTAACTACAAAAGTCACGGTTCTCTTATCTTGTGTCCACGTGCCGCTTCTGTAACCACGTGTTCTTTTGACTTCCATACGTGAAAAACCCTCAAAATTGACACTCCTATTTTTCCACAAATAATAATAATAATAATAATAATAATAATAATAATAATAATAATAATAATAATAATAATAATAATAATAATAATAATAATAATAATAATAATAATAATAATAATAATAATAGTATCATTATTTTTATTTTTATTTATTCCCTTTTTTTTTTTTTTAAGTTTCGCATTAGTATGAAAAATATTAATTTAAGGAGAACATATAAGAAACTTTAGAATTGGAATCCACGTATTCCAAAAAATTCATATTTTTCAATCCACATATTTTAATATTAACATTATAAACATATTTTTTGGGAAAAAAAAAGGTTATAAGTTTTAGATTTCGGAATTGAAAGTCGAATAAAAAATAGGAACTTCGTATATAATTCCTACTCCGATTTAAAATAATTTGAAAATTTGAGAATCAATTATCCATCCTTAATTTACATCAATCAATCATCAATCTTGATTTATTCACTTTCCTTATTTGTTCATGGAAAATATATTCAAATCGATATGTTGCAAGTTGAAGTGTACGTTGCTGGTCTCCCAATTGCGCGAGCTCTTTGATCTTCCTATCTCTGCGCTCTCATTCTGGCGAACATCTTCGCTTATCTAGGTCATCTCGGTTCTGGGTTTAACTTCTATTCTTCGTTGGGTCCTGGCCCACCAATATTGAATATGGGGAGCTCGACCCAAAAGTGTCGAACTGATCCTCATCAACCGTAAACCAATACTAATATTTGAAAAAACAAAAAGGGCAAGAATATTTGATAACTTTACATGATTTTAGGCATATTAATTAACATGAATTTCTTAAATGATGGAGAGTATGTGTGGTTGAGCAAATGCAGCCACAAATGCTATGAAAAGTACATAGTGTTTAATCATTTCTTGCACCTAGACAACATCCTAACTTGTTGTCCTAAAGAGCACAAGTCAAAATTGGAAGTGCATACAATGATACAATGTATATAAGCATGTTCAGTGGTGTTCTGCAAATGTATAACAGCTTTTATTTGGTACAATTTTGGGAAGTTTTTGGCCTCAAAATGTATGTACATTCAAGAATAAAAAATAAATAAAAAGAAATAAGAAATATATATATATATATATATATATATATATATATATATATATATATATATATATATATATATATATACAAAGATGTTTGGCAATGAATAATTGTAATTGTTGGTTTGTTCGCTTAAGGTGGTGTTTACAAAAGGTTATATAAAAGCAGAAGTTAGTGATTGTGATTTAAGTTCGAAATTAAGTGTTTATTTCTAAAAGTTGTAGCTGTTTGCATATTAGTTGGAAATCAACTAAAATAGAAAAAAGCATGTACATAACTGCTTTTAAAATTATAGCTTAAAGCAGCTTATTTTAAGAGAAGCAAAATCAAAAGTTTGTTTTGCAAACACATAAAAACAGATTATACACTGAAAAAAACGCATAATCTATTTCTATAAGCTTTTGCAAACACCACCTAAGTACACTATATTAACGTAATCAGGTATATTAGAATAGAAAAATAGAGAAGATTCGAATTCAATCGGACAGAATAACGAGACAATATTATTATAAAACAATCAGACCAAAGATCCACATATGTAATATTGAAGAACTTGTTCTCTTTGTATAGAGATCGAAAATACTCATCACCTTGCATTTTAGAAAGAAATTCGAATTTCAAATGAATAAATAATCCTTGCATTAATGTTCTTAAAAACCCAACTAAAAATTCCCATATGTTAACAATTAATCCTCTTTAAATCAATACAATCGTGACTAATAAGATTTTATTAATTTAACAAAATATTAAATTATTAAACTAAAAAGAAATTATTATTTGACCGAGAATATTCTTTTATTGAAATTCTACTGTATGTATGGCTTCAAAACCAAGTTTATTCTTCACTCAAACAACATAGTTCAATAAAATGTTGTCAATTCTGTAATTACTTATTTTAATTCCTGATTTATTTTTTTAGAAATAGTGCATTAGCAAAATATCCATCTAACTAATCAACCATGATTTAATTTCCTTGACCATGAACAACATTAACTAAAAATACTAAACCAAAATTAAAATATTAAAAGTATTACCATAAATCTCAAATTCTAACACCATACAGTCAACTGTTTGACATTAATAAAAAAAAAAAAAAAAAAAAAACAAATATATTCTATTTCTTAATAACCCCAATTCTCATGAGCGCCACGTAAGCAATCAGCCGGTACCCAACAATCATCAACGCAAGCGCCACCGCGGAAACCACCTGCCCATCCAACCCCACCGCCTTCACCGCCGGAAAATCCTCAACCAGACACCTCCGCCCGCCGCCGCCGCAGGGGTACGTCTCCCCAACACTGTACTGCGTCCCAAGAAGCAGCTTAAAAGCATACTGGCTGATCGACAAGTACTTTATCCATCCGATGAATACCGGCACGTGCTGCACGTAGTACCCACTCGCGAGCAAGAAAGTCAGCATGATCACCGACCCGAGCACGGTGGCGGCCTTCATATCCATCACGGCGGCGCCGATGGCGAGGCCCAGCCCCTGCGCGCAGAGGACGCTGTAGAGGAGCACGAACAGGCCCGAGAAGAAGGGCCCGGCGGCCGGCTTGAGGCCCGCCATCCAGTATGTGATGGTGAAGAAGACGGTCGGGAGGACGAGCTCCATCGGAAGATCGCCTAGGGTTAGCGCCATGAAGTACGACGAGAGGCGGTACATCCCGGAGGATCGTTCCTTCGCCAGCATTAAACGCTCTTGCGGGAAGGTGAAGATGGCTTGGAAGAGGGGGTAGAAACCCCAGAAACCGTTCGCGAAGAAGAACAGCCCCACCTATCCGTAATAACCAAAATTAGGGTAAATTACGAAAATACCCCTGAACTTCGGGTAGATAAGAAAAACACTCGCACCTATCCGTGATAACCAAAATCCCACCTATTTAACTATTATATATATACTTCTGTTAAATAGGTGAGGAATAAAATAAAGTATATGAAATTGTGTAAAGTCTATTCTCTAGAATAATAAATAAATAAATAAAAAATGTGAAAAGTCACACGGTAAGGGTTGGTATAAGACGGAAACAAATATCAGGGAGTTTTTGGTAATTACGAATATGTGGAGGTGGTTTTTGTAATTTAATATAAGTATAGGGGGGGTTTAGTAATTACGAATAAGTGGAGGTGGTTTTTGTAATTTAATCTAACTTTAGGGGGTTTTCGGAATTTACCTTAAAAATTATAATAAATAGGGTAAATTACACCTACACCCCTGTTGTATGCTAAAATAACTTTAAAGTCCTTATAGTATCGCTAATTATAATCACCCAATTTTCGTCTATAGTAGCATTAACGGCACAACGGAAAACAAACATATATGTCCCCAGGACATGAAATCTTAGCTCCGGTAATGGTTTCAGGGGTGTGAACGTAATTACCAATACTACATGGACCTTAAAGTTATTTTAGCATATCAGTATGTGTAATTTACACTCGTATATGAATAAACCATGTGTTTGAAGAATTTACCTGATCTTGTAAATGGCTGATATCAGATTGCCACCATAGGAGCCCTGAAAGGATAGCGACGACTAAAACTTGAATGATTTTGAGCGCGGAGAAAGACTCGTGCTTGCGTTCTTTGATTCCTCGTCGGAAAAGAACCGAGAATTGGTCCCACCAAGTGTTTGACCATCGCCCGAACTGCTTACTATCCGTCGGCAAATGGATTTGAATTTCATTTGCAAGTTCCGATTTCACACTCTCCGAAAGATTTGCTTTGTAGGCTGAAACCAGTGTTTGCTTGACGGCCGTTTGATCCTCGTGCGAATCGGCCGTCGAAACTCCTATACCAATATGAAGAGATTAATTATATCAATTGCTCATTATTTATTCCGAGGGCTTTGACTTGATCTTAAAGTTAAAGACGGATATAAAAAACGGATCGGATTAAAATTAACATTTTTTCGGACAATTCGATTCCGAAGAGTTTAAGAAATAAATTGGGAAATCATAGTTCCGGGATTCGAATTGAAAATAAATAAATATCCAAATCAGAAAGAGAAAAATTACTTGGAAGTACCAATTTGACAAATCAGATAAAAATTAGTATTTTCGAAAGAAAACCTAAAATTTCCGATTCAATTTCTAAAAAAGGGCAAGAAAATTAAATAATCGAAAAAATAGAAATTTTGTAAAGCAATATGAAGGAAGTTATTTTGAAAGTCGGAACTTTTCGAATCAAATTTGGCCGAATCCGGAAATTCACCTGTCTAGAGATCGTAATAAAATCTCGAAATGTACGATTTGCAAGATCTAAGAGGAAATCGGCAGAGGGTTTGAAAATCAAATTGGACCGATCAAACTATAGAACGAAAAGAGTTATTCTAAAGTCGGATAATCGAATAATTATCGGCAGAATTCGGAAATTTCCACCGATCTGATAATCGTAATCAACATTTTCAAAAAAAATATATATATAATTTATTCAATTCCATCCAAAAAAAAACTCGAAATCAACATTTTTGAAAAAAAATATATAATTTATTCAATTCCATCCAAAAAAATAAACTCGAAACGTACCGTTTGCAAGATCTAGGAGGAAATCGGCCGGGTTCATAGCAACCGACGGAGCGAAACCGACGCTAGCAAAATAGTCCAACGCGTCGCATCCCTTACCGAAAAACAACGGGTTCCCTTCCGAAAGCAAAAGCACCTTATGAAACATGTAATAAAGCCTGCTCGAAGGCTGATGAATCGTCATCACCACCGTTCTGCCGCCGTTCGCGAGCTCCCACAGAGTGGACACGATCTTCTGAGCGGTCGTCGAGTCGAGCCCGGAAGTCGGTTCGTCCAAGAACAACAAGCTCGGATTAATCAGCATTTCTTGCCCGATGCTGACGCGCTTCCTCTCGCCGCCGGAGACTCCCCGGAGAAAATGATCCCCGATGATGCTGTTCCGGCACCGCAAGAGGCCGAGCTGCTCGATCACCGCCTCCGCGTGGCGGGACTTCTCCTGCTTGGTTAGGGTTTTCGGGAGGCGGAGGAGGGCGGTGTAGACTAGGGTTTCGGTGACCGTGAGGTGGGGGTAGAGCACGTCGTCTTGCGTCACGAACCCCGTGTTGCGCTTCATTGCGTTCGAGAAGGGCTTGCCGTTGTAGGTGATGCTTCCGCCGAGGCGGCCGCCGAGACGGCCACCGAGGGCGGTGAGGAGCGTCGTCTTGCCGCTGCCGGAGGGCCCCAGCATTGCGAGCATCTCGCCGGGGTGGACCGCGCCGGAGATTCCTCTTAGGATTGATTTCTCTTCGGTTTTCGTTGTGGGTTTCTTCAGGCAGCCGCCGTTGTTGATCTTGATCTTGTATACAACTTCATCGAACTGCGTATTTTGAATTTAGGGTTTCTAGGGTTTCAGTATTGAATTAAAAAAACCAGATTTGATTTGATTTAGACGATGCAGGAAGGAAGAAGAAGAATTGAATGCAGTTTGCAGATTTTTAGGTTATACATACAAAAATAAATTCAGATGAATTATGTTCCCAAGAACAATTAAAAAAAAATTGAATTTAATAATAAAAAAATAAAATTCATGCATGCATGATTTTGAAAAGAATCAATTCAAAAAAGAAAAATTAAAAAAAAAATAACCTTGAGTGTGACAGGAAGATTGGCTTTCTTGAAAATGGCCGCCGCAGTATTTTCTCCGGTGGTAGCGACGGCCTGAATCTGCTCCTCCAGGTCCACCATTTCCGTCCCCATCTCCGCCGCACCGCCGCCGCGCTAACAACTGATTAATCCGATGCAAATATATTTATAAAAAAAGAAAATATTAATCAAATCAATCGACACCCCCTCTGTGAAAATCTCTCACCCCTTCACCTCCACGTATAAATACACAAAACAATCAATAAATGACTTATTTATTTATTTAATTGAATTTTCTTATCTCTAGAGAGAGAGAGAGAGATGAGAGAGAGAGAGAGAGAGAGAGAGAAGTCAAAAGTGGGGTATAAATGAAGATTTTAGGGATTTGGGTTTATGAAATCTGAGTGGGTCTGTTACGTATGGTAATATGTCACGCGGGAGAGATGAGAGGCGGCGGTTAGCGGTGGCGATTTTCACCTTTTTCCGGCCACCTTTTATTGTGCGGTTTGTTTGTTTATCTCCTCTTTCTCTCTCTCTCTCTACGTATACATATATACATATATATGTGTGTATTTCTTGATTTCTACAGAGAGTTGGTTTCAGAACTGGGAATCATATATATATATAAGAGAGAAATGGCAAATTACGGCAACCCCTGATGTATGATCAAATTACGAAAAAACCCCTCTTGTTTGGGTAATTGCAGTCACCTCCTCCTTTTAAATATTTTTACGTAAAATTTATGTAATTCAGTTATTTACCGAACAAAATAGTATATTTAGTTCGGTAAACGTTATGAAATGTTGGCGTTACTGAAATTTTGGGTCGGTGTCTGGAGGGGTTTTTTTCGTTAGATAATACATAGTTGAGGGGTGGATATAATTACTCAAACAAGAGGGGAGTTTTCGTAATTTCACCATAACTCAGGGGGTGATATTTATATATGTAATCACGTTTCTTTGATTTAATAGACATTCTCGCCTTTTTTTACTCGTACACTTACGACACGTTATTAATTACTTTACTTAAATTTTTTTATTTTTTTTGAGTAACTTTGCTTAACTAGTCTTTGCCTTAATTATAATATTGGTTAATCTAGTAATTAATTATATGGTAATACTATTTATTAAGGTCTGATTTGATTTATTTTTTATGGCAATTTTGTGCATTCACTGCAATATGTGTTGGAATTTTATTCTTTATCTATACTATAAATGCAATTTGCTTTTCATAATTTGAGGTATAAAATATAAATGTCAAATTACGGCCACCTCCTTGAGATATACTTAAATGACGAAAAAATCCCTTTTTATTTGAATAATTACAACCAACCTCTTAATTATATATTGTTTTATGAAAAAAAATAAAAAAAATTCATATTCTTTTGATACCGTAAGTGCAGATGTGTAAAGCAATACATTGTTGAGATGTGGTTGTAATTAATCACCCAAATATAAGGGTTTTTTTGTAATTTTAGCATACTCAGAGATAACCGTAATTTGCTCAAATATAAATGTATTGGTATGAGTCAAATTTATTTGTAGCAGTAACTATATAAATTGAATAATTACTAATTATTTAGTTAGGTAGATAAAATTTGATTTTCTATGTCATATCAAGTATTAAAATTACTAAAACGTAACTTCATATTATTTTTTTTCTATAATTTCTTTAATTTAATAATAAGTCATCTATATTATATCGCAGTTTAGGGATGATATTATATTTATTTTATTTTATAGTAACTATATATAAAATTAATAGCAGAGGATCACTATTGATTTTATAGTACATTAACATTTAATTATAGGCTTTAGTTTTTATGATAACTAAAATTAGTTTAAATTTTCATTTGCCAAATGGCATTACTACTCCCCACTAATCACTAATCTTATCTTATACATATCTTATATATAAAAGAAAGAAACGTTGGGGCAACCCTAAGAAACCCTAATGACACTTTTAAAATATTTTTTTTCTGTATTAATTTTCTACCTATATGACACTGAACCGTGAAGAATCCTTCCGGCTTCAATCTCTTATTTTTCATCAATATATCTCAAATCTTCAGAGATAAAATAGAAATTCGATTTGTTAAATCGTAACTTATTTGTTTGGATTATAAATTTTACTACGTAAAAAAATTAATGTTATATAAAATATGAACAATACTACTTTCTTAAATTTTACTATGTTAGTGTATTATATTTTTTTTATGATGTATTAAATTGATTTTTTTTTTCACTTTTAAAATACGATCCCGTGCATCGCACGGGGAAAAAAAATACTAGTTTGGTTAAAAATACTTGAATAGTAATAACCTAACACGAACTATAAGTTCAATATTTATTAATTTTTCATATTTTAAAATATTCGAAAAAAAAATCAGACGCTAATCTTCGACTCATATGATAATAGATTTTAGGTAAACTTTATACATTTACAAATTATGTATGTCTCGAATAAAAAAACAAATCATGCTATTTCCATGTTGTTCAACACGGAATCGGGTTTTCTGTGTTTTTTTTTACTCCGCGTTGACAAACACCGAATAACCAATAAATTTTTTTCGAAAAATTGAAAATTTTACCTGGAAATCGGAATATTCGTCGTCCATTTGGTTTATTGTCGCTTCCTAGTTCATAAAATTCGAAAAAGAAAGTAACAATTTACGAGATTGAAAAGAAGAACATTTATTAAATTATAGTAGATTTTGGAATTATATTAAAAATTACTCTAGAACCTATAAAAAGTCGTTATGAGGTGTGACAATGGGAATTGGAGAAATAGAGTCAAATTCCAAGATGTATTAATTACTACATGTTGACTTATTTTTCTCATGTCATACCAAAAAGAAGAAAACAAATATGCATAAAATATGACATGCAAATTTATTTGCAAAATGGGATTGTCCAAATATTTTGCAATCCTTTTTTTTTTGGAATAAAAATATTTTGCAATCTGATGACAATAATCTACAAGTCAAATAATAGTTCATGTACGGGAAAAATACAGTTTTCATTCCTTAAATTTGTACTGGTTTCATATTTGGTCCCATATTTTCATAAAAACCACATTTGGTCCCTCATGTGCCAAAAATTCAACACTTTTAGTTCTTTTTGTCAATTTTCCGTTAAAAATAATGGAATCAAACGTGTGCCCATCATTACCGTAAATGACAGACTAACGGTAAATTGACGGAAATGATCAAAAGTGTCAAATTATTGAAACACAAGGGACCAAATGTGTTTTCTGTGAACATGGGGGACCAGATGTGAAATCGTTACAAACCCGAGGGATGAAAACTGTAAATTTTCTGTTAATTTATATTCGAATTTTCAATCCTAAAACTTAAAAGTTTCTTGTCATGCAAAGTGCGCTTTCTATACTATTTCTGACGCGATTTCTTTTATCGTTATTGCTAAACTCGTAAGATTGCATTAGTTTCTAAGTTGTTTTCACGATTATCTATTCGTATCGTTTAATATTGAATTTTAAACTATAAAAAATCGTACGATTCTAGTTCAAATCATCACATAAAACTAAAAATAACTAAGAAACCAACACGAAAGTGCATATTAATTATGAGAATTTTCATTCAAATAATTATGTGAATTTTTATTTATTATTTTTCTTATTAGAACTCGTGAATGCAACCACAACATGATAATATTGAGAGAGAAAGTTTCAGAGTTTTTTTTTTTTTGAAGAAGAGAGAAAGTTTCAGAGTTTATTGATGAAGAATATTTAAAAGTTGATGAGAAATTACACATGAAATCGAACTTAATTAAATGCTATATAACTAACTACTATTCCCTCCGTTTCTTAATAAGTGTCGCTTTGGCCTCTTTTTTCTTTTAATTTTCATATTAGGTGTCGTTTTATGATTTCAAGGTAAAATTAATTTTTATTTGTCAATTTTGCCCTTCATTAATTTGGAAACCATACGGAACGATGGAGGGAAATGTCGAGAAAGCTCTAAAGATAGTATGCTCGGTTTTCCTTGTACGTCTATATACAATATATGTATAAAATGATTGTATTTACTCCGGTTGCAAGTGTAACGATTCTACTAGCTGTTGTAAGGGCAGCTATCTAATGGTAGTATGCTCGGTTGAAAATTTATAAATTCGACATCTAACTTACCATTGGTAGAACTTTAATAATTATGCGAGACAACACATCTATAAATCAAACTAGAAGAGCATTTGTAATTTTTAAATGTCCATATAAATAAATTTCTGCGAATTTGTTAGGTTCATCATCAAACAACGGCTAAAATTCAAAGTTCGAGTGAAATATGACTAAAAATACTACTTTTGAATATAATTTCCATGTAAAATTGAAAGATGACAACTTATAGGACTAAATCCTTAAACATATAGGACCAAAATTACAATTTTCCCTAAATATTAAAAATACAAAATTCCAATTTTAACCTTAATTAAATAAATGCCCAGGTAAATTACAACCACCTCCCTGAGGAATGGTCAAATTACGAAAACCCCCTCTTGTTTGGATAATTACAATCACCCCTCAACTCCTCAAATTTAGTGGAATCTTCAAGATTATATAGAATATTATCACTTTTATACCCGTTTTATCCCATTCGAACTCCACATTTTGAAGCAGGATGATCATAATATGTGTTTTTTGGCTTGTATATATCAGATTGTGGTGCATCGGAAACTATATTTTTACACAAAACGAGTACAAGCTAGAGCACATTCCACGAAATCTAGATGATTATGTTGAATTTGACACCATAAGGATGGAGATGTAAGAAACAAATTATAGTTGAGGGAGGTAGATGTAATTATCCAAACAAGAGGGGTTTTTCTGTAAATTGATCATACCTCAGGGGTGTTGTAATTTATCCATAAATGCCAACTACTTTTTGCTACTTTCTCTGAACATCTGCTGCTGCAGTGAAGAAACACAGAGAAGAAGAATATGAAGAAAATCAAATTCAAATCCATTTTCATATCCGATTGCTTACTTCTTCTTCTTCTTCTTCTTCTTCAATCACCAATTTCTAGAGCCGAATCCGCCATTGAAGAACAACAAGTTCACATCAAAGCATCCGATTTTCCAAATGGGTTTCTCTTTGGAGCTTCCACTTCTGCTTATCAAGTCTGTATTTCTCTCTCTATATCTATCTCTCTCTCTCTGAAACAAAATTATCGTACTATTTATCTTATGATTATAGATCGAAGGAGCGGTTGTTGAAGATGGCAAGAGTGTAAGTAATTGGGATATTTTCTGCAGAACTGATGGTAATAATCTTTTAATTTTATTATTGCAAAAAAATTGGATCTTGAGTATTGACCTTTGATATATTTGAAGTTGTTAGGTCGAATTTCAGATGGGACAAATGGTGATGTAGCTGATGATCACTACCATCGTTATATGGTATTTTTGCCCTCCAATTTCTTTTAATTTTTTTTGATTTTGATTGACTGAAAATAGAATTGCTTCCCCTTTTTGTGTTTTTGTGCCCTAATTATCTATCAATTTTCACAGGAAGATATTGAGATAATGCATTCACTTGGGTTGACTGCTTACCGATTCTCGATTTCGTGGAGTCGAATTCTTCCTAGTATGTTCTTTTCCGAAACAAAATCGAATCTGAATTTTATTTACTTATCTTGCAATTTTTCTCATGATTATTGTTTTTTTCTGATAATGCACAAAGGAGGGAGATTCGGTGGGGTTAATCAAGCTGCTATAATCTTCTACAACAGTATAATCGATAATCTCGTAGTTCGAGGTGCAATGCAAATTTGTTATCTTAATTTTTACATGTGCACACCACCTGTTTGTTAATTTGCTTGAGTGAATATGGTATAAGTTTCGGTACAGGTATCGAGCCTTTTGTGACAATTTTCCACCATGAATATCCACAAGAACTCGAAGATAGATTCGGAGGGTGGCTCAGTCCACTAATGCAGTAAGTGCATATTCCGATTTTTGTTATTTTAATACCAAATTAATCTTGATTAGTATGGGTTAATTAACAGGGAAGAGTTTGTACATCTAGCGGAAATGTGTTTCAAATATTTTGCCGACCGAGTGAAATACTGGATCACAATAAACGAACCGAATTTATTTTCGGAAATGGGGTACGAAAGGGCGACGTATCCGCCCGCTCGATGCTCGCCTCCTTTTGGTAACTGTGCCACTGGAAATTCCGATAGCGAGCCTTTGATTGTTGTCCATAATATGTTGTTAGGACATGCTAAAGCTGCTAAATTGTACCGTGACCAGTTTAAGGCAAGTGTGTATATATATATCACCAATTTAATATAAGCGTTTAAAAGATTTAAATTCTTATTTTTTTTAAGACAAAATCGATTTTTGATGCAGTCGAAGGTGGACGGTTTAATGAGTATTGCCGTATGCGCATTTATGTACACACCACTGACCGATAACATGTATGACAAGGAAGCTGCAAAACGGGCCTTGGCTTTTAATGTTGCTTGGTATGTATACAGTATGTGTGTGTGTGTGTGTATGATTTTTTTCTATTTATACAGTAGAACCTCGATAAATTAATAACCTCGATTAAATAATAGTTTCTCTCGGCCCCGACTCGGTGAAAACATGTTAAATTATTAACTCGATAATTTAATAATTCGTTAAATTAATAGAATTTCCCTAGTCTCGACTGTATTAATTTATAGAGGTTTAACTGTATATGTGTGTGTGTGTGTGTGTGTGTGTGTGTGTGATTTTTTCTTTTTATGATTGAATAGGACTTTGGATCCACTTGTATATGGGGATTACCCTCAAGAAATGAAAAATTATCACGGAAGCGAATTACCGAGTTTTTCGTCCGAGGAAAAAGAGCTTTTGAAAGATAGTATAGACTTTATCGGAATAAACCATTACGGTGTACTCTATGCAAAGGATTGTGTACACTCGAGTTGCCCATGCAACGACTCTAGCTGCACCCAAGGTAGCGATCGTCCGATTCGCGGGTTCGTGTACACCACCGGAGAGAGGAACGGCATTCCAATTGGCGAACGGGTTCGGAACAAAAAAAAAATCGTGACAATTTCCACATTTTTTTTATATTATTTATTTCACTTCAATAACAATTATTCATTTGTTGCTATTTGCAGACGGGGATGTCTCGTTTTTTTGTTGTGCCGAGTGGCATGGAAGATATTGTGGATTATGTTAAAGAAAGATACAATAACAAGACAATGTTCGTCACCGAAAATGGTAATAAACACAAATGTTAATATAAAAAAATTGTTGATAATATTTGCGGATATTAAGCTAATGATTAATTTAAATACCAGGTTATTCATCTCCGAACGATGAAGATGATATTTACGAGCATGATGTGAAGAGAATTCAATATCATCGGTCCTATCTTGAATATCTAGCTCAAGCTATAAGGTATTTAATTTCTACTAAGTCACTTGAATTCAAACCTCTCATATATTTAACTTATTGCATTTAGTACCCATGTGTTATTAATATTTGCAAAAAAACCCCTTATAGTGCATTTGTTTAGCAAGAAACTCCTAAATAGTGAATGTTTCGGGGCAGTTTGCTGAAAACAAATTGAATCATAGGGTTTTTTTTGCTAATAGAATAACACGGGGAGAGCTGTTTTGCAATTAGAGAAAATGTAGGGGTGTTTAATGCAATAAATCCCTCAAATATTACAACCATCCGCAGTTTGTCATAGATTCTAAAAACATGTATATCCTTTTTTTACGGGCGAATTACGGTCACCCCTTGAGTTATGGTTAAATTACGAAAACCTCCTTCCTGTTTGGGTAATTACATCCACCCCCTCAACTATGTATTATCTTACAAAAAAAACCCTCCTGATGTAAATCTAGGGATGTTAAATCAGTAAAATCGAATCGAAATTTCGTTACGCCAACATTTCACACCGTTTACCGAACTGAATATAGGATTTGGTTCGGTAAATAACCGAATTACATAAATTTTATGTTAAAATATTTAAAAGGAGGGGGTGACTGTAATTACCCAACAAGAGAGTTTTTTTTTCGTAATTTGCCCTTTATTTTGCAAATATCAAATTGTGGCGAACATTTTATTTCTAATGAGCTTGTATATATACTCGTTTGATAATTATGCTCACTCGCCATCATTATTATCATAAATTCATGCGCTATATAACGTGTAGAGAAACCTTAATTCTTACAAATTTTGCATCATAAATTCATGCGCTATATAACGTGTAGAGAAACCTTAATTCTTACAAATTTTGCAGGAAGGGAGCTGATGTACGAGGATATTTCATATGGAGCTTGATGGATAATTTCGAATGGTCGAGCGGATATGCAATTAAATTCGGATTATATCACATTGATCGATTAACATTAAACAGGATCCCGAAATTGTCGGCTAATTGGTACAGAGATTTCTTAGGCAATTCAAGCATTGTTGTTGATGCAGATTCGTCTATCGCAATTTCATACGAAAACAAAGATTTATCTCGGGTTCAATCTCAATGATTTTTTTTTTTTTTGTTTGTCCTAAATTTGTGTTTTGTTTGCTTACACTCAAATATGTTGTGAATTGTGATCATAATTAAACTTGCCAGCTTTTGTTACTTGTAGTCCCGAATGTTAATATAATCTAATTCGAATTAATCCAATATATTATATATGTAACCGAACGAGGCCTAAATATTTAAAAAAAAAAAAAAAAATTAGATAAGCATAAAAAAATGAAGATGGACCCCTTTTTTTGTCCCTATTTAACCACCTAATTGAGTTTCCACTTCACCAAACATGATTGTACAGTGGAATTAATATTAAAAGGACTTGATTAAGCAATAAAGTTAATACAACAAAATTGTATTATTAAAAGGACTTGACTATAAATTTTCAAAAATTAATTTTTGTCCTTTATAAAACTTTAAATATGGTATAGGAAAACCGAAGATTCAAATTTCGTACAGTAGAAAATTGAAGATATTAATATTAAATAATACATTTCACTAACAATTTAAACTTTTCGTTGAAGTTGTGATTCAAAAATGAGATCATAATCAGACCAAATAAAATGTCATGAGTTCGACGAACGATGAACGATCTAATAGTTTTGTGAGAACTAAATATTGTATCTATATTTTTTTGGAAAAAAACAATTGAAGAGAGGTGGATATCCTAACAAGATACTTGTGATGATCCATGAGTTGAATTTATTGTTCATCCATCTTTCACAACATTAATGCAAATCATGAAATGTAGGTTTTAGCATAAATTAATTAATGTCCAAATAAATATATAAAAGCAAAAGGTGATTATGCTATATAGTTGATTGATAATACATTTAATCTTCATTTAGCAAGAGGAATTTGAGTCTATAGGATACTAAACATTTAGTAATACTATAATTGGGACACTATAAAATTTGTCACTAAATATATATATATATATATATATATATATATATATATATATATATATATATATATATATATATATATATATATATATGAAGTGACAATATTTTGACATTATCACTGATAACTTCTTTTGTTGTCACCTAATTCTTTTTTTTTTTGTCACTAAAGTGATAATCTCTTTTTATTATTACCATTTACCATATAGTATTAATATACTTCATTTTATTAGAGATAAATATAAAGCCACATAAACCAAACCAAACCCAACCTTAACTATGGTTAGTTAATGCTCACAAGGCTCCAAATTTGATTACTACTTTCTATCCACCTCTCCTCCACATGTGACCCTCCTTAATACGTTTGGATAACCACTTTTAACTACTAACAATTATGTAATCACCTAATTAATTAAGATAATTATTTCACTTAATTAAAAACATTCTTGGCCCACATAATTAGGTCTGTGAGATCCTACACTTAGTGAAATACAGCGTGTGGTATTAAATTGTAGATGTACATAAATAACTGTCCATTAAGCACAAATACACATAAGTTGTTATTATATGTAGATTAATGTAGTAAAATTACATGATGTATTTTATTAGGGGTAGGTTCTAAAAAACACATAATTATATAAGCATCTGCCCAATTAAAAAAAAAATTGTTAAGAATTTTTACAAGTAGGGGTGAAAATTGGAAGTAGTAGAATAAGTACTTTCGAAAAATTTCTGATTTTTTTCGGAAGTGAAAAATGCCTTCCAGAAAATCAAAAAATAGTAACTAAAATTTCGGAAATTGGAATGAAAAAACTCTTTCCAAAATCGGAAATTTCCGGATCGGAATCACACCGAAACATAATATGTATAATTAACATTGATATTATAAGTGTAATTTTCGAAGGAAAAAAAAATTGAAACTTTTTCGAATTACTTTCGAAAGTTGAAATCGGATCGGAATCTCGTATGTATTCCAATTCTGCTCCACAAAAGAAATGGAAAAAATCGAAATCGGATTTTCAGAATTCGAAATAAAAAATGTTGTTCCAAAACTGGATAAAATTTGGATCGCAATTGGCGGAAATCATAAATCGAAAATTTCGTTCCAATTTCCACCCCTAATCAGAAGTGATTGGCTCTTTAAAGAAACAATTTTTTTTGGGAGGGGGAGTGAAGTACAATTTTCTCAACATATATATTAATTATTAATTATTAATTATTTAAAGAAAAAGCTCCGAAGAGGAAAAAACAGAGGAAGCGGTAAATCAAGAAATGAAGTGAAGCTCCATTTATTTTCTCTCTCTCAAACTCCAAAAATTATTCCTTCCCCACAATCTGATGAGAGTGACAGCCAAGCAAAGCTGAAAAACAAAAAAGCAAATTTTACACACACTAAACACACACACACACACACACACACACAAACAATACACACAGTGATGTGTGTAAATGTGAGAGTGTGACCCGCCATTTTTGAGGGGCTTCAAAATCAAGATTCCCACCACCACCAAAAACAAACACAGACCCTTTGAAGTAAACCCTTCAACTACTGCTCCTATATTCTTTCTTCTTCTCTCATTTACACACACACACACACACACACACACACCAGAAAGTGTCGGCCTTTGAGAAAATCAGTGGGGCCCATCTTTTTCGATTCAGTGTAAAAGGTTATACCTCACCACCATTTTTATTTTGTTTCAATTTTTAATTGGTGATGGATTCAAGAACTCTGCTTGATTATGCTCTGTTTCAATTGACACCAACAAGAACCAGGTAAATTTGATTCTATCAACTTTTCCCCCAAAATCAATTCTTTCAATTGTAATTTCATTTGATTTTTAATTCTATTTATTTATGAATAAAAAAGGTGTGATCTTGTGATATTTGCTGGGAAAAAGAGTGAGAAAATAGCATCAGGGTTACTGGAGCCTTTCGTTTCGCATCTGAAATCGGCGAAAGATCAGATTTTTAAAGGCGGTTATTCGATTACGCTTAAGCCCGCTTCCCCGAATGATGATTCATCGTGGTTCACCAAAGCCACACTAGAAAGGTTTTGATTACTAATTTGATCTTTTGTTGCAAGCATTGATTATTGTGTTTGATCTCGTGATTAATCGGGTTTTCTATCACAGGTTTGTGAGGTTCGTTAGTACACCGGAAGTTCTTGAAAGATTCGTCACCATTGAGAGAGAGATCGATCAGATTGAGACGTCGATCGAATCGAACGATCACGTAAATGGAAGTGTATTCATACAAGGTATTCCGGGTTTTTTTTCCGTTTGGTTAGTTGCTTCATTGTCTTAATCTTGTCCGTTAATCTTGATTTCAAGATACTTTGTATTTTCGTTCCGGGATTATGTGTGTGTGTGTGTGTGTGTGTGTGTGTGTGTGTGTGTGTGAAATTTGAGAAACAGTTGGGGAATTTAATTGGATCTAGTAAAGATACCCTTTGCAATTAATTGTTATTCTCTCCTTTTATACATTGGAATAATTAGTTATTTTGGAATGTCTTCTCATGCATTCGGCTACTGCAAATCGAGATCGAGCGAGCATTTTCGTAGTTCGTGTCTTTTTGCTAGATTCTCGACTTTCAAGTTATAAACTTTCTTAGGATAAAATTTTGGAATTAACCGGGACTTCTTTTGCAACAGATAAAGATCCCAAAATTCCGTTTGCTCCGTCGAAGGTACATTTCATCTTCTTTACGGCTCGAATATTTTTTTTAATGTCGTTGGATTATTAATTAATTTGCGATCATTTATTTCTGAAACAGTCCAAAGTCGAGTCCGGTGGTAGTGGCGATGCTGAAGCAGGAGAAAAACCAAAGTATAAATTTGTTTTCGTTTTTATATCTATTAAATAAAGTTACAATTTGCTAGCAATTTAGTAGTATTTTTATTCTTTTTTTGTAAATTATCGTGGATTAGGGTTCGTCTTCAACGTGTTCTGGAATCTCGAAAGGCAATACTCAAGAAAGAGCAAGCAATGGCTTATGCTCGTGCTTTGGTGGCGGGTTTTGAGATGGTTTATATACACGATCTCGTTTCTTTCGGTGATGCTTTTGGAGCTCTTCGTTTAAGGTATGAAATAATCTTTCTTACATTGACTTCATAAACGTTGGATTATCTTACACGAATCTGTTATCCGAAACATTATATATTTATTATATATTCAGGGAAGCATGTATAAACTTCATGGAACTATGTAAGAAGAAAAACGACGATAAGATTTGGATGGATGAAGTGGCGGTCATGCAAGCTTCGTACATGGAAACTTCGGGACTTATCGTTGCTGGGCTAACTCGACATCCGAGTTTGGACTCTAGTGAAGGTATTTCCGAAAACAAACGATTTAGGTTTTTTTTTTTTTTTTCCGAACATTTAGTTTAGTGACGAGCCCTATTTTTCATTTACGGTCTGGAAAGTTTGTCACCGGAATTAGTTGACCGAAAATTGTTGTTCGTGTTTTCTGCATAAATTAACGGAACAGATAATGTTTTGCCGACGGAATCCAATCTGCAACAGAACGAAGGGGGGACTAAATTACCGATACGCCCTCACCACCTTCCACCGTACATGCAAAACGCTCAAAGTCATCCGATGTTTCAACAAATGCCACACTATATGTTTCCAGGTGTCGCCCCTCCGCATTATCCATGGCCCGCAAATTTCGAGGATTCGGGTATGTATCTCGATAGAGACATCGAAGATAAACGGAGACAAAAATCCGTTAACAAGAAAAGGGAAAAACATGCAAAAACAAGAAACAGTGACGAAAGTGTCGTTGAAACTAATCTTTCCATCTCCACAAGTGATACTTCGAGCGATGAGCAAGAATCGGAGGGGCAGATTCGTAATAAGAAGAAGCAGAATAATAAACGTTCTTCGAGAAAAGTTGTTATTCGTAATATTAACTACATTGCTTCACGCAGAAACGAAGAAGGTAGCGGGGATTCTGATAGCAGTGAACAAAAGAATGCTTCAAGTAAGGAAAATTTAGTGACGAAAATTTCTGAAGAAGAAAAGAATGGAAACTGGGATATGTTACAAAATCTCCTCCTGAAAGATTCGGATTCAAATTCCACAGATAAGGGTTCGAAGAATATACAATTTCAAGAAGAGGGGAAATTTTCTTATGTGGATAAGAAGTTAGATAAATCGAGATATGCAAGTGACGATTTTCTTTTTAACGAAAGATCCGTCGGAAATGGAGTTAAAAAAACGAGCGTCGAATTTGAAGGTGGGAAAGTTGTTAACAGGAGCAGCAAAGATGAAGAATTGTTGATTCCAACAAGAGGGGAAGGAGAACACCACTTGCAACAAAATGCCCGTTTTAGCGACGGGTATTCAGTCGCTAAAACCCGCAAAGAGGAAGATTGGATCATGCGCAGTAATAAAACCGAAACACCGACGAAGAATATTTTCAATGGAGATCAAGCGTATAACAACCATATTCCGATTGGAAAAAATAAAAGGGATATTCTCTTGGATGATTCTTTCATGGTTCAGTCACGACTATTAGATTCCTCGAGGCCAAATGCTGACGTCATCATGGTTTCGGATATTCTTGGATCTAATCAGTCCAACGTTGACGAAGCAGCTAGTAAGTTTTACGAACCAGAGGAACTTTACATGATCCGTCGAAATGATTCTTCTGCTGAAGTGGATTATGGAAAGAAGGATATTTCGCTAGTTGATACAGTTGTGGGTCCCACTGAAAAACCGAGACATAGTTTTGATGCTAAAATGATCGGGGATGGTAGTGCAAACAGCATTAAAACTATTAAAGAATCTGCGAAAAAAGTTGGTGGGAAAGAACTGAAAAAATCGAATCTTGGAAGGAGCAAATCTGATACACCGTCGAGAAGCAAGATATCGAGTGGCGGAAGCACCACGAACAAAAGTAAAGCTGAAAAGGTATCGTATTTATCATCTTTCGAATTTTATCCATCAATGTTTTCATTTGTTTTTATGCAATTAGTAAGTGACATGTGCATTTCATTTAATTTAATTTTAATGAATTATTTATATATTGTTTAATAATTTAATTGATAAAAAAATAGCATTAGTGGTAATTAATCCATCTTTTAACTTAGTGATTAGGGGTATAATAGGTATCAAAAAAAAAGTTTAAAAAACTTAAAAAATTCATAGCACATTAGCACTAATTATATTCTTTCTTTCGATTTTTTTATCTTGTTTTTATTACATCTAATTCGATCCCTTTTCGTTTACGTTGAATCAGGAAGAAGAGAAACGGAAGAAAATGGAAGAACTAGTGATACAGCGTCAAAAGCGAATCGCCGAAAGAAGTGCTGCTAAGGGAACCGTCGTCACTCCGGAAACTTCTAGAAGGTCTTCAAAAGAGAAATCTTTTTCTACGAAAAACGACAAGGCTCTTAAACCTCAGCCCCAAATTATCGAGAACAAGAAAACACAAAAACCCGTTATGAAGAATTCCACCATCGACCGCCTTGCAGCTTCTAGAACAACAACCAAACAATCATCGAACGAGTCAAAAGTTGGTCAAACCAAAAAATTACCAACTTCAAAGATGGCAACTTCTTCATTGAAGAAAACAAAGGCGAAGACTCCCGACAGTAAACCTAGTACAAATGATCCGAAGACAACCTTAATTTCAGACAAATCTGCAAACCGCGACGAAGATTTTGGGATTGTTAATAAGGTATTACAAACCGTAACTTCGGTCGAGAAACGAGAAGCAAATGTTATTCCGGAAAAAGAATTGGGTTCGTCGAAAGATATATCCATGCAAATGGAGAATATTAAAGGTAATAGTGAGGATCGCGTTGAACTTTCTATACCAGGAAACGAGAAGAAGAAGATTTCGTTTTCGCCCGAAATTTATGTTGTGGGACCCACCTCGACCCCGCCTCCAAACGAAGAAACTAACGATCAAGAAACGATTCATTCGAGAAAGAAGTGGAACAACGGTGAAAGCTCTCCGAAAGTGCCTAAGGGCTTTCGGAGACTTCTTTTGTTCGGCCGTCGGAACTAAGTTTCGTGCATGTTTTGTGTTGTAAGAGAGAATTGTGTTTTTCGTGTGTGATGTTGTCTCAAATGATTTTTTGGTTGTTAATTATGTACATTTTGCCTCCATATTTTTTTTCCATTTGTAGTATATATATATATATATATATATAAAATTTTATGAGATTGTTTTTGTCATGGAGTTGTAATCTATTTGTGTGTTGAGACTCAAGATTTTGTGTATATTAATTCCCATAACTTTTAAGTTTCATTATAGATGTTTATTATGTTACTCTTTGTTAATATTATATTTTTTTTTCATTGATCAATTAATTTAACTCAAAACGGTACGTATGTGCGCGCGCGCGTGTGTCACTATATGGTGTGTGACAGAGTTTCGTTGATGGCAGCGGAGCGACTGAAAGTGGGATGAAACATATTTGAATGGCTACAGTGATAGAGTGGAAGAAAAGAAGACGAGGGTAATTTCGTCTTTAAAAATATACGACTTTTGTTGGGAACACATAAAATCATATATATAAAAAGAGTTAAGGGCAACCTAAGGTAAATCTAGTGATATTTCTGTAATTATTACGCCTTCTTTCGTGGACCTTAGATATAGGATTTATATATGGATGAATCGAGAGCGTTAAATCAATTTTGACCAAAGTCAACAAACTAGACTTATCTAGATCCGACGGTAGTCCTTGCCGTTGACATAAATAGCTGTGATTCGCTAATTATAGCCACCGACAGTTGATTAATATCAATAGTCAATTATACAGCTCATTCAATAATAAATAAAAAGAAAAAGGAAAATAGTAATTTTGGTCCTCTATGTTGACCAATTTAGGAATTTAGTCCTCTAGATTGTCCTATTTCAATTTTACACACAATAACTTTACAAATTTAGCATTTTTGTTCCTATTTTGCTTGAAATTTTAATTATACTCTTTGATAAATAATGTAACTAACAACCGCATCGTAATTTAGTTATATGAATATTTATAAATTATAAATAGTCCTCTAGCTTGGTTTATGTACTTATCGTCTCACATGATAAAATTCTACCAAAACTTAAGTTAGATAACGAGATTATAATTCTTATGGCAAATTACGGGCCAATCTTCTGAGGCAATGTCAAATTATGAAAAAGAAAAAATCATTTCCTTGATTAATTACAACCACTCCCTCACCTATGTATTGATCTCTTACGAAAACGCTCTTCTTTCTGTAGGTAAATCTGACATTGTAAGTGTGAATGTGTAAGACAATACATAGTTGAAGGAGGTAGTTGTAATTATCAAAACATCAAGGATTTTTTTTTATAATTTGACTTTATCTGGGCCGTAAAGTGCCGTAATTTTTAAAATTCTATGAAGCAAAATCCGTAAAATTCGTTCGCCATATGATAAAATTTGAGTTCAAGCTATTAAGTGAGGACCAAAAATGCTAAATTTACAAAGTCATTGCGTGTGAAATCAAAATGGGATAACTTAAGAGGGCCAAATCCCTAAATAGACCAACACAGAGGACCGAAATTACAATTTTCCCAATAATATTTGGCGTTGCGTGAGTATGAATATTTAACAATTTGTAATTAAATTGGCGGTGGTTAGTATACCTCTGGTGAAGCGTTGAGCTGTCATAATCTCTCTCTCTCTCTCTTAATTTACTTCAGTAGTTGCTGGTTCTGCTTCTTACTTACTCAACTCTCTAGAGAGAGAGAAAAAAAATATTATAAGATTGAGAGATCTAGATCTGCTGCTGCTTGTTTCTCTCTCTAAAAAAAAAAAATACTGCACTGCTACTTCAATGGCGTCCAAGCTAGTAATCATCATCGTCTTCATCCTCGATATCATTGCTTTTGGTTTGGCTGTTGCCGCCGAGCAGAGAAGAAACACTGTATGTTTTCCCTTCTCTCTCTCCACTTTTTTTTTTATTTAAAAAAAAATCAATTTTCAATCAATTAGTTTCTGCATTTGGTTGATTTAGCCAGTGTGTGTTTCTAATTTCTGGATTGATTTTTTAAATGATTTTTTTTCCCGAATTTTTTCGATTTTTTTCGAGATGATTTGATAAAATTAGGGTTTTTTAATTTTTTGTTTTTGGAAATAAATTGAAAGTGTGAGCTAATTACTGTTCGCATAATGGCATTATTTGAGGAAAATTTTATTTCATCAATTTCCCCAATTAAAAAAAGATTGATTAATAAATTGTGTTTGCTGATTAATGATACATCACTCATATGTAGAAATGGCTGAGCATTTACTCTTTAAAGTTGGATCTTGTTTATCTCTGATACTGATGATATGTAGAATGTAAATATTGTCTACCTGATTGATGAATGGCTTTAGGCCAATCGACATTTTCTGCGTTTTACGAGTTCCGATTGATGTAATGCGAGGGATAAAATCGAATGAAAACACGAAAGAATTTCCAATTTTTAATTATCAGGAGTGAAAAATCGGAATCATGTAATTTTTTCGACAGGGCACGCCGAAGAGAGATGGCGATGCGTACTATACTTACTGTGTTTATCACTCCGACATTGCGACTGGATTTGGTGTCGGTGCATTTCTATTCCTCATGCTCAGTCAATTAATTGTAATGATCGCAAGTCGATGCTTCTGCTGCGGGCCCCCGCTAAAGCCCGGAGGCTCCAGGGCTTGTGCTGTTCTTCTTTTCATTCTGTGCTGGTAAAATTTACCCATTTAAAAGAAATCGTACCCCGTTTTTAAACGAGATCAAAATTTAATTAAGATTTAAAATATATATATATATATATATATATATATATATATATATATATATATATATATATATATATATATATATATATATACACATACATTTTTTGGTGCAGGGTGACGTTTTTCATCGCTGAGGTTTGCTTGTTGGCTGGTTCGGTGAGAAACGCTTATCACACAAAGTACAGGACAGAATTCTTCAATGATCCGCCTTCTTGCGAGACTGTGAGGAAGGGAGTTTTCGGAGCTGGAGCAGCTTTCGTTTTATTCAGTAGCATTATTTCCAATCTTTACTACGCGAGTTATTTGAAATCGAGGGGTGGTGTCAGCTCTTATGGAGGAGAAACGGGAGTTGGAATGGCGGCTTATAAGTGAGTCTCGTTCGATAAAAAAAAATATGGATTTTATTGCTTCTTTCTTTTACTTAATCTTGCTGTAGGATTCTGGTTTTTAGCTATATGAGCAGTGGTTATGTAATTTCTCACAATTTAACTTAGTTTGATTTTGTTTGTTTTACTTCTCTGTTTTATTGCAGAACACTTGTTTTATGTGATATGGTATGTAAACTTTCTTGTATAGAAGAAAATGATCATATGATTTTGTCGAACTCGATTAAAACTTTGTCGAACTTGGCTCGATTGCTAATCAAACCAATCTCGTATACAATTTTTAATGTTCGATGATCGATATATATAAACAAATTTGAATAATAAGGCCTTCACTTGGCACAACTTATTTACAACCCTAGAACCAAGATCCCAAACTCCTAAAAAAAATTGGAAGAAAATTAAAATATGTTCACTAAATCCTATTATTTACTTTTTTATTTTATTTTTTATTTTTTGTAGACAATCACAATGTTATGACTTCAAGAACACTATGTTGTACTCTATGGCAAGTCAAAGTGGACTTCCCAACAAGTTTAATTAAGGGACTATATAACAAATCCCAAATTTTTCTCACTTCAATACCAAAAAAATAAAAATTGAATAATAAATAAGTAATGATATAAATACCCTTAATGAAAATAAATATCATACAAATATTAAAAAAAGTATTTTTCTTTCTTCAATACAAACATACAAAATCCCTCAAACCCTTCTTCTTCTTCACAAATCCCTCAACCTCTTCCTTCTTCTTCCTCACAACAAACCCTTCTAAAAAATCTCAAAACTAAAGAAATTACAACCTCACAAAACTTAAAAAATGGAGTTATAAGATAATAATATGGTAGTATATATGGAAGGAGAACACATTAAGGTAAGTATCGATATCTTTTTTGAGCTTCGAAGTCGATTTTGAAGTTTTTTTTTTTTGAAACCTGCCGGCAATTTTCGACACATACGGGTCGATTTTTTGGTCAATTTTCGACACCAACGTGTCGAAAAATATATTTAGAAAAAAAAAAAAAAATTTCGACACATACCTGTCGAAATTTCTCCCGATTTCGACAGGTATGTGTCGAAAAACACCGTTGGTAAAAAAAATATTTTTTTAGACCAACAGTGTTTTTTGAAATTGGGAGAAATTTTGACGGGTATGTGTCGAAATTTTTTTTTTCTAAATATATTTTTCGACACATTGGTGTCGAAAATTGACCAAAAAATCGACATGTAAGTGTCGAAAATTGCCGGCAGGTTTCAAAAAAAAAACTTCAAAATCGACTTCGAAGCTCAAAAAAAACATGGATACATACCTTAATGGGTTTTCTTTCCATATATACTATCATATTATTGTCTTATAACTCCATTTTATAAGTTTTGTGATGTTTTGATTTTTTTGAATTTGGAGATGTTTTGGAGGATTTAAGAAGACGAAGAAGATAGGGTTTTTAAGGGATTTGAGTTTGGGGAGAAAAGAGAGGATTTGTTACGTTTTTCTTTCTTTCCTTGGTATTGAAATGAGGAATAAACAATTGTGTTTGTATAAATTGTATTTTGTTTGATAAATGGCGTTTTTGTACTTTGCTAATAATTTTTTTTTATTTATGGTTTTAAACTAAGGAAAAGTTGTAAAAACTTCTATAAAAAATGGTTTTAAACGTGGAGTTAATGAAGTGAGAAAAAAATGGGATTTGTTTTAGTCGCCCCCTTTAATTAATTAGGGCTAAATACAGTTTGCACCCTTAAAGTATAGGGGTGGTAACACTTACCCCTTAAAGTTACAAATGTAACACTTACCCCCCTCATTAATGAATTTAAAGGTAAAACTTTGACTTTGAATGATGTGGCATTTTTTCTTCCCAAATTATCCTTCTAGCCATTATATAAATAATGAATATGTAATAATAAAAAATTCGGCAACTTTGCAAAAACTTAATTTTATTATTTCAATATTGAAAATTTACGAATGAAAAAAATTGAATTTTAGTTTCATATTTGTTTTATCTTGTGTTCATTTGTAGCTAATAAAAAGTTAACAATTATTCGAATTTTAATAATAATTTTATAGTTTATATAGTTATATTAATGCGTATATGACTCTAATATAATCATCCGACTTTTTACTTTGAGAATCACAAAATGTATTCAAAAGTTAATAAGAAATTATAATTTAAACGTCTAAATATTTAAATATTTTTTTTATTGAAATTTGTATTTAAGTAACTGAAATAAATTTTCAAATCAATAATTATTATAAAACAAATTGGACGTTTAAGTCTTGAAATTATTTTTTTCTTGCAAATGTTTAACGTATTTTAAATTTTTTTTTTAATATTGAGATTTTTATTTATATTAGGGTCTATAGTAATTAAAATGTGGGGTTAAACATAAATCAAAATATTTTTTTAATAATTATTACATTTTATAAAATTTAGTTTTTGAAATATTATTGAAAATATATTATTATATATGAATTAATATAATAGCTAGAAGGACAATTTGGGGAGAAAAAATGCCACATCATTCAAAGTCAAAGTTTTATCATTAAATTCATTAATGAGGGGGGCAAGTGTTACATTTGTAACTTTAAGGGGGTAAGTGTTACCAGCCCTATACTTTAAGGGTGCAAACTGTATTTAGCCCAATTAATTAAACCTACAAATTAGAAACCTCACCTACAAACGTTATAGGGTAAATTACAATTACCTTCCAGAGGTAAGGTCTATTTATGAAAAACCCCTCATTTTTTCATAATTGCATCAACCCCTTGTAATTTATAAATTTCTTACATTAACACCCATTTGTAAAGAGAGGATGTAAGAAATTTACAAACTGCAAGCGTTGGATGTAATTTCTCAAAAATAACGGTTTTTTTTTCCACTCAGGGATGTGGTTGCAATTCACCCAACGTTATCCAACTACGAAATAGAGCCCATCGATCTCAATATCTGGGGTCGAACCTCATGTCAAAGTGACTAACGTTTTATCTTTTTTATATTCACAGACATTTTTCTCAAAAGTTCATCATCACTAAAAAAAAGGGGGAAAATTGCAGTTTCACCCCTCAAGTTTGCACATATTTCACATGGTCCCTATGTTAAAAAAAAACTCATTCGGTCCCTCATATTTCAATAATTTAATACTTTTGGTCATTTTCGTTAATTTTTTCCTGTAGTCTATCAGTTAAGCCAGTGTTGGACACATGCTTGATTTTGTTATTACTAATGAAAAAATTGACGGAAATGACTAAAAGTGTTTAATTATTAAAACATAGGGGACTAAATGTATTTTTTGTGAATATAGACACCAAATGTGAAATTGGTGAAAACTTGAGGGGTGATTTCAGCCCCTAAATGAATTGATTTTTTTTCTTTCTACTCTTTTTTAGAGTGGAAAAGAAATCAATGTCCTCCCTCAATCTGATTTTTTTTTCCTATCTTCCATTGTTATTAACATTTAATTCATTAATATTAGATAGTTTTATTTTATTTAAAAGAAAATCAAAGTATAAATACGGGATTTTTGTGAAAGCACATAGTATTAAAATCACAAGTTGAGTTTTTATTATTGTTGTGTGTGTTTAATTAGATAATATGAGTAAATACAAATTGCACCTCTGTAATATCACCACTGTCGCATAAACTCTATGTACAATAAGATGCGATAATATGGCCCATATCTTTAAGCCATGTTAGAGAATCCGTCAATTTTCAAAGTTGACCGACCATTACACCAGACGTTGGACAATTTCAGACGAAAATACGCCTCTAGTTGTGTATAAAAAAGTGTTCATCTTTCTTTCTCTCATGTACGTAATTTACTCCCATCTTTTTTTCATGTTTCTTTCCTAATTTTATTTTCCGCGACCTAAAAATTTCACCAAAATTTTCTGAAAAGCAATTATACTCTGAAAATTATTTATGATTTCTTTTAAATTTATAAAATTTCGCAATTTTGTTCCCAGCTTAAAAATTTCACCCAAAATTTATGATTTTTCTTATTATGAATAATATTTTTAAATTCTTTTTAATTTTTTTGAAATTTTATTATTTATTCATCCCAAAATATCTCGATTTAAAATGCTTCACGTAGTTTTAATTCTCAGAATTCATGCATTTCATTTGTTACGTTATGCCCTAGAACCACTTGTCGATGCAACCAGAGTGCTACGTAATAAAGTAAAAAGAAAAAAAATCGCAAAGCAATAAAGTCAATAAATGCCTATTTGTATCATATAAATGTAAGGGTAAAAAGGTAAGTACGTTACATAATCTAACGGTGTTAGAAATTTGAGGGTTAACCGTTAAATTGATGGGCCACTTTGTCGTATATTGTAATATAAGGGATATATGCGATATTGATGATAGTAAAGGGGTGCAAATTTGTGTTTAACTTATAAAAGTGTCTCAAAAAAATAAATAAATAATAAAAGGTATCTAATTTGACAGCAAACAGGCTGGTATTAGGAATCACGCCACGTGGTATGTCTGGAACTTAATTAATCATTAAACACGTTCTTTCATCATTATTAATCCCACATTATTATGATTCTATTCTTAATTTCCCTCAATTGTTTGAGGTTAGAAGTAAAGAAAAGCACGTGTGCACTTTTCCTACATAATCAATAATTTGCAAAACAATTTTTTTTTAAATAAAATCATAATAATAAATAAATAAATAAAGTATTCAAAAATCAGAATAATCTGCGATCGATATATCGAGTTTGTCACACTTGGTTAACAAAAAATAAATAATATCCAAAGTCATAATAATACTATGTGGTTTAATTTTTAACTATCAATTCCGTTTTATAACAATTAAGGTTTTTTTTTTTTTTTTTTTTTTGCAGAGAGTGTTTGTATTAAATCAGATTTGTATGACTATTGATACCGTTACTTAAATGTCATTATTAAATTTTATTATAAAAGCGTAATATATTATCTTATTATAATTGTTATTGTCATATATTTAGATAAATTACTTTTTACACTTTTAAAATCTAATAGGATATAATCGACAATATTTTTTCATTTTTTTCTGTAAATAATATTTTATAGATACAACATATATATATATATATATATATATGATGAAATAAAACATAGTATTTACGAAAAAGAAAAAAAAAACATCATCGCTAAGCTCATAGAAAACCAAAATCATTAATTATTCCGAATTATATCAACATCCGACCCCAAATTTATTATATATTTCTCTTTTCACCCCACATAAAATACAACCAAACAAAAAAGGTCCCTCCCCGGTCCCCACACACCGCCGCACGACGTCGTAACTCCTCTCTCTCTCTCTCTCTCTCTCTCTACAGTTCATCATCATCGGATCTGAGTTCCCCAAAGTTATAACCACCGTCTTCCACCATTGTCTGATCTCTCATTTCTCACTAGCCCCACCCACTTTCTCTCTCTTCCCGTTAACTTCAGTGCTAGTAGAGAGAGAAAGAGAGAGACTGTGGAACACTGGCCGGATGATAAAAGATGAGCAAAGCCGGTGAAGAAGAAGAAGAAGAAGAAGAAGACGACGGAGAAGCTGACGTCAGCTTTCACGATTCGCTCGACCGGCTTCTCTCTTCAACCAACACTTCATGCTCGTGCTCTCCTTCCACCTCCGAACCGGAAGCCGACTCCAATTTCAGCCCCGACCACAACGAGCCGGTGCCGAAATTCCCTAAATCGGTCGCCGGAAACTACGACGTCTGGACATCTCAGCCGTCGTCGGTGGAGGAGCGGCGCCTCCGCCTCCTCCGCCAGATGGGCCTCGCCCGGGACCCCTCCCTCCTCCGCCACCGCCACCGCCCCTCCCTCTCCCTCTCCCTCGCATCCCATCACTCCGACCCATTCGGTAATAATTCTTCGAAATTACTTGATAATAGTAGCGATTGCGTTAATGGCAGTAGTAATCGTAATGTTAGACCATATGGGATTCTCCGATCGAAGTCGGATGGAGAATGCAATTCGTGCAAGAATTCGGAAGTTCGCATTGACAATTCGGTAACCGATGAAATTCGTATAGATGTAAATAATATTAATAATAATAATAATAATAATGATGATGATGGTGATAGTAATAATAGTAATAGGAGCAATCAATCTCCAATGTGCAGTGCAGTTTCTCCTAATAAACCCCCGAAAGTGAAAATTAGAACCGATTGTAAGCGTAACGGGAGCTTTAGTAACGATGACGAGTTGTGTTTGATAAAGAATCTCGATAACGGGAAGGAGTTTGTGGTAAACGAGATGAAGGAAGACG
The DNA here is from genome assembly GCF_056151865.1 of Erythranthe guttata. NCBI lineage: Eukaryota > Viridiplantae > Streptophyta > Magnoliopsida > Lamiales > Phrymaceae > Erythranthe > Erythranthe guttata. The sequence continues at coordinate 19,718,936 of NC_142540.1, forward strand.
GGACTTGGGAAAAGATTCAAGAATTAGAAACCGGGCGCCAGTTTACGATGGAGGAGTTTACATCCGAAATGTGCGTCGGCACTTCTCCAATCGTACAGGAGCTGATGAGGAGACAGAATTTCGAAGATAGGACGAACGAAGGTTTGGAATCAAACCACGACAACGGAAGTTTCGATAGTGCATCGAAGTCGAAAAAAAGGAGGAATTGGCTGAGTAGTATAAAAAATGTGGCGAATTCTGTTAAAGGGCATAATAGGGAGAGAAGGAGTAGTGATGAAAGGGATACATCGAGTGGGAGGAGATCGAGTTCTGCCACAGACGATAGTAGCCAAGAAGTTTCCTTCAAAGCGGGGCCCGAGAAAGTTCGGGTGAGGCAATACGGTAAATCCGTAAAAGAGCTAACGGCATTGTACAAAAGCCAGGAGATAAAAGCTCACAACGGGTCGATTTGGGCGATTAAGTTCAGTTTGGATGGGAAATATCTGGCTAGTGCGGGAGAGGATTGCGTGATTCACGTTTGGGAGGTTGTGGAAAACGAGAGGAAGGGAGATTTCTTTTGGGATAAATTGGAAGATGGGAATTTCAATCTTTTATTTCCGGAGCCTTTGTTGTTGTCGCCGAAGTTAGACGGTGGTTTGGAGAAGAAGAGAAGAGGAGGGAGGTCGTCCGTGAGTAGAAAATCGATCAGTCTTGAACAGATTTTGGCGCCCGATTCGGTGTTTGCGCTTTCGGAGAAACCCTTTTGTTCGTTTCATGGGCATTTAGACGATGTGTTGGATCTCTCTTGGTCAAAATCTCAGGTCAGTGTTTTTTTTACTCGGGATCGCATTGTGGAGAAATAAGTCAAACTCTTTCTTGATTTTCCAATTAGTGTTTATTTTCGTACGTTTTGTTTTTCCAATTTTGCAATTTGGGTTTTAATTTAGTCGAGCACTTGGGGTGAGTTTCTCACACTTCTCTGTCGTTATATCCAGAAACTGTTATCATCTTCGATGGATAAGACGGTGCGTTTGTGGGATTTGTCTACTAAGGCTTGTGTGAAGATCTTTTCACACAGTGACTATGGTAATTGCCTATTATTCTTCTCTTACTCCGTTAATGGAGTACCATTTGTAGTTCTTTTAATAAGCTTGAATTAATAATACGAACGATGTGAATCGAGCACTAGGTTATATTCCAAATTCATCAATAATTCGCTATTCGCATACTTATCGATGATTTTCTAGTGAACTGATAATCGGATATGCTATTTGGACTGTAAACCACTAAAACAATATTCCGTCGAGGGTAGAAATGGTATTTGAGACTATATTTCTGGTCGGAAACGAGGAAGGTGGGGGAGGTTATAAATTAGGTAATTCAATAGCTTGATAACGAGGATTACAATTGAATCTTAATACGGGTAAAATCGGTTACTTTTCATTTCAATGTTCTTGCAATTTTATGTGTTCGATGTATCAATCGAACCGCAATTGTAGTGCATTTTACATGTTTCTTGAAGATTAAAAAAGAAAATTATAATATGTTTTCCGGTTTTTTTCCCACGATACAGTAACGTGTATACAGTTCAATCCAGTTGATGATAGATACTTCATTAGTGGATCGCTTGATGCCAAGGTTCGAATATGGAGCATCCCGGATCACCAAGTTATCGATTGGAATGATTTGCACGAAATGGTCACTGCAGCTTGTTACACGCCAGATGGACAGGTCAGACACGGAAATTATATATTAATATAATATTACTAAAATATTCGTTAAACTTCGCATGCCTTTTCCAAGATTATCGTCAAAGATTTGTATTTGTAAACTTATTCGTAGGGGGCATTAGTTGGTTCGTACAAGGGTAGCTGCTGTTTGTATAACACGTCAGGTACGAATACGAAATCGTTGGCTTTGTCGAGAAAAAAAAATGATAAGCTTCTGTTGTACGTAAAATATTTACGTATGTACGATTTTGTACAGAAAATAAATTGCTGCAAAAGAGCTATATCAATTTGCAGAACAAGAAGAAGAAACCCCATCAGAAGAAAATAACCGGTTTTCAGGTAAGCCCGGATTAATATCCGATTTTAATATATTCGTCCAATTATTAGTTTATTTATTTATTATTTATTTATTTATATCACTAGTTTGCTCCGGGGAGTACATCAGAGGTGCTAATCACGTCTGCAGATTCCCGAATTCGAGTTGTAGATGGTGTTGATCTTGTTCACAAGTTCAAAGGTATGAAATTTTCTCGACAGCAATTTTTTTTTTTTTTTTTCTAAATTTGGTGATTGGGTTTCTGTTTAAGTTTGTTAACGGTGTTCGTCAATGTGTCACCTTTAAACTTTATAGGCCTCGTTTATGAATTAGGTAAGAACGATAGAATCCTAATTCCTAACCAATTCAATCTATCTTATCAAGCCTATCAACATTCCCAAACGAGGCTATAGAGTTTACTTTTTCGTTCACCTGTTCGGGATTAAGGTATATATTTTGAACTGCCCGATTGAGGTCTGAGATTGCATTTCTTGATTAGGTCATAGAGTTTGAGCAAATATAGTTTCCTTTCAATGTTTTAACTTTTGGATTTCATTGTCGAACGGATCGGATTTGAATTAGCACTTTTGGAAAAATTCCAAATTCTTTTCGGACATTGAAAACTAATTCCAATTTTGTTCCCACAAAAATTGGAAAAATAGGAAATCGAAATGAAAAAAATTGTTCGAAAATCGAAGATTTCCGAATCAAAATCGCCTGGAATTCGAAAATTCCATTTTTTTAGTCACCTATAATGCAAAATAATATTGATTATTATATTATAATTGCAATTTTCGGAAACATTTTTTGATTGGATCAGGAATCGTAATCCAATATCTGTCCCAATTCCGTTCAAAAACTAATTGGAAAAATTGGAACTTTCCGGAATGATTTTTGGATTGGAAACCGCGGAATTCCGAATTTCTATTCCAATTTCCATCCTTAGTTTTATGGTGGGTCCCCTTTCTCCTTTTGACAGGGTTTCGTAACACGAAGAGCCAAATTTCATCCTCACTCACTTCCAACGGAAAATACCTAATCTCCGCAAGTGAAGACTCGCACGTTTACGTTTGGAGGCACAAATGCGAATCCCGACCCAACAGAAGCAAAAGTGTCGCAGTAACCAACTCGTACGAGGTCTTTCACTGTCAAGACGTTTCGATGGCAATCCCTTGGCCTGGCATCTCGTCTCGCAGCGGAGGGCAAAACGGTCATTTCAATTTCAACCCTCCGGAGGATGTCGAGGGCCTATCCGAGTACCGTACGGCCAATGCAGCGAATAACTACCTCTTCGATAGAATCTCGCTGACGTGGCCGGAAGAGAAACTCGTGTCGATCGGTAAGAATAATAGTAAGCACAGCCCTCGTGTGAGTGTTGACTTGTCGAACGGGTCGGCTTGGGGTATGGCTATTGTAACTGCGGGACTCAGAGGTGAAATCAGAACTTTCCAGAATTTCGGATTGCCGTTTCGTATTTGAACCACTAATCGTGGTTTAAGTGACGAACGCGAGTTTGCAAGAAGTTGTACAGATACTTCGGTTGCAATAATTTTTTTTTTTTTTTAAATTTATTTATTGGTAAAAAAATGTAGAGTTCTTATAGTAAAAAGGATTTAAGATGTTACACAGTGGAGTTTAGAAACCGATTTATTTATTTTATATATAATCGGGGAAGTGTAGAGATGGGGGCATATTTGTAATTTAGAAGCAAAAATTGTTTTTTTTTTTTTTTTTTTTAATGAATTGATTCAAATAATTTATTTAGGTGGTGTTGTATACATAAAAGTTTGGAGTGAAGCTGGATTGGGTTTTATTTTATCAATTATGATAGAAAAAAACATTTCCATTTCATAGCAGAGAGTACACAAAAGTTATGTACTCTCTCTCTCTATACATACATTATTTGTAATTAATATAAGTATTATTCATGTTATTATTTGTTTTTATTTCCTCTTTTCCTTCTTCTTTTTGCCTGTTTTCAGGGTTCTAAATCTTGTTTTTTTTTTCTTCGATACAAAATTTTGAATCTTGTTATTTATGCAGAACGAAAACTTCAACTTCTTAACGTTTTTTTGTTGCGGGCACGTTTTGTGTCGGACACCTTATGGAACATTTTGCAATTTCTAAAAAGTTAAAAACATGTTTGAATAGCAATTTTTCAAATATTTTTGTTGATTCTCTAATAATTATTTACACTTACATGATTTTAATGATCAGTTGCAAATATTTTAAAATTTATTTTGAATATGTTTGAATGAAAATATATAAAGATAATTTATATATAAATAAAAACTCATATATGTTTATACAACATATTTATGAATATACCCTTATACTTTTAATATTTACACGTTTCCCCTAAGCTCCTGTATCTCGATTTTTGGGATATGCCGTTTTCCCGTTTCACCATTTTTGTGTCCGTACTACATAGCTTGTAACAAATGAATTTATATAAAAAAAAAAATCAAACAATTTCAGGATTCAAATTCAAACCTGAATTTAATAATTAAAATCAGGTACGATATGTAACATGATTTGAATATTGCTCAAATAAAAATGCAGAAATACAAATTGATAGAAATTATTTTATTCTATCAATACAATTAAAAAAATTTGTCACGCATATATTTATTAATGCTGATATATAAATGTCACAGTCAGTGCCAACATTATCTTTCTGATAAATTGTCCCATGCCCAGACCCATAATCAGGAAACAGAGGTAAATACTAAATACTAAATAATTAAAAAAAAAAAAAAAAATATCTAACAAGAAATCCCAACCACAATTTCTGATTGGTTGACCAACTCCACGTGGCATATAATTCCACAACATAATCTTATCCATGCTGGATTTTTCATATCCGAAAAATACAGCCCAACTTTTGTCAAAATATGAAATATCTTCTTTTTCCTTTGTATATATATTTGCACAAACATTACATCAAATTCAATAAATATCTATTTATTTGCTACTTAGATAAATATCTCACCAAACTAAAGTCTCTTTCTTCTTGATATTTCAAGAAAATGGCTTTACATGCTGCTGCTTTGCTCCCTTCTGCATTTTCTACTCACAAAGAGGTAATTTTATCAAATCCCTTTAATCCCCTAATTAATTAATAATGTTTAGAGTAAATTACAGCCACCCCTGAGGTAATGTTAAATTACGAAAAAGACCCCATCATGTTTTTGGTCTTATACGTCCACTTTTACGTTGTCAAATTTAGTGGAATATTCTTCAGTTTGTATACCTATTTTACTCCATTCGAGATCCATATTTTGAAACAAGTTGATCATAAAATGTGTCTTTTGACTTGTGAATATCAGATTGCGGTACATTATAAACTATTTTTTCTTTTTGCACAAAACGAATACATTCCACGTAATTTAAAAGATTCTGTTGAATTTGACACCATAAGGATGGATGTGTTAGAAATTTATAGTTGAAGAGAGTAGTTGTAATTATCCAAACATGAGGGTTTTTTTCCGTAATTTGACCTTACATCGGGATGGTCGTAATTTTACCCTAATATTTAATTGTGTTTTTCAAAATTATATTTTTTTTCAATTTTTTTTAATATTTTTTTCTGCAGGGAAAATCCAGTGCATCTTTGAAGGATTCTTGCTTTTTTGGAGTTTCACTGATCTCAGACCATGTCAAAGCTGATAAGGTATTACTTTTGAGTTTATTGCATTCGACACTCTTGTATCTTTTTAGCGATTCGATAACGTTGCTAAAATAAATCACTGTTTAAGGGGTAACGTGCTAAAAAAATATTATAAGGGTTCTTTTGGTAATATTAGTAACACGAGTAGTTTTTTAGCAATTCGATATAACACAGACGTAGTTATTATATATGAATTTCATGAATCAAGAATTGAGAAGAACTCATGAAGAATTGATTTTTTTTTTTTTGTAGAGAGAATTCAGCTCGAGAAAGTCACCGGTCCTCCGAGTGCAGGCGGTGGCCACCGCTCCGACGGCGACACCGGCGGCTTCACAAGGCAAGAAAACAATAAGAAAAGGCACGGTGATCATCACCGGAGCTTCATCCGGGTTAGGCCTAGCCACCGCCAAGGCCCTATCGGAGAGCGGCAAGTGGCACGTGGTCATGGCCTGCAGGGACTTCCTCAAGGCGGAGAAGGCGGCAAAATCCGCCGGAATGGCCAAAGAGAGCTACACCATCATGCACTTGGACTTGTCCTCGCTCGATAGCGTGAGGCAATTTGTCGACAACTTCAAGCGGTCGGGACGGCCGCTCGACGTGTTGGTGTGCAATGCCGCCATCTATCAACCCACCGCTAAGGAGCCCTCGTTCACCGCCGACGGGTTCGAGCTTAGTGTCGGGACTAACCATCTCGGACATTTTCTACTCTCGAGATTGCTTCTTGATGACATGAAGGAGTCCGATTACCCCTCGAAGAGGCTCATTATCGTTGGCTCAATCACCGGTAAGAATGTTCGGAATAAAATCGAAATTCAAAATCGGGAATTTTTGCATCTGAATTGGTGGAATTTGAAAATTTGAAAATTTTTAGTCACCTAAAATGCGAGATACAATATTGATATTTGATACTATAAGTCTAATTTTTGGAAAAAAAAACCCCGGAAATTTTGGAATTATTTTCTGAAATTAAAATCGGAACTCGAATTCCATATGTATCCCAATCTATTTTTAAAAAAGGAGGAAAAAACAAAATTTTTGAAATTATATTCCGAAATTAGTATAAGATTCGAAATCGGAATCTTGTATGTATTCCAGCTATGTTGAAAAAAATAGGAATTCGGATAAATTGGAACGAGAAAATTTGTTCCAAAATCGATTTTTTTTAACTGAATTTGATAGAATTCAAAAATTCCATTTGCTACAAGTGTAATTTTCGATTTTTTTTGAAATGTTTACGAAAATTAAATCGGATCAGAAATCAGAATTTTTTGATTGGAATCGTCAGAACTCGGAATTTTCGTTCCAATTAACGCTTCTCCTTTGGGTTATAACAAATTTTCAGGGAACACAAACACATTGGCCGGAAACGTACCACCAAAGGCGAACCTCGGCGACTTGCGGGGCCTACAAGGCGGTCTAACGGGCCTCAACACCTCATCCATGATCGACGGTGGAGATTTCGACGGGGCAAAAGCCTACAAGGACAGCAAAGTCTGCAACATGCTGACGATGCAAGAATTCCACCGTAGATACCATGAGGACACGGGCATCACATTCGCCTCCCTGTACCCTGGCTGCATCGCCACAACCGGGCTTTTCAGAGAGCATATTCCTTTGTTCAGGCTACTTTTCCCTCCCTTCCAGAAGTTCATCACAAAGGGGTTCGTTTCCGAGGAAGAATCTGGTAAAAGACTCGCACAGGTAAATTTAAAAAAAAAATTACATAATTTCGATGAAAATGATTTATATATTTATGTATAGATGTATAATGTGTGTGTGTAAGTATTACAGGTTGTGAGTGATCCGAGCTTGACGAAGTCGGGGGTTTACTGGAGCTGGAATAAGGACTCGGCTTCGTTTGTGAACCAACTGTCGGAAGAAGCGAGCGATGCTGCAAAGGCGCGTAAAGTGTGGGAAGTTAGTGAGAAACTTGTTGGTTTGAGTGAGTGATTTACGGATTTTTTTGCCACTAGAGGAAGGATTTCGGATTCAGAAACTTTTGATGACGATAACGTTTGTTGTAAGATTCTTGTTAGATTGTAATAAAACAACTCGATCCTTCGTTTTTTAGTTGTTGAGTTGACAAACACAATTTCGTTTCGATTTTACATTGGTATCGTAATTCAAGATTCTTCGTAACTTTCTTATCCAATCACCGATTTACCCGATTCTAGTTGGGTTAGAAAGCTAACTCAAAGGGCTACAACTTTGATTTTCCGAGTTTTCCCATATTCGGACAGCTAAGATGGTTAAAATTAAGTTTGATGTAGACATATTGTGGGTCGTAGGGCAATGTTCGTACATTTCATGCATAACTTCTCACCCGACATATAATCTAACTGATCCAAATTGGATTAGAAAGCCAACTTAAAAGACTACACATTCGGTGCATTGAGTGATAGTGAGGCCTTATCCATGTCCAAAAAATATCAGCATGTGTCTCCCTCCAAAAAGAACAGAAATCAAGCTTCTAGCTCCCAAACCGCAAAGGGGGTACCCCTCTCAACCCCCTCTCTATCACCTTCAGCCACTTCGGTGGCCAAGGATGTTCCCCTTAATCATGGGGTACACGGACGAGAGGGGTCAGGACTTTCGGCGGGTACGGATCCGATTACACCTACGTCGGCTGGCTTATTTTGCGAACACTATGTGACCAAGGTCCGGCCCACGGCCGAGGAAAATTTGGCCGGCACGCCTCCTTTCAGTCACCTTGCCATGATCCCTTATGAGCCCGTGAGCCCAGCCACGAGCATACGCCCAGCTGATCACGCTACTCCCGGCTCTATCACTGATGAACCTTCGGCCTCGTGGCGATCGAGCCTTATTGATGCTGAGCGTTGGCGTTTGCAGAATGCCGAACGTTGGCATGCGGAAGAGGCCCACCTTATTGGTAACTCATTCTTTATCACATCTCGGAAATCTTCAGATGGGTCGCATTCACCCTCTTCTTGATGTCGGGTAAATTCTTGGTGTGGAATGCAAGGGGGGTAAAAAATAAGGCGACCCAATCCCACTTGCGCTATATTTGTCGCCAACATAGAGTTAATTTATTGGTTATTTCTGAACCTATGACTGAGTTTGTACATGATTACTATTGCCGTCGTTTGGGTTTCGTTGCTGGTTTGTCTAATTGTGCGGGGAAGATTTGGATTTTTTGGGATCACAATTTTCGAGTGGAGTTGCTTAGGGATGAGGTACAATTATTGCATGTTAGATGCATATCTGGTTTATTTGGTGCTCCTTTTGTATTTACTGCAGTCTATGCTAGATGCTCTCGTTCCGAGCGCCGTGTTTTGTGGAATTCGTTCCGCGACATTTTTGAGACGATTGGTGACACTCCTTGGATTTCTGGGGGTGACTTCAACTCAATCTTACTTGAGTCAGAACGGAATAGATCGGTTTCGGATAGGAGACTAGATATGGCTGAGTTTGGTGCTATGGTTTCGGATTGTGAACTTTCGGATGCCGGGTTCTCTGGGGCTAGTTCTTGCTATACTTGGGAGAGCCCTTCAGGTCTTTTGGAGCGTTTGGACAGGATTCTATATAACTCTGCTTGGCTAGATTTACTGCCTATTACGCAGGTTACCCACCTCTCACGGACCTGGTCGGATCATGCTCCTCTTTTGGTTTCATCGGCTGCTTCTTCGTCTAGGCCTCCTGCTTCATTCCGGTTTCAACATATGTGGATCCGCCACGCTACGTTTCGTCAGATTGTGGAACAGGTTTGGGACTTTCCGTGTGCTCAGACGGGGATGCATCGATTACATACGAAGTTGAGACGATTGAAACAGAAGCTTCAGTGGTGGAATTGGAATGTTTTTGGGGACGTGTTCAAGAATAAAGAGAGGGCCGAGGCAGCTGTTCTAGAGGCCGAGCACATATATGACTTGGATCGATCCCCCGAGAATCGTGCAAATTTGAAAAAGGCCACTGCTGAACTTACTCTCATGCTCAATATTGAGGAGGACTTTTGGAAGCAAAAGGCAGCTTGTAGATGGGCGACTGATGGAGAGAGAAACTCTAAGTTTTTCCACTCATTAGTCAAGAAAAAGCGATGTGTCAATCGAATCCACTCTATCTCTCATGGTGATTCGGTTCTCACATCAGCTCAGGAGATCAAGGATTCGGGCGTTGATTTCTTTAGCAAGCTTCTTACCGATGATATGCCTAGTTTGCTTCCGGTTGATGAGTCCCTATTTTCCGCTCCTCAAAGGGACTTTTCTTCAGTCTCTACTCGTCCGTCGGTTGAGGAGATCAAAGATGCGGTGTTTGGGATTTGTCAAGATAGTGCTTCGGGTCCTGATGGGTATTCTTCGCTATTTTATCAGCATTGTTGGGACTTGATTCAGTGTGATGTTTGTGAAGCGGTTTGGGATTTCTTCGAGGGTGGATCTATGCCTGCGAGCTTCACCGCTACCACCTTGGTTCTTATTCCAAAGGTGGACTTTCCGACGGCTTGGACAGATTTCCGCCCGATTAGCTTGTGCAACGTGACCAATAAAATTATCACCAAGGTACTTACGAACAGACTGGCACCTCATTTGCCCCACATTATTTCTCCTTCTCAGAGTGGGTTTGTTCAGGGTCGTCTCATTAGTGATAATATTTTATTAGCACAAGAGATGGTCCACTCGATATCAGTTCGTTGTCGAAATCCAAATCTTATTTTGAAGCTGGATATGGCAAAGGCTTATGATAGGGTTCAGTGGCGGTTCTTATTTCGTGTACTCGAGCTGATTGGTTTCTCGGCGAACTTGGTTGATATTATTCGGCGATGTGTTTCCTCGTGCCAGTTCTCTTTACTAATCAACGGGGAGCTGACGGGGTATTTCACTTCGTCTCGTGGTCTAAGGCAGGGAGATCCGCTCTCGCCGACTCTTTTTGTACTTGCGGCTGAGTATTTTTCGAGAGGTCTCGATGCACTATACAGCCGTTGCCCAAGCATGTTTTATTCTACAAGGGGAGGCATCCCTATATCCCATTTGGCCTATGCGGATGATGTGATGATATTTACCTCGTGCCATAATTTTGGCCTGAAGAAGCTGCGGGATTTTCTCGATCATTACTGTCGGACTTCGGGTCAGTTGATTAGTGTGCACAAGAGCACTTTCACAGTTGATAGGGCATGTTCTGATGGTCATCTTCGCACTATTTCTCGGATTCTCAGTTATCCGAGAAAGGATCTTCCTATCATTTATCTTGGAGCTCCACTATACAAAGGGAGGGACCGGGGCAGTTTGTTTCACACTTTGATTGATCGCATGCAAGCCAGGATTTCGGGTTGGGCTCGGACCGCTTTGGCTTTCGGGGGCCGTCTTGCCTTGATCCGGAGTACGCTTTCGACTATGGCTTTGCATCTTGTTCAGGTTATTCAACCTCCGCAGTACATTATTCAGCAGATTGAGCAGTGCATGGCCCGATTTCTCTGGGGATCTTATGGTAATCAGCGCCGGCCTCATTGGGTTGCTTGGGAGACGATTTGTCGGCCAATTAGTGAGGGTGGCTTGGGGTTGAGGCGTTTGACGGATGTGATTGACGCCTTCACTTACAAGCTCTGGTTTCGATTCCGTGCTCAGGATTCTCTTTGGGCCCGTTTTCTCCGAAACAAGTATTGTCGGAATCGGTTCCCAGGTTCATCCGTTGTGTCTTCACTCTATAGCACGGTGTGGAAGCGCATGTGCCGTGTCCGAGAGCGTGTTCAAGCTCAAATATTTTGGCGGATTGGTCCAGGTCATGTTTATTTCTGGCACGACCACTGGTTTGGCGATGGTCCCCTTTCGGGCATTATTGATGGTGGTCGGCTAACATCAGTTCGAACGGTCAGTGGGATCGAAACAAGCTAGCTGAGGATATTCCTTTTGAGTGGATCGATAGGATTTGCTCGGTCCCAATCTCTGGTGCTTCGGGTGATTTGCCCATTTGGAGAGCTTCTTCGGATGGCAAGTTTTCCTTGACCTCGGCTTGGGCCTTGATACGACAACACCATACCCCTACCCCTCTTCTTCGTATATTTTGGGGATCTTGTCTTACTCCTACAATTTCTATCTTTCTTTGGCGTCTTCTTCTTCAGCGTCTTCCAGTGGATACCAAACTTCAGTCTCGAGGCACCTCTCTTGCCTCGAGGTGCTATTGTTGTCCAGATCCATCTATCCCTGTGTCGAGTCTTGTATCTCTGTCTGTCGAGTCTCCTTCTATTGAGTCGATTGATCATATCTTCGTGGAGAGCCCGACGGCTAAGAGGGTATGGCATCATTTTTTCTATCTTTTTGGCTATACACCTGCACACACTACGCACATACCCCAGATTTTACTTTATTGGCAGCACTTCACTTCGCACACACTCACACACCACACACACATCACAACCATTGTGCCTTGCTTGATCTTGTGGTACTTATGGATTGCAAGAAATGATAGCAAGCACAAGGATATCACGGTTCGCGCTTCTTCCATCATTTACAGGGTCATCCAGCACATCAGGATTCTTCACCAAACCAAATTACTTTCGGCGGACAGCTGGACTGGCATTCCCCACGTGGCTGAGTCTCTTGGCCTATATTACCGAGTCAGAACACCAACTCTCACACCTCATCGAGTTGTTTGGCTTCCACCGGATCCGGGTTGGGTGAAGCTAAACACAGACGGAGCCCGTAGAGCATCCACCCAGATTGCAGCTATTGGCGGGATTATCAGAGGTTCGGACGCTGAGGCCATACTTGCATTTCACGAGAGGATCTCTGCCCCGAGCAGTATTGCAGCCGAGCTTGCTGCCCTTGCCTTGGGGCTGCGATTTGTTATTCAGAGGCAATTCACTAGAGTTTGGATCGAGCTTGACGCAGAAGTCGCTGTTCGACTTCTTTCGCACACGGACCAAGGTCATTGGAGTCTTCAGAGTTCTCTCACGGCGATCCGGAACTCTCTTTCTACTTTGGAGTACAGGATTACACATATCTACCGGGAGGGCAATACAGTAGCTGATGCATTAGCTAACTTGGGGTGTCAGACCGAGTTGGCTCGTACCTTCACAACAGCGGAGCTTCCCCGACCTATTCAGCAGATGATTCGGATGGACCAGCTTGGATATCCATCCTTTCGACGACATTCTCGCACATAGGTGCCATGCATTCCACTTTTTTATATTATTGGCAATTTAGGAATTTTCGTAAACTTTACATGTTAGGAAGGGTTGGGGTTATTATGGATTGTTTGGGTCTATCGAGACTAGACTGTTTGCCGAATGGTGCCACACATTTCGCAGCCGTTATACCAGTTTCGCCCATTTTTGGCGAAAGTGTAAGTGGCCTCGGCTGTTGTGGTGAGGCGAACGGTCTACCTTGGTCTTCCACGACCTTCTATGATCATTCCCTACCCGTCCCTTTTATTATTTGGGCCACCTGTGTTTGCCCGTATTCTTAACGTTTTGTTAGTTAGCTATTGTCTTTTGTTTGTCAACTGCTATTATTAGCCATATGTTGGGCAGTAGCAATTTGAGCAAAACTCATTATGTACTTCTTAAATATTGTTTTATAAACAGGTAGGGGGTCAAGCCTAACCCCCCACCCTCATCGGGTGTCGTTCTCTTAAAAAAAAAAAAAAAAAAAAAAAAAAAAAAAGGTCAAAGTCACATTTGAAATTGAAACGGTACGAGTAAACTTGAAACTCATTTAATACAAACTTGTTCGTTCGGAGAGAAAAAGTGCATGCACTAAACATATTTACACAAATTCATTCGTGTAACAAAAATTAAAAACTAAAGTTCGAAAGCTGGAAATCTAGCCTGAGATGGTTCGGTTATGTCAAGAAACAGATAAGCCATTCCGCCAATACCTTCAAACAGTGAATACGGACGATCGCCCCCATGCATAACACCCTCCGATACGAGTTTTTGAGCACGATCGTAAAGAAAGCACGCAAATGCTTTCGCCTTGTATAGAAACTCCGACTTACCGGTCAATTGGTAGAGAGAAAGAAATACATACGCATTGCCACTTATGCCATGACAAATTCCAACTCGTTTAAGCAGTCCTCGTTTCCAAACCACCTCCCCGGCTTCAATCGCCGCTTGCATAAACTCTTCGCTCCCAAAAACCTTGTTGAAAAAACCCAACCGAACTATAACTAAAACGAGATAAGGGAACGAAAAAAAGGGTATTTATAAATCATAGGATGTAAAAAAAAAATTATTTCTATCTCTCTAACCTTGGCTGCTTTTGCTAGAGTAAGAGCAACACCGGGAGCACCATGGCACCAATGCACAAGCCTATCGTTTTCACTTCCGTCACTCGAGGGATAGTTTCCACTTTCGAAACGATTCTTGATCATGTAATGAAGTGTTCCCTTTACGTAATCCACCTCATCTCGATTAAGGTCCATATCCATTAACACGTTCATAATCCCGGCCAGCCCGTGGGCCCCACCCCAGTATTTTTTCCCATGCCATTCGAACATCAAAGGGCAGTTTCCTTTTGCCAAATTTCTACCGGACTTTATAATCTCGTCAACAACAGCCCTCTGCCAGAAATTCTTGATTAATTTCATAAGGGGATATATAATACGCCGAGACAAGAAATTCGATGAGACATCGTTAAAGAAGAAGTACCATTCTAATTGAAGATATTGTGTTTGCACCGATGTTTTTGTTCATGAACGAAGATGCCCACAAGAATCCAGCTCTACCGTATAGTAGTTCGTCTGGAAGATCCTTCGAAAGCTTAATCTGAAATAAGTACCTCTTTGAATATTTTTACGAAAAAGGTCTTTTATTGAAAAAAAAAAAAACGAAAATTAGTACCTCTTTGAACCGTGTTATGTATCGATTACGTAACTGTTCATCGCTATTGTGGTGTGCTACTACTGCACCGAGAGCATTCACACCACCTTGACCGCATACGAAAGTCACGCGCCTAAAATCCAAAACAACCAATCCAATTACAGAATCAAATACCCTAAGGAAACTCCATAAATAAATCCAAAAAAAAACAACCGATCCTCGTATCAGAAGCTAATCGACGAAATTCAAATATCACACAATGTATACCTAAAAAAAAATTATAAAAATTGGCATTTACATAGAAAGATGAACATACTGAGATCCTTGAGATGCAGAATCACAGGCTTTGATAATATCAGAGCAAAGAGAGAGATTGTTCTTATCTCCTGTAATTTGATAAGATTTAAACAACAAGAAAGCAGTTCCCAAAGCTCCCGTATACAAACTATAATCACCACCGACACGTTTTCCTTTACAAACCCATGTCTCCTTCACCACCTAATAAAACCAGAGCAAACCCTAAACCCCCAATTCAAAGAGAAAAAATCACTGACGATTAATAATATTAAATTTACTTCATTTCTTTCAAAAAAAAATTCCCAAATTGAGCGGTTATGAGTGGAAAAGGAGTGAGAATTGAGAGTAACTGTGTCTTTGAGATCCAGAGCTGCTTTTTTCAGGCGTTCGGAGAGGGTTTTGTACGGGAGGTGGAGAAGCTTGGTAATTGAATCGGAGACGGAAGCTGCGGCTGATTCTACGGCGGCGGCGGCGGCGGCGGGGTTTTCCGGCGGGATGTAATCAGGCATTTCGTTGGTGAAGTAACGATCCGCCATTTTTGTTCAGTATTTGAGCTGTGTTGTTAATTAAGGGAAAATTCAAAATTGACCCTTGCATTTTAAACTATGGTTTTTCTTTTTCTTGCAAAAAGTACCCCTGTGAAATATCTAACTGCATGAAAAGTCCATGTGATATAAAATATCACTCAAAATCCCCTATAACTTTTTTTCAAATAACACACTCGACCCATTTGTAGTTTATCCACTGACCACATTTAAAAGACAGAAGGAGTCATCTGCACAACTTTCAAACTATAAGGGGGTTAAGCGTTATTTTACCCGTCCTTTTATATTCACCTAGGCCCCGTTTGGTTGGGGATTAACCATGATTAACTAAATAATAGGACTTTGTTTGATGTTTGGTATCTGCAATAACTTACCAGGTCGACCGACAAATATTATGTCATCATGGCTTATTTTCCAGACATGTTTTTTTATTGGATTATCGAATATCCAATAATATAATTTGGTTTCATTAGATTATTTAATTTTATCTTGGCAAACCAAAAGAGGCCCTAGAATATAAAATGCACAATAATATTAAATATTAAAAAATGTAATTTTTGAAAGTAAAAAATCCCCATAATGTTTTGAAATTATTTTGGGAAATTAAAATTTAATAATATAATTTATAAACTTGAATCTCATAGAAATATATATTCCAATTTCAATAAAAAAAAATAAAAAATATGATTTTTTTGTAAGTAAAAAATAAACAATATTTATTCAGAATCCACAAAAATCAGAAAATTCGAATTGTTAAAAAACCCATTAGATTGGGCCCAAAATTAGGCCCGGCTCGACATTAATTTTAGCCCAATTCACTGAATCTGTAGCAAAAATCGATTCCCTGATACATATCTGGATTTAGGGTTTAGGGTTTAATCTCCCAATTCGTCTCTTTCCCTCCTCTCCTCTCCTCCCAACCGGAAATCGGAAAACTCAATACCTAAATCTGTTCGTCGGATTACTGAATTCAAATTCACGAATGGGAAAGAAGCGCAAACAATCCGAAAGGGCGGCGCCCGCCGCTGTGGTGGAGGAAGAAAATGTGGAAGAAAGGCCAAAAAGAACTCTCTTTGGCTTCAAAGACAAACCCGAAGAGAAAAAGGAAGGCGACGAAAATCCTCAAACGGTGGGTTTTCGGAATAAAGAAAAAGTCTTGGTCACTTGTTCGCGCCGAATTAGTTACAGGTAGGTTTAATAATCTTTTCCCCAAATCCGATTTTGGTGCCTAGGGTTTTGTTTGTTTGATTCGTTAGATGTTAATTTTTAATTTGTTTGGGGAAATTAATTTCATTAATTAATTTGTTGAATTTGGGGATGCTTTAGGTATCGGCATTTGATGTTGAACTTGGTTGACCTCTTACCTCACTGTAAGAAAGATAACAAAGTCGAGGCTAAGGGTAGTAAAGGCGCCGCCTTGAACGAGCTCGTCGAGCTCAAGAGCTGCTCTTCTTGCTTGTTTTTTGAGGTATTTAAATTAAAAATCGCCGAGAAATGGGTTTGTCGAAACATAATTTACCACGATTTCCGTTTGTGAACATATATACAGTTAAACCTCTATAAATTAATAAAGTCGGGACTAACAAAATTCTATTAATTTAGCAAAATATTAAATTATCGAACTGATAATTTAGTACATTTTTACCGAACCGGAACCGGAAAAAGTTATTAATTAAGCGAGTTTATTAATTTATCAAGTATTAATTTATCGAGGTTCTACTGTACGTGTGTATTATTTCAGTGTAGGAAAGGCAAAGACCTTTACATGTGGATGTCCAAGTGCCCGAACGGTCCGTCTGTCAAGTTTTTGGTCAATGCAGGTAATAGTCGTTTTTCTCGATTTTTTCGTTTTGTTTTTGTTATTAATGATTTTGCTGGTTTGTTTATGTTTTTCTATGTGTTTGTTTGAAGTGCACACGATGGAAGAACTGAAACTTACTGGTAATCATTTGAAGGGTTCGCGCCCTATCTTGACGTTTTCGTCCGACTTCGATAAAAGCCCTCACTGGCAGCTTTTGAAGGAGATGATAACTCAGGTCGGAATTTTTAATTTCGAAGTGCAATTCTTTTATATTCTCGTGTACGAAGTGGTCGACATTGTTTATTTTGGCTTTTTGTGTAGCTTCTGAATTTGTATTTTAGATAATATAAATGTAAAATAGATCTTGAAAATCGATAACTAACATTTAAACTTGTCTCGAGATACGGCGAACGATTCCTAACTTGTGATAATTTGCTACTACTATAATAACACTGTTAAATGTTTGAATGATTTAAATGAATAGTCGAATAGTCAAGTGTCAATGTAGCTCGTAAATAAAATTTTGGAAACTGCATATTGAAACATACGCTGTATGAAAGTGTAGCTTGTTTTGGTTGCATCTTATTCGACATGTTAATTTATCTTGACGATTTACTTATGAACTTTTCTACGTGCGCTACTATCGATTTTGAGGGTTAAATTTTTGAATTTCTTGCCCTTTTCTTTATTCAGATATTCGGTATTCCAAAGGATCACAGGAAATCTAAACCTTACCATGATCATTTGTTCGTCTTCTCAATTGCCGACGACCACATATGGTTCCGCAATTACCAGGTTAGTTACAATGAACGAATGAAAAGATTCGATTTTTATCATGTTAAATCATCAAACATGGAGGCATTAGATGATTAGACGATCGAGTACTTTGTGTGTTGGAAGTTCTATAAGTTTTATTGAAGAATTGATTTAATTTGACATCTTTTTTTTTTTTTTTTTGCAGATATCGTGCCCCAATAATAGTCAACTGAAACTCGAGCGTGGAGATTTGGACAAGATGACACTCATTGAGGTTTGTCAAGAACTATAGATATGCACTCATGTGATATACATACATATGTATATATATGTGTGAACTGTTTTGAATTGACGAGATACATATACGTATATAGGTCGGTCCGAGATTTTGTTTGAACCCTATAAAGATGTTTGGAGGCAGCTTTGGGGGTCCCACTTTATACGAGAATCCCTTCTATGTTTCACCAAACCAGGTAAGCTCTTCTACTACTTCGATTTGTGATGATGTCATCTTTCACGTCATTTTCTTTTTTTAATATATACTTACTGCTCGATATTTATGCTGATGTCATTCAGATTCGGTCGCTGGAGAAGAGGAAGAAGGCTGGAAAATATGCAAAGAAAGTCAAAGCAAAGACGAGGAGGAAGATGCACGAGATGGAGAATCCACTCGAAGTTGACGAGTTTGCTGATATGTGGAAGGACTGACCAATCGAATCGTAAGAAGAGAAAAAAAATATATATTCAAGAATATATGGCTTAATTAATTGCATACCGAATTGGCAAAATTTTTGAGATATTTTGGAAATCTGTAACCGATTTTGACTTGTATTTTGGATGCTTAATCCTCGTATTTTGGATGCTGAATCCTCGTATTTTTGTGTCTCGTTTAAGAAAAAGTTTGCACCTGTGTTTAATTTGAAAGGTATAAATGGATGTTATGCTATTTTTTTCATTGTTTCAAATTTTCAAATTTAATTTCTTGCAAGTCATATCTATTACTTGTCGACCCTCACTAGCGGTCTCGACTTCTAAATATTAATTATAGTAGAAGTTCAAAATAGAGTAAATTACATCCACCCGAGGTATGATCAAATTACGAAAACCCCACTTTTGTTGGGTAATTACAACCACTCCTTCAACTATAAATCTTTTTACACGTCCACCCTTGTGGTTTTCAAATTTAGTGGAATTTTCAAGATTATATGGAATATTATCACTTTTGTACCCGTTTTATCCCGTTCGAACTCCACATTTTGAAGTAAGATGATCCATATGTATTTTTCGGCTTGTATATATCAGATTGTGGTGCATCAGAAACTGTATTTTTACACAAAACGAGTACAAATTAGAGCGCATTCCACGAAATCTATATGATTATGTTGAATTTGACACCATAAGGGTACAAGTGAAAGAAAAAATCATAGTTGGGAGGATTAGATGTAATTATCCAAACAAGAGGGGGTTTTTCGTAAATTGACCGTACCTCATGGGTGATTGTAATTTACCCTTAAAAATATAATTAATTACATAAGTTTATCATTCACTTTATCTCAATTGTAAAATATTATATTTTAATGTTAAGATTCTTTTGTTAATATACAAGTAAAATATTATAAAAGTTAAAAACTATTAAATTTTTTGTTTCATATTACCAGGCCTGGAGAGTTAGAATCGTTAAATTAGGTATAGGTCTAGACGAGTCTAGGTATAGGCTATGGAGCCTATACCACCAACCTGGGTTTTATATATTTTTCGTGGGTCGTCAGAACCGAACAATTGCCGTCCCTAATAAAAATGTCTTTTTTCTCTTTTATTTTTTATTTTTCTAATAATCTTTAAGTCTAAAATAAATAAATAAATAAATAAATAAATAAGAAGCACATGATAATAGTGGCGAAATTTGGACGTACTAAACTACACCAGCTTTACTTATTTTGTCAACTTATCAAAATTATCATTTGTTGTGTTCTGCTTTTTGATAATTTGAGATGTGAAATGTACGGATGAGCTGTACCCCAATTATTACAAGTGGGTCCCACCACCACTCCCCCGGCATTGGATTCCCTTTTTCTCCCCGCGGTGCTTTTTTGTCGCTATTTGCTTTGATGGATTGGATTTGATTAGATTTAATAGGGGTGGAAATTAATATATTCTTAATATTTTATATTTCACTACATATTTGATATTTTGATTTACACAAATTGTTCAATGGGGTCATTAGCAATAAACCCCTCATATAGATAATAAATGGTGATATGTCCACCCCTTCAATCTTTCTTTGTGATAGCCCCCTAGAATTTGTATTCCCAATTGTACCCTTATGTCAATTAGCATAATTAGTCTAAATTATTCCCTTTTCTCTCTCTTTCCATAACAATAATCTAATTTCTAAAAATCTCCTTCCAAATTCCTAAAAATCTTCTTCCAAATTCCTAAAAATTTGCTACCAAATCAAAAAAAATAATTTTTTTATTTTTTTTATTTTTTATTATTTTCAGATTTTTAGCCATTTTTCATTTATTTTTATTTTTTAATATTTTTTTAATAAAAAAAATTAATCTTTTTTTTAAAAAATTTTTTAAACAAAAAATTGAATTTTTTTTTTCTTAACGGATTTACAACTCCGAATATGACTATAGTTAAACATGACTATATGTGACTATATAGACATATTCTTTCTTTATATTGCATTTTTTTATATTTTCAACTTAAAATTTCGATTATATAATGTGGTATAGTCATGTTTACCAAATTATATAAAACAAAGAAGATTCTCCTATTGTTTACGAAAACAGTCCAATCAAAATTCACACAAAAAATACCAATTTTGAATCTAGTTATTCGAATATGACTACAGTCATATTCAACAATAGTCATATTCAAATATGACTACAATCATATTCAAAAAATACATGAATATGACTATAGTCATATTCGAACATGACTATAGTCCTGTTATGAAAAAAAAAAATTCGAAAAATACATAAAGATAGAAAAATAACGAAAGAGAGTCATGGGGAGTCGACGACAACGGCGATGGTGGCGGTGGTGAAGTAAAGAGAGTGAGAGAGGCTATATGTGACTATATAGACAAATTCTTTCTTTATGTGACTATATAGACATATTCTTTCTTTATATTGCATTTTTTTATATTTTCAACATAAAAATTTCGATTATATAATGTGGTATGGTATAGTCATGTTTACCAAATTATATAAAACAAAGAAGATTCTCCTATTGTTTACGAAAACAATCCAATCAAAATTCACACAAAAAATACCAATTTTGAATCTAGTTATTCGAATATGACTACAGTCATATTCAACAATAGTCATATCCAAATATGACTACAATCATATTCAAAAAATACATAAATATGACTATAGTCATATTCGAACATGACTATAGTCCTGTTATGAAAAAAAAAATTCGAAAAATACATAAAGATAGAAAAATAACGAAAGAGAGTCATGGGGAGTCGACGACAACGGCGATGGTGGCGGTGGTGAAGTAAAGACGGTGAGAGAGGCGGCGACGGTGGTGGTGGTGGGGGACAAATTTGGAAAAAAAAATAAAAAAAAAATGAGAAAGATAACGAAAAAGAGAGAAAGAGTCTTACGTGGAAACGAATGAGGAGGCGGCGACAACGAGCGGCGACGGTAATGGTTGTGTACAAATTTATGTGGAGACGATGGTGGTGTAAAGAGAGAGAAATCGAGAGAAACAACGAACACGAGAAATAAATAAATCACTAATCGAGTGAATCAACAATAGTCATATTCGAACCAGAGTAGTCACGTTGATGCTGTTGTTTCAGATTTGGAGAGAAAAAAATTGAAAAAACCTGGGGAGGCGACGACAACGACGGTGAATGACAGAGAGAGTGGGGACGTGGCTACGGTGGCGGTGGTGGACAAATCTGGGAAAAAAAAAAAGAAAAAAAAAAGAAGAAAAATTTGAGAAATCTAGAGAAAAGGAAAAAAGGAAATCTCCATGTAACGAATCCGACGAAGGGCGGCGACGAGGTTGGGGAACATGATTTGTTTTTTTTTTGTGTTTTTTTTATTTGATTTTCTTTTTCAATTACTCTTTATTTATTTTTTATATAAATAAACATGTTATATTTTTAATAATGTAAATATTAATATATATATATATATATATATATATATATATATATATAACATGTTAGCTAAAAGGCACGTGTGGTAGGTTATGATTTTTGCATGATGTTTGGTATCAGAACCATATGGAAAATAAATAATTAAAACGAGGCCGAAAATCTTAGATCACGTTTTAAAATTTTGAAATTAAAACTCAATTATTTTCAAAAAAAATTATTAAAAACCTAATCACATAAGGGCACTTTAGTCTTATCATGTAAGGTTGGGGGTGTCTCACTAATTAAGAATGAAAATTGGGTGTAGGCAAAAGTCTCTAATAGTCAATTGGGTTTAGTTCAAAATATTTTCAATTTGAGGGGGGTATTGCATATTTCCCCTTGTTCAATTATGCTCCAACTTAGTTTAATAATAATAATTATTATTATTATATTAGTATTAATATTTATATTTATATTAATACCAACAACAATAATAATAATATTTAAAAAAAATATTAAGTCAAAAAGTGTATGACAAATTAGATCTATAAATGCATGAAGGGTACTCAAATTCGAGTTAGAGAATTGGATGTTATTCGCAAAAAAATATTTAGAAGCAAAAGATAAAGAATGCAAGTTAAGTTGATTTAAGTGCTTATTTTTAGAAAAAGAGTGAATTTTTAAGTTTGCTACAAAATTAATTTAAATAGAAAAAATAGTTTCATGGGTACTTACAAATATAATTTAAAGTTATTTATTTTAAGAAAGGTATAAGTAAAAAATCATTTTTAAAATACATATAAATAGATTATGAGAAAAAAAAAAAGAAAAAAAAAACTCATAATCTTAAAAAAAATGTTTTGAAAAGTCAAACACCACATTAGTATGGTTCCTTCGACCCTACACCCGGTGAAAAACGCCGGGTGAGTCTTCTGCTGTCACGTGTTCTTTTTTTTATTTTTCTAAAACCCCTAAAAGTAAACCCTAGCGGGGAATCTATTATAAAATACAAAAAAGAGACAAGTGGCAGCAGAAGACCCACCCGGTGTTTTTCACCGGGTGTAGGGTCGAACAAATCACATTAGTATTATTCGATTAAATTAAATAAATAAATACATAAATAAATAAATCATTTCAAAGAGTAGTCAAAATTAGGAGCGTGGGCGTCCACACACCGCCTCTAATATCACGTGGCGTTGACAGCCTGGACCCCCATTCTCTCTTTCGTACTCTTTTTCTCTCTCTCTTTCTGTCTCTCTCTCTTTTGCGATGCAATACAATTTCGTACAGTAGGCCCACAAAATAATTAAAACAATTAATAAAATAAAACCTCCACCTCTATAAAATTAAGGGGTCATTAGCAATAAACCCCTCATATAGATAATAAATGGTGATATGTCCACCCCTTAAATCTTTCTTTGTGATAAACCCTTAGAATTTGTATTTCCAATTGTACCCTTATGTCAATTAGCCTAATTAGTCTTAATTATTCCTTTTTTCTATCTTTCCATAACAATAATCTAATTCCTAAAAATATGCTTCCAAATTCCTAAAAATTTGCTACCAAATCAAAAAAAAATATATATATATATATATATATATATATATATATATATATATATATATATATATATATATATATATATATATATTTTAATTTTTTTATTATTTCGGATTTTTTCATTTTTTATTTATTTTTATTTTTTAATATTTTTTCTAATTAAAAATATTTTTTTATTTTTTTAAACAAAAAATTAATTTTTTTAAACAAAAAATTAATTTTTTTTTCTCGACAGATTTACAACTTCGAATATGACTATAGTTGAATATGGCTATTATGTGACTACGCTTTGTATAACAGTGTAATTAACATATTGTAGAAGCATAATTATTAAGATAACAGTAAGAATATGACTATTATGTGAATGTGACTGTGCTTAGTAAAACATTATAATTAACAGCCAGTAGAAGCATGATTATTAACAAAAACAACGAGAATATGACTATTATGTGACTACGGTTTGTATAACAGTAACTGAACATGACAGTGAGAATATGACTATTATGTGACTAGGTTCTGCGTAATGTGACTACAAGTAATCAGCACTTGAAAACACTTGCAATATTAATAGCAAAATACATTGCAACAAGAAAAAAAAATGGCTAAAAAAACAAAAAATAACTAATGTGATCTTTCAACAATGGCCATCGAACATGTTTTTTTGTTGCGGTATCCAACTCGGTTGCACCGACTGCACTTAATCTTCCGTTTGATCTTGTGTGTTAAATATGACTACACTGTTGAATGTTGAACATATGCAGTACTACAAAAAAAAATGACAAATATAACTAAGTTGTTAAACATGACTACTCTGTCAAATATGACTACTCTATAAAATACACTGAAATACAACCAACTAATCTCGTAATTCAATGGGTTTTCCAGATCTAAACATTCAGAATATGCAGAATAATACAAAAATTAATAAAATCCCGAATAATTGAAAATCAATGTATGCGTTCATAACAAACAAATAATAGAACTGCAATTCAGATCCATAACATATTATATTGCTACATATTATATTGCTAGTTCGACAATTAATTCGAGAAAAAAAAAAAAAATTACCAATTAATATAGTATAAATTGGTATTTAGTGTCGAGAGAAGGGAAATCTCCATGTAGAAATCCGACGGAGGCGGCGACAAGGTGGGGGAGGCGCCGCCGCCAATTGTACCAAGCGTCGATGTGGTGGTGTTCGACGAGGGGGAGACGATCTCCAACATCGGCGGAGGAGGGCCTCCTGCAACGGATTTCGGCCGGCGGCGTTTGAAGAATTAAAAAATTGTTGACTCCGACGGCAGCGGTTTACAGATCTGGAGAAGAAGGAAAAAGAAAAAAAAAGAAAGAAAGAACGTGAGATGAACGAGAGAATGGAAGAAAGAGAGCGAGAACAGAGAAAAAATAGCGAGAGAATGGGAGAGAGAGAAATAAAATTGTATTAGGTTAAAACCCTAACACATAAGGGCACTTTAGTCTTGTCATAGATGGTAAGGGGGGTTTCACTAATTTAGATTGGGATATGG
Organism: Erythranthe guttata; assembly: GCF_056151865.1. NCBI lineage: Eukaryota > Viridiplantae > Streptophyta > Magnoliopsida > Lamiales > Phrymaceae > Erythranthe > Erythranthe guttata. The sequence goes on from NC_142540.1 coordinate 19,743,992, forward strand.
GTTATTGGAAAAGTCTTTAAAGTCAATTGGGTTTAGTTCAAAATATTTTCCAAATAAGGGGTGTATTGCATATTTCCCCTAAAATTAAATGCACACAAATCTCACACCTACCATTTGAGTAAAACTTCAATTTACAGAAGAGTGTTTCATTTCTCATTTCTCGAAACTCGACTCAATCGGTCGGCTCTGTATTTCTTTCTCTCCTTTGTATGGCAGCTCGATTGTTGGCTTATCAGGTGGCTGATCTCTGCCTAGGCAAGCCGCCGCTCCGCTCCCTGTCTTCCTCCGCCACCGTCGCCGACGCCCTCGCCGCCGTCAAGTCGTCGGACGAGAATTTCGTCGCCGTCTGGAGCTGCGACCACTCGGCGAAGAGGAATCTGGAGTGCGTGTGCGTGGGGAAAGTGTGTATGGTTGACGTCATTTGCTTTCTCTGCAGAGACGAGAATTTGTCTTCTCCTGGCTTGGCTCTGAGGTCTCCCGTCTCCGCTTTGCTGTCGAACGCTAATGGCCTCGTCCGACACGTGGCACCTTCTTCCAGGTACTGCAATTCTCTCTCTCTCTCTCTCTCTAAATTTGGTTGATTTTGAGGTTTTTTGAAGCTTCGATAATGGAGGTGTAGTAGTATCCATGAATAGATTGTTCACATATGGAATGGTGCTGATTTTGCGTTAATTACCCTAATTTGCCACAATTGAAGCTTAATTGGGGGGGGAAAAGAGAGGGAAAACAGAATTTCTTCGTTTTGAAAATTAATTGAAAAAAATTAATCACTCGAGGATCTAAATTCAGAAGGTTCAATAAATTAAAAAAATATGGTGATTTCACTGTTCCTAACTTGCAGTAATATTCAATTGGAATTGGAATAACAGTACGGTTATTTCTATGCTACGCCCGGTGAAGACTATGCCGGGTGATTTTTTTATCGTTGATGTACACACACCAATGTGGGTGTGTGTTTGTGTGTATATGAATGGTGTATTCAATGTTTCTAGTCTTGTTTCCCCAAATAACATAACGTAACGGAAATTGTTTTTTTTTTTATTCTGTTTTTTGCGAAATTGCAGCTTAATAGAAGCCATTGATCTGCTTCTTGAAGGTGCTCAGAATCTGGTGGTGCCTATAAAGTCGAGCACCACCATCAATTCGAAGAGAAAGCATCTCCAGAAATCAATCAGCCCCACCATTCACAATGGCCAAGAATTCTGCTGGCTAACTCAAGAAGACGTGATCCGATTCCTCCTCAGCTCGATCGGACTGTTCTCCCCCATACCAGCGCGATCCATTGACTCACTCAACATCATAAGCAACGAGTTCTTGGCTGTGGAATACCACTGCCCCGCCATGTCAGCGATCGGTGCCATTTCCTGCTCGCTCTCCGACCAGACCGCTGTGGCGGTGGTGGACGATGAAGGCACTTTGATCGGAGAAATTTCGCCGCTCACTTTAGCGTGCTGCGACGAGACTGTGGGTGCTGCAATCTTGACCTTGTCCGCCGGAGATTTGATGGCCTACATTGACTGCGGTGGCCCCCCCGAGGATATCGTGGGCCTAGTGGAGGCGAGGCTGAAGGAGAGGAATTTGGAGGGCATGCTTAGGGAGTTTATGATTGTCGATTCGTATGGTTCAAATTCTTCCTCCTCGTCCGATGAGGAGGCGGCGGGAGGAGGAGCGGCAGTGTCAAGAGGGCAATATCGTAAATTTACGAGCTTTTCGAGGAGGGCGGAGGCGATTGTGTGCCGCCGGTGGAGTTCGTTGGTGGCGGTGATGGTACAGGCGATCGCCCACCGTGTGAACTATGTTTGGGTGGTGGAGGAGGACGGCGGTGTGGCTGGGATTGTGACTTTTGCCGGTATGTTGGAAGTTTTTCGGGAAAATTTGGAGTCTTTGATGTGATCAACTCTTATAAATAGAGATGAGTAGTGTCTATTGGAGTATCTAATCTGTAGTTACTGGTGGAGAGAGAGTGGTAAACTCTTTTTCCATTTTTATCCAGTGATGAAAGATGGGAACATATTTGTGCATATGAGCCTGTACTTTGTTGATGATTTTAGAACTGCTTTGCTTCGTGAAATAATTTTATATTTATAACTAAGTTTATAAGCTGTTACGAAAGAGCTTATAAGATGTTTATTTAAGAGTTTATCAAATTCTGTCTATTCCTATATGAATATTTTCATTCTGAATTCAAAAAAATGATTTTTTATTTTTTTCGATTTTTTCTGGTAACATAATTTAATTGATTTGCGATCGAATTAGAATATAATATCATTACGAAGTTTATATTACAAGTGACTTGAAAAAAAATGAAAATTTCGAATTCTACCGATTTCATCAGATTTTTTTGTTGTTTTGAAACAAGTCTCTTCATTATGATTTTCTAGTCACGATTCTTTCTCAAAAACATTAGTTATTGTAAGAGGCTGATAAGTTTGTTACATCTTATTTTTAGAATTAATCTATAATGTGTTTGAATAATGAGATTATAAGCTATTTTTACTTATTACAAGATCTTAAATAAAAATGTGGATAGAGATACTTCTTAAAAATTATCGTAAAAGCTCACCAACAACTTATTTATCAAACTTTAAAACAGTTTATAAGTTATAAAACATTTTATAAACTTTTTTTAACAAACTTATAACTTTTGCCAAAAACTATCTATCTCGGCTAAAAAAAAAAAAAAAAAAAAAAAAAAGGAAAAGAAAGGGCAGCCCTATAAAAGCACACACATCTCAGCTATTTTCAATTTACAGAGCCTTAATCGTCGCTCCCTCACTTCCTCCACCGCCACCGCCGCCGCCGCGCCATTAATTCATCGGAAGATAATTTCTCGCGTGGGAAAAGTGCGTGCGCTGGAATCAATTTGCTATTTCGCAGAGAAGAGAGAAATCCAAAGTACTGTGTGAACAGAATTACTACTATGATCGAGCCAGAAATCGAGATACACGAAGAACAGGCGGCGGCGGCGGAAGACGAAGACGAAGAGGAAGAGGAATACGTTATGCTCGATTTGAGCAGCATCTCCAACCACATTCGAATCCCGCCGAACGCCCCATACGTACTCTCCGTATGATTTTTCAACCTCTCTCATCAAATTTATGCTTTCGAAAATCGAAATGATTAGCACTAACAAGATTTTTAAGATTATCGCTTAATTGAATTTAGTGTGTGTGTTAATTTAATTGATTGTTTGAAGGAATAATTAATTGCAGGGTTTGGATACGCTCAACCCGATTCTGATCATAGATAACAATATTAAGCTGGTATGTTTAATCACTGTATAATATTTCTTCTGTAATTTTGATTTTATTTTTCTCTGTTTTTAATTAGGGTTTGTGTATGATCAATTAACAAGGGTTTTTCAATTTGTTTTTTTTATTAATATAGTATTGGATTAATTTGTGGCAATCAAGTGAATGAGGTTTGCCTATTTGCAGTGCTTTGATTAAATCCTCCACTATCATAAAACATCTAGGTCGGTAAATTACGACCACCCCTGAGTTAATGTCAAATTACTAAAAAATCCCTCATGTTTGGGTAATTACAATCACTTCCATCAATTATGAATCTTCTTGTACGTCCACCCTTATTGCGTCAAATTCAACATAATCTTCTAGATTCCGTGGAATGTTTTCTAGTTTGTACTCATTTTGTGCAAAAATGCAGTTTCTGATGATGCACCACAATCTGTTAGTTACAAGCCAAGAGGCACATTTTATAATCATCTTATATCAAAATTTAGAGCTCGAATGGGTAAAATGGGTACAAAGTGGAGAATATCCGTATAATTTAGAAGATTCACTAAATTTGACACTACCGCAGAGGTGGATATGTAAGAAGATTCATAGTTGATAGTTGATGGGTGGTTGTAATTATTCAAACATGAAGGGTTTTTTCGTAATTTGACCTGACCTCGGGGGTGGAGGTCGTAATTTACCCAAACATCTAAACGGACTAAAACAGAGACTGCACCTTTTTTATATTCGTATTTATATATGATCGTGAAATACGTTAAGTGTTTGTTCATGTTAAGTGATGCAGATTATCTTATCGTTATTTTAATTGTAGATTTAGTAACATACGGTGTTCTTTATCAGATTGGAGAGTACAAAGAAACATTTGGGACCTGCCTTGTTTTCAATGAAAGTGGTAAGGAACCCAATCTTAACTTGTTGTAAGAAGCTAGTGGTCGAAATTATTCACCTATTTAACTTCCCCTATATAATTTGTTCTTCCATTGTTTTTTCGTCTACCTGAATTTTGATGATCAATCTACCAAAAAATCGATAGTCTAAATAAATTCATACTCGAAACTGGACGCCTTGACGTTCTTTTGACCCCTTTTATATGTTAGTTTTTTGGTTGAGCAAAAGCATGGTGTAATGCATCAAACGGAAACATAAAACTGTCGATGTTTTTTTTTTTTAATAACTTTTACAGATTGGTCTTTGTTAATGCATCGAGTTCACCAATGAAACTGAAATATCCGTTTTATAAAGATGGGCTTCGATTATTTTCTAATATTGTCTTTTCCTGCTCGTACCATTGAGACACTACGAAGAAATTGAAACGACACGAGTTTTCCATTTTTCGGATTTGATTAATCCATTGTGTGAACATTTTATATCGTTTTTGTTAGCGAATGGAATCCAATTTTGACGTATATGATTTCTTTCACAGAAGTGGATCCTATCGATAAGGAACAGGCAGGGCCATCTGACCCGAAGCAAACCCCGGTCAAGAAGGTCAATCCAATAGCAAGTCTCGATAAGATTCTCAAGTTCAGATTATTCATGGAGGCTGAGAATAGAGATGTTGGGGCAGATAAGCAAGCAAATAATCCATCTTGATGTACTACATGAAATGACCTTTTTACCCTCTTACTTTATAGGATTGGTATTAATAGGATACGAGTTTTTCTCTCAGCAAGGTTTTGTTTACGTGTCGAAATTTGGGTTATCGTTTCAGGCATATACACGTTGTTTGGATGCATTGAGTAAGATTCGAATTGCTTATAGATATGCAAAAGTTCTGCACAAAACTAATTGGGAGGCATATGCAAAATGATCAAATGAAATATTCATTAAAACTAACTTCCAAGAATTGTACAAAATCTGGCAATTCATTTTTGTTTACAACAACAAAAGTTAAACCCTGTAAAACACACACACACACACAGACACACACACACACACACAACCGACCCAAATACATCGAGAATTCTTAAGTTTACAATGGATCGAGGTTAAAATGAATACTATGATACATTATATGAATTTGATTATATATTATATAACCCCCACACGAAACATGAAAACTGGAAGCAAAAAGAAGAACGGTTCTTTTCAAATTCAGCTTATCGATAATATGAAACTCGAGCTGTGGTAAAAAGTGCAAACGCTTCACTTCTCGACAATTCTCTCCTTCAAATAGCTCAGGATCCCTTTTGTTCCTCGGTCCAATATTGCTCTTCGAATGCTGCATAATCGATTGAAAAACCAAACAGACGTTATTTCAGAATAAGCATTTTACGTTTTTCAGTGTCTTCATTTCTGACTTGGAGAGTGTATTTTTGTAAGTATTTATGATGTACAGAGATCAACATGTATTCGATTTTGTCTAGGTATGCAACAATATGGATAATTTATCAAGGCAATAACATCTATCTACTTGTAATGGTTTTTACGAACTCGATAGGCCTTATTGGTGTTTAACATTTAATTGAGAGTACCTTCTCAATGGGTTTCCTTCAAGTTTCAACACCTGCAGACTGGGTTCAAGCAAACCCTGCAAAAATAAGACGATGAAGCGACCAATTAAGCATAACAGCAAAAAATAACTTACGAATGAGAAAAATCGTAAGGCAAAATATATCTACAGAAACAGGGATCTTTATTCTTTAGCAATTTAAACTCTCTTGTCTTATATGTTTTCAGTTGAAACATGCCTAAGTCGAAGAAAGCAGCAACTTCGACTAATTCACCTAAAGAACATCAACTACTTGGCAATTTATAGCGCTCAGTATAATAAGATTAAATTATTTATTCATCGAACAAGGAAAAACTAAATTTTCAAGTTATTGGACATGCAGAAAAAAAGTTAATTCTTCGTCCAACAAATGGTAAACAATAGTAAGTATTAAAGAACGAAAGGGGAGTTGTGACAAACCAGATTTGGTGGAAGAGAAGAAATATTGTTGTCTGACAGGTTAAGCTCTGTAAGAGAAGTAAGATCCTTGAAGTTCTGCAGGGCGAAGGAAAAATACGGTCAGTATAAATTTATGGACTTTCTACCCGTAGAGTGCAGCATATAAAAAATCGTTAAACTTTGAGTCAAAGCCCATTCATTGAGGGAATTGACCTCTGGAATTGATTGAAGGGAATTTTGGCTCAAATCAAGAATCCGCAACTGCTGTAAAGTCAATATCTCCAACGGGAAAGCTGATATTTGCATCCGCCTGCCCAATCATGTACGAAAAGTGAATTTCATGCACGATAATCAAGTCTGTAAGACCTACCGTAACCCTACGAACGAACCTCAGGTAAAGCTCCTGCAACTCTGGTAAGCTTGAAAATGATGGGTTTTCGGGTAAAGAGCCTGTAGTGCCACTTAGATCCAGAATCTGGAGCTTGGAAACAGCTTGAAATCCATCTGATGGGATCTGTATAAAAGGAACTGGATCGTCAGAAGTATGAATATATACGCAAAAAGTTACATACGAAGAGCATGCAAGATAAAAGCTGTGGCCCGATTTTCTTTTGATATTTTGAGGAACCACATGCATGAATATGCTCGGGAAAAGAATCACGATATCCATCACATGATTGTACAAATCGACCGACTAAAAGCTCATATTGACAAGTTTGTGTAGAACTGTTCGAGTATGGAATTAAAGCGTAGATCCAATTGGCACATTGTTTTGGCGAGGGAGGCAAATAATCGTTTATATGTAGATTTGTAGATTTGACTGAAGCAATTTTCAATTTTGACCAAAGGTATTCATGTATTTACTATTCAGAAAGAATTTCCCTCGACAAATGTTTAAAATTATATTCACCTTTTTTAATGGATTACCATCCAGTTTCAAGCACAAAAGTTTGGTGAGGCAAGCCAAAACTGCAGCAGGCCATTCTTTTATTTTGTTCTTGGACAAAATCAAAGCCTGCAATTCAAATGTGTTTGTTGAGTAATTAATCACATGAATTTCTAAGTAACACCAAATACAAAGAAAACTGTGAGCACTTCTGCGGAAATCATAATAAATAAATAAAAAATAATAATAAACAAAAGATAAAACTTTATGATCCGGAATTCTTGTAAGGAGTGGGGAGCCTTCACAGTAATCTCGATACTCGAAGAATATTAACCACCAGATTACTGGCTACTACATTCAGCAAACAAAAACAAATGCCTCTCGAGAAAAGATTATCCATAAATCATCTTGATGGATTGTCAAACTCAACTAATTATGTTGGAGTTTTAAACAACAAGGACACGGCGAACGATGCATACTGCAAGATTAGAACCACCTTTGCATGGAAAGGAGACCTTTATGCTAGGAAAAAGACCATGCAATCTTCGTACTGTTTACCTCAAGGGAGACGCAAGATTGAAGCTCGGAAGGTAAGTCTTCAATCGAATTCCCTGAGAGATTGACTTTCGTAATGCTGCTCGACTTCCATACTTCTGATGGGACAGCTGTCAGGCCCATCCGAACTAAAGAAAGTTCCTGAAAAGTAATAATGTTGGAGATACTAAAACCCTTGGGAAGTAGACAAATAACAAAATCAGATTTAATTAGATTTTCTATCAAGATATACACTTTAATAGGGACCGCGTATTTGCATGCTGATGTCTGTCGTGTGAGATTTAGTTACGTCGTTATTTAGACGCGCGTAATCACTTATATCCCAGTGAACTTACCTTTGAAGAGAGAGATGACCGAGTAGCCATGCTGACAAAATCCTCTTTCACAGGAGTGGTTGCTACAGACTCTACATGCAAAATAATTCATCTAGATAAATGCTCAGATATCAAACACGCCAACTTGGAGCGCATTGAAATTTCGAAAGGGAAATACGGCAATTAGAGTCGGAAACAATTCGAAACTTAGGGTTGCACGATGCAAGTTAGTCAAATGTTGTCTCGTGAAAAACCAAGAAACCAGGTTCACCTTCATTTGCCGGGACTCTACTTCGGAGATACTTCAGTAGAGCAGGTGTCGGTCCATTTACCAAGGTGCTGAATAGGAATAAATTATTTAGTTAACTACTGAAGAAACACAAATTATGCTAAATAAGAAAAGGGGGAAGAAAAGGAATTGGTTCAGACCTCCGAAGTGTTCGCAGCGGATTACCAGTGAGTAAAAGTTTCCGCAATGTTGACATCAAGCCTAGATATGACATCTTAGCTCACATTAGCTTTTACATACGTTTAAACATAATTAGAGTGGAAAGGAAAACAGTGGCCACTTAAGCGATAAGATTTAGCTAAGTTGATGGAGAGTACAGAGCCCAGGTCGTAGTCCAGAAATTAAGGAAATTTGGCAGACGATAAATATAAAGTTGGTCTCTTCGTCATTATTATTTGGAAATAAGATGCTAATCATTACCGATCTCAGGAGGCAAGCCAGACAGGGAATTATTAGACAGGTCAAGAATTGAAAGACGCAAGCTGCACGCCTCCACGGGATATTCTTTCAACTGCATCCACAAAGAGACAATTGACAGAAGAACACAACTTAATAGACGAGATTGCCAAGATGAAAGAAGTAAAGAATCGGATTAAATTTTATACAACACTGGAGAGTCTCGAACGGGCACCTGGTTTGACTGAAGATCAAATGTCCCCAGCTGAGTCAACGATCCAATTTCTGCAGGCAATGAAGACAGTGCATTGTTCCTGTAATGAAATGAAACCAAGAAAAGAAAAAAATATGGATATATATTTGGATACCGAAAGGGCAATAGAGGGATAGCCGATAGCCGGTATCGAGAGCTACCAAATCATACATAAATTGACGAAGAAATTGAACTGACCCCATGTAAAACTCTAGAAGGGACGTGCAGGTTTTTATTGATGACGGGATCGCTGAAATTCCTGCCGAATATAAACTACATAAGATGATGCATAAATGAATACCCAGTAATAAGTGAACAAATAACGGATATCAAAACGGGAATCACTCACTGTTTTGGTGAAGGTCAAGCCTAATTAAACGCGAAAGGCACCCAATACTCTCTGGCATACTGCTTAGTAAATTTTTAGCTTTAAGAAATTAAAAGTAGAAACACTTTAGAAATTTATCGAGTGCAAGAAACTATAATAAAATTATAAACGTGTTTTTACATGCGTTGAGTTCCATTAGCATGGTGCACGATGCAATGAAATTATTAGACAGCATTTCCACCTTGTTTCCCTGTCAATAAGACGAATAACAAGATTAAAACCCATAAGTTATTTATCTTAATTGACATTATCATAAAAATACTTCTGCTAATATTTTCCTTACCTCTATATCCAATTTCGTTAATTTTGAACAATTCGCTAACTCTTCTGGCAAACTGGAAATTTTATTATTCGATGCCTACGAAAAATCAGCAAAAAGCTCTATTAGAAAAGGCATATGCCTCGTAAATTGGTATCAAAAGGGACACAAATAAACTTTTTGAGGTTCATCTAGCGAAGATGCATCACAACAATATATACCTTAAGCTCTGCTAAATTTAAGCAACGTCCAAGGGAATTAGGAAGGAAGCTCAATTTGTTATTCGAACAATCAAACCTGTCAACAAGAAAACGAGTCAAAACCTTCTGCCTAAGCATCAACACACCTCGTATATCTAATCAAACGATAATACCCTGTATAATAAATACGATTTCTTTATTCTTTCCGTCTGCACATTCGCTTTCCTCATTAAAATCATTTTACCTAAAGCATTAAAAATAGCATGTGAAAGTATTACGAGCACATACTTCACCAGAGAAGCTGCCGATCCAATTTCTTCGGGGATTTCCTCTAACGAATTAAACGAGACATCAAGTGATTTCAGCATTTGAAGCCTGCAATCGAGATTAAATAAATTTCAATTTCAAATCTCCGTTTCTCAGCTCAAATGTAAATTAATTTCATATAATTTTCATACTCTCCAATAGCTGCCGGGAGGCGCGTGAGCTTATTATGGCAAACATTCAGCACAACTAATAAAGGCAAATTTTTCAAATCTTCCTTCAGCGATTCAATTTCATTATGAGCTAGAATCAGCTTCTGCAGCTCCACAGCCTGCAATTACCCCACACGAACACCAATAAATTTCACACGTGCAAAACGAGATTATCGTGTGTAATTAGTATCGACGACAAAAATAAATAAAAATAAAAAATTAAGTAAAATTACCTCCCACCATTTCTCATCGCCGCCGATGGCGTCCATACTTTTGTAAACCTCATCGGGCACTTCGCTGTAATCAGTAATTATATAATACAGGAAAACATGAGTGAATCTTCGTGTTTCGTATATACAATGCAGCAAATTAAAATTTAAAAAATAAAAAAATGAGATGCATTTTCAGCGGTGAAATCGGAGTTTGCGTAATCTCGCCTGAGGGAGCGATTGGAGAGGTTGAGAGAACCAGAGGCGCGTGCAGCTTTAAGGACTCGATCCATGGCGGATTTGGTCTCCTCTTCGGAGATCGGATGATTAAATTAGATTGATCATTTGGTTTTGTTTGGAGTTAAGCTACCAATTAACAAATCTCACTGTTTTCCGCTTGAAGATGATGATACAGGTTCAATCGCCTTCGGCTCTTTCTCCTGCAGTTGTCTGCAGTTTCAGTATCGCGTTTGACGAACGCGATTTTTCGTATGCTTTTCTTTTTTTGTTTTTAAATGGAAAAAGCGATTTCGGGCCCAAATAAAATAGTGGGACTAAAATTACGACTATTCATCTCACGGGGAATATAAGACCATCTAATTTTAATCGGACTCCTTCGACCCTATACCCGGTCATAAATACCGGATGGATCTTCTGCCGCTACGTGTTACTTTTTATATTTTGTAATATACTCCCCTACTAGGGTTTATCTTTAGGGGTTTTAGAAAGAAAAAAAAAAAAAAAGGACACGTGGCAGCAGAAGACCCACACGGTGTTTACCACCGGGTGTAGGGTCAAAGGAGCCTTTTAATCGCTATATCTTACTAACTATGTTCAAGAGCCCATTCTACACAGTCGATTTTGGAGACAATTTAACGGTAATTAAGTAGCACTTAACTCCTTTATAGTTTGGACATTTTGCACATGACCCCATTATGGTATGAAATTAGACACATAATCCATCGAGGTTTGATGGAGGTAGCTTCAGTTACATTTCTCATCCACTTTAATGGCAAGTGAAGCTCACTCTCCAAAATATTTAAAATAGAGAGTGAGTGTAGAAAAATGTCAAACTAATTCTTATAAAAGACCAAAATATCCAATTGCTTACTATTTTTCTTTTCTTTTTAAATTATTCTTCTATTTGGATTAAATTGAAATGATATTTTTCGAACAGTTTATCATTTGATTCGAAATTCAAGAAATTAATTTTAATTTTAGCATTTGATTTTTTTTAAATTTAATTCTCATTTCAACTTTAGAGAAATGTTTTTTAGATTTTTCCAAAAGAATAAAACAAATTCAAGACTTTGTTTCTTAAAAAAATAAATTGGATAACAGTTATAATATAATATATTATATAAAAAATAGTAAATCATAATACTCATAATTAATAATAATATTAAAGGTTTGAAATATGTAGAATTATTTTACAGAATTATAATTGAACAAAGAAATTGATAGGTCATAAATTTATATCGAGTTTAATTATTTTATATTTGATTTGTAGCATATGAGATTTTAAAATTGATTTCTAAAAATGAATAGATTGTCAACCATTCAATAACTAGTATTATATAACTTTTGTGCTATAAAATAAAAAAAAAACATAATAATATATTATATTTTTCATTTTACAAAAAAATTGCATTAAACTTTTCATTTTATATACTAGTTATTTTTAAATTAAAAGAGAAATTTTAACTTGATATATGGTTACAACTTGGCTAAACTGTAGGGATAATTTAGTCTTTTTCAGTTTTCTGTTAATGGAGTGCAAAATGTCCAAATAATAAGAGGTTAAGAGGGTGTTTGGCTAAGCTTATAAGTAGGGCTGTGCGTTGGTTGGTTTGGTTAAAAACCAGGCATAAAACCAACCCAACTCATCCAACCAACTTTGGTAAATATTGGAAACCGTTATCGACCCAACTTACATGGGTTGGGTGATGGTTGAAAACCAATTTAATGGGTTGGTTGGTGGTTTGGTTGATGGGTCATCCATCTAAATATTTTTTAATTTTTTTTTAATATTTTATTACTTGTTACAACGCTATATCTTTTATAAATTAAATGCGACTAGTTCAATAATATTCAAATAAAAGATTCAAAACATTACGGGCATATATATTGCAATTAAACATAAATAATTCAACAAATAATAATCGTCCAAATATTTAGACTGTATGTCTTAAAATTAAAATAGTTCAAATTAGATAATTAGGTTAGATTTATTGCTTTTAGAATTTTGGTCAATATTAAACAATTTAATAAATGTGATATAAAATAGAAATTTGAAATTAAAAATATTAAATTTTAATTAAAATTAATAAATAATAAATTAATGAATAAAGTTGGTTGGCCGATATTAACCGACTAACCAACTTTTTAGCATATTAGAAACCATTATCGACCCAACTATACATGGGTTGGTTGACATTATCGACCCAACTTAAATGGGTCGGTTGATGGTTGATTAACCATCACAAATTGTGGATCGAAAATGGGTTGGTTGATGGTTAAAACCGATCCATGCACAGCCCTACTTATAAGATGTTAAAAGGAGCTTATAAGATGTTTTAGAGCTTATAAGCTCTTCCAAAGTGTTTGGTAATTTTTTTAAAAAAGATCTTATTTTTTTAAAAAATAAGCTGTTGGAGAGCAAATAAGATCTTTTTAAAAAAGTACCTCTACCCCACCTTTTTATTTAAGATCTTATTATGAGTAAAAATAGGAAATAAGCTAATTATCCAAACACTCTAAAAATTAATCTAAAAAATAAGACGTAACAGCTTATCAGCTCTTAAAACATCTTATCAGACGTAGGAGCTTATCAGCTGTTTAAAATAAGCTTACCCAAACACCCTCTAAGTTCTATTTACCCATGATTTAACTAATATATAACTAAATTAAACCAAATTATAGAAAAAGCAAATTAAGGAGCAAGTAAACAATTAACACGGACATTAATCAAATTAAAAAGGATTAGGATTTTATTTTTTCCTTTGTCTCTCGTATTCCTACGCAATTCAATCAAGAACAAAGCTGCTTAAGTTTATGCACTTAATAAAATAAATAGAAGAAATAATCCAAAATCAATTTTGGATTGATATTAAGACGGTAAAGTCCGAATTGAGAAAATGTATGAGATACAAGTTGAGTTGAGAAAATGTATGAGATGAGTTGTGGCCTCCAGAGAGAGAGGATAGAAATATTGAACTTCATAAAATTTGCTTGAATATTTTTTCTCCAATTTGCTATTATTTCTTTATTTACAACATTTTCGCTTCTCTTGGAACATCTATTCTTCTTTTTAGACTATGCACATAGCCCCCTGGAACCCCATCCCAAACCCATGAATTTCTAATTTCATAGTAAAGATCTCCTTTGTCATACCCAATTCAGCTCATCTTACAACAACTTAGAGCCTTACTACTACTTCTTTTTATAATTTAATTGATTGATTTACAAATAAAATTATACTCATATTTATACTATCCACCTCTCTAATGGATGTGGTGGACTAATTTAATCAATACGACCTGAATTACTCTCTAGAGCAACACATATATGTTATAGGTACATTATATCCTATAAAGTTCCTAAAAAGAATTTACAACTTGGTTTTAAGAAAAAATAAAAAAGATCTGATATATTTATATTTCATCTAAACTTCTATTAATTTTCTACATTGATTGAGAATCCTTTTATTATCTAAGTAAGTGTGACAAGTTTGTGAGTTGACTTTTATTGTTTCAACTTCACCTAACAAGCCCATGATTTAAGACTTCAAGTATTTCATGAGTAGCTGTAAAAAAAACATTATTTATATGTATATATATATATATATATATATATATATATATATATATATATATATAACATCAAATATTTTTCTTAATTTATCTAAAATAATATTACAATAGTTTTATATGAGTTTATTTAGATAATAAATCTAGTCATATTGGACTTGAAATTTTATTTTATTATTGCAAAAGGAACAGGTGTTTATGAGAAATTGGAGGCCTTAGGCAAGTTTTATGAATTTGTGAAAATGGCCCCCTATTTTTATTGTATAATGTACACATTAATTTATTCTAACGAACACAACTGGACAATAATTTTTTGATTAACAGTGAAAATTTTTGGAGAAAATATTGACGAAGTTAAAGTAAATCAAAAGTCTACGGGTCAGACACATAACCTTGATTTTTTTTTAAAATATTCATTAAAATATTGTTGAATAAGTAAATATACATAACATAGAAAATAGTCGACCGGAGAGAGTTATTGCTTTTATTTTGGAGAGGTTCAAAAAATATAATACACCTTTATTGACTTATATACCAAAATAAATGATGCGACATTTGTTGTATAATAATTCTAAGGACATTGAACATGCATTTAGTGTACCTAACTACTAATTAATTAGTGGTTGAGGAAATTGTGCAATGGCTTTTTTTCTCTCATTAGTGGCATGTGAAGTAAATAAATGCCGGCAATATGTCGGGCCGGGCCGACCCGTTTGGCTCCGGACTGAATCAACAGTGGTTGAATCTTTGATTTTGCTGGTACACTGCAGCTATCATCAATTTTTAATACTGATTTGATTCATTTCTAAATTCTGCTCAATCTTGATATTCGGTTCGGTATTTTTTGGAATCCCGTTATTCGATACGGTGTATACCGTATCCTATCGAATATCGAAATATTTAATAAATATTTATTTTTTTCTTTTATTTTAAATTATTTAAGGCTATAACAAATTATAAAATACATTTGGATTGATATATTTTTGCAAATGTTCACAAACTAGCCTCTATTGATTACCAATTTTTGTTATTAGGGTGGATTATTGAAATTTGAATATTAAATTCAGAATTAATTTGTTTATATATATATTTTTACATTTTTTAGAATATTAAAATTATAATTTTGGTACCGAAAAAATTGAATTTATACGGCAAAAATCGTACATAACCCAACAGTTATGTGCAATAAACGGTACAAATTTTCGAAGTACTGAAATTTCGGGACGAGATTACCGAATGAACATCCTCTAATGTAACAAATCCAATAACTCAAACAAAAATAAGTAGTTGGATTTAGTTTAGTTAATTGCACCGGCCAAGTAATTAATCCAAGTTCAAAGTCCAAGATTATCCATTATTACTTTACTTAATTACTATTTTACCCTAATCTTTGACTTTGAATTTTTGCACTTGTTAATCTTGAAATACATAACTTTAGACCTATGTCTATCATTGTGATTGTGACACATCAATCCTAATCAACATTATTTGGTCCAAAATCATGTAAGAGGAAATCTGTTAAAATAAATAATTATTTGACATGTTGGTGACTATGTGTGTTATTTCGATATAAATACTAAATCGCATCAAAATATTGTTAGAATTTGATTTTTTTTACTAATAATTTTAGTTAATAAACAATAAATTATAGTGTAAAAATAACAATATAAATTGCAGATCCGATTTGATGCAATATTTTTAATTGTTGAATTTATTAATCGTCTATTTGGATCCACGTTGTATTCATTTAGTTTGGTTTTTCATTATTAAAAGTTTAAAACAATAACTTAATAATCTTACTTGGTGGTTAAATTGTACTACATAGTATATATTTTACATACACTAATGTAGCTAACATAGGATCCCGGCGTTTCTTAAATCCTTATTATATTATTCATAAATTTTCGTGTATAACTTTCGCCCAAGAATTGTTTTAGCCCATATATTCTCCGGGACATAAAACAATAGTTTCGCTAGCGACTATATATAACTCGCAAATCATGTGAGATATATAAATTATTTTAAGTTTATTATAAAAAAAAAAAAACCGTTTGTTTGGGAAATTACAGCCACCCCCTCCTTTTAAATATTTTTATATAAAATTTATGTAATTCGGTTATTTATCGAACAAATCGTATATTCAGTTCGGTAAACGGTATGAAATGTTGGCGTACCGAAATTTCGGTTTAGTTTTACCGAATTAACATCCCTAAATTTACCTCTGGAGGGGTCTTTTCGTAAGATAATACATAGTTGAGGGGGTGGCTGCAGTTATCCAAACAAGAGGGGATTTTTCGTAATTTGACCATAACTCAGAGGTGGCCGTAATTTGCCATATTTTAAATAACAAACAAAACAAATCAACAAGTAACAAATTACAGTTAAACATCTATAAATTAATAAAATCAGACTAACAAAATTCTATTAATTTAACTAAATATTAAATTACCGAGCTAATAATTTAATACATTTTTTGTCGAGTTAGAACTATAAAAATTTATTATTTAAAGGAGATTATTAATATATCGAGTGCAATGGAGGGTCTACTATTTAATGTTATTATTTATATAATTTATTAATTAATTATTATTAATAATAATTTATTTATGGAAAAAACCTTACAGCAGCAAACTGGCAACTGGTGGAAATGCTGGCAAGAAGACGACGTCGTACGCGCACAAACGCCACCTCTTACTAAATCCCTGTGAGCTGTCCCATTCTTTTCGGAGAAGAAGAAGAAAAAAGAAAAAAAATAAATAAAAAATTGTTGCCGGTGCAGACAGAGCTCCGTCAATTTCGCACACTCCCCCTGAAACCACAAATCACACACTCTCATCACTCAAACATATACATACATATATTTAGTGCACACACACACACAGAAATCAGATTGGTAAGAAGTTTCTTGAAGCTGCTGTTCTTAGTTCAGAAGAATTTATTCTCTTGTCAATCAAGAAAATACTCGGATTAAAAAAAACCCATTTTCCGAGGTAGTAATTAGTTCTGTTTGCATTTTTTTTTTTCTGAGGAATATCTGAAAAAGAAAAGGGAAAAAAAATGTTTCTTGATTATTGAACTTCTCCACCAAAATGGGTTATTACCCAATGATTACCCGTACGAGGTAGTTGCAGAGATTACCCAAAGGTGGAGGATTTATAGTTTGTGGAGTTTGTAAAGATTCAATTTTTATGTAAAGATTCAATTTTTAATTAGCAAGAATGTCTGAATCGGAGAATGGGAAAGAGCTTAGGTCACTGGCCTTAACACCGACATGGTCCGTTGCTACTGTACTAACCGTATTCGTCGCCGTTTCGTTGCTCGTCGAGCGCTCGATTCACCGCTTGGGTAATGTGAGTCGCTTTCCCTTGTTCTTCATATTCGATTTTGGTTTCAATTTTGAGTGTAACATTTGAATTTAACTCCAACAAGAAGAAACAAAAAAACAATAAAGTTATGTTCTTTAGTTTGTTTTTAGGATATGGCAAATTACGGTCACTGTCGCCCCGGAGGTAAGATTAAATTACGAAAAACTCCCTCATGTTTGGGCAATTACAATTACTTCTCGACTGTGTATCGTGTTACACGTCCACCTTTACTGTGTAAAATTTACCTATTGAAGGAAGGGGTTTTTTCGTAAGACAATACATAGTCGAGGGGTGGTTGTAATTACCTAAATAAGAGTGGTTTTTTCGTAATTTGATCTTATCCCGGAGAGGTGGCCGTAATTTGCCCTTTAAATTACAAAACCCCCCTCGTGTTTGGGTAATTACAATCATCCCTCAACTATGTATTGTTCTTACGGCGTCAATTTTACCTATTGAAGGAAGGGATTTTTCGTAAGACAATACATAGTTGAGAGGTGGTTGTAATTACCAAAATTAGAGGGGTCTTTTTGTAATTTAATCTTACCTCGGAGAGGTGGCCGCAATTTGCCGTTTAGGTAAGATCAAATTACGAAAAACTCCATGTTTGGGTAATTACAATCACCCTCAACTATGTATTGTTCTCACGGTGTCAAATTTACCTATTGAAGGAAGGGGTTTTTCGTAAGACAATACAATACATAGTTGAGAGGTGGTTCTAATTACCAAAATTAGAGGGGTTTTTTCGTAATTTGATCTTACATCAGGGAGGGAGGTGGCCGTAATTTGGCCTTTAGGATATGATGTTAGATTTTCAGACAAAAGATAATTTTACTTCATCTTCTTGCATAACATAAATAAGCAGTTTTAAACTATAATATGATTCCCGATTTCAAATGACTTATGTAACTAACTAACAAATGCATTAAACAAAAAAAAAAAGGGTTGTGCATTTTCTTGAGATGCTGATGTCATATTCCGCGAGCTTACGCTTTTCCGACCATTTGACAGTGGTTGAAGAAAACCGATAGAAAACCTTTGGTTGCAGCTATGGAGAAAATGAAGGAAGGTAATATAATATCTGTTACATTACGCAAACACGTTCGACTCTTTTTTTAGACTCTTACGCCTCACTTTTGTTTTCGTCGTAACTTTTTTCTCTACAGAATTGATGCTTCTTGGATTCATCTCTCTCCTCCTCACAGCAACTTCGAGTATTATATCCAATATTTGCATACCCTCGAAATTTTACGACAGCACATTTTCTCCGTGTACGAAAAAAGACGTCGACGAAGAAAGAGAAAATAGTAATTCAAATAGTCGTCGACTTTTGATGACCTTCTTCGGTTTCGGTTCTCAATCGCATAGGCGGGTTTTGAATGTGCTGAACCAAAATACCTGCCGAGAGGCGAGTAATTTAATTCAAAATGCGAACTTGGCGTTTTCTTGATTTATTATCATGGGGTTTAAGTTGTTCGTATCGGAGTAATTCTTTGGTAATTTAATTAATAATTTATGTGATTGAATTATTTCCGTGCAGAATTACGAGCCCTTTGTGTCGTACGAAGGACTCGAGCAACTCCATAGATTCATATTTGTTATGGCAATTACTCACATTTCTTACAGCTGCTTAACTATGTTGCTTGCGATTGTTAAGGTAATATTTTTTTATTCGATTATTCAATTTTTTTTATTTGCAACTATTTTTTTGCAATATTGGTTTGACGTGAAATTATCGCCTCGATTTTGTTATTTGCTATATTTTTTTCAAGGGCATGTCGAAAAGAATTCTATATCATTCGTCTCGATACGTGTTTTTTACTTATTTGTGGTAAAACAATTATCGCAGATACACAGTTGGAGAGTATGGGAAGACGAGGCTCAAATGGACAGACATAATTCATTAAGTGGTAATTCCTCGGAGAGTTTGTTTATACCGATTTTTTTTTTTAATTTATTAACAAGTCAGTAAATAAAATACAACAATAATTTTATCGGTTGCAGAAATTACGAGAGCGCTGACATTTCAAAGACAATCGACTTTTGTCAGAGTTCACACATCGAGCCCTATGGATCGGAACAGCTTTCTTGTTTGGGTGGTGGGTCCCACTTCAAATTTCACGCAAATTTTCAGAAAATAACGATTTCTAGATGTTCGATAATCTAGTTATTCGATATACTACGAATGAAGATTCTTGAATTTATTTTTTTCTTTATTAGGTACTATCATTTTTATATTCCACATTCATTCTAATTAGATACTACGGTTTTAAATATATACGCAGACTTGCTTCTTCCGGCAGTTTGGGCGTTCGGTGGTCCGTGCCGATTATCTTACCCTTCGCCAGGGGTTTATTACGGTATATATATATATATATATATATATATATATATATATATATATATATATATATATATATATATATATATATATATATATATATATATATACATATACATACATCTGTAAACATGCAACTTCATTATATCATTTTCTATAAAAATTATTTTCCTTGAAAAAAAATCAATTAATTACTTTTGTTTTCTTATTTACGGCAGAACCACAACCTCACATCAAAATACGATTTTCACAGCTATATGATTCGATCGATGGAGGAAGAGTTTCAAAGGATAGTTGGTGTTAGGTAACGAAAATCTAATTTGTTAAAATTGTCGATAGCATAATAAGAAGCTTAACTTATTTCGATTTTATCTAAAGTGCAAATTCGGTAGCAAAAAAATATGGTTTTCTTGGAAGCTTTATATTTATATGTTTTCCGTTTTTCGATGAATATTTACAGCGCTCCGCTCTGGGGATTCGTTGTAGCTTTTATGCTGTTTAATGTAAAAGGTAAGCTAGTTTTTAATCAACTTTCATTATTTTTCATCTAACTTTTTTTAAGGAAATAATGAAAGAATCATGGGTAAATTACGAAAACCCCCCTCATGTTTGGGTAATTACAACCACCCATCATCTATAAAAAAAACCACCCATCATCTATAAATCTTCTTACACGTCCACTTTTATGGTGTAAAATTCAACAGAATCTTCGAGATTCCGTGGAATGTTTTCTAGTTTGTACTCGTTTTGTGCAAAAATGCATTTTCCGATGCACTGCAATCTTATATATACAAAAGCCAAGAGACAGTCTTATGATCTTCTTATTTCAAAATGTGGAGGAGAAAACGGGTGCAAATTGGAGAATATTCTACATAATCTAGAATATTCCACTCAATTTGACACTGCAAGGGTGTACGTGTAAGAAAATTCCTAGTTGAGGGATTGATTGTAATTACGCAAACATGAGTTTTTTTTTTTCTTCGTAATTTGACCTTACCTCTGGGGTGACCGTAATTTACCCAAGAAGTATATATGTTTGACTTGCTAATCTGTGGAATTTATCGACTTCGTAATTTGCAGGATCTAATCTCTATTTCTGGATTGCACTTATTCCCGTCACCGTAAGTGTCATAATCGGAATCATATAACTAGCGAGGGAGAGAGTAAAAAATTGAAAATAAAAATTAGGAGAGTATTTTTTTTCAGTTGATGCAATTTTTATTTATTTATATTTTTTTTCGTTTGCAGCTTGTTCTACTTGTGGGCACGAAACTGCAACATGTTATAGCAACATTAGCATTAGAGAGTGCGGGAATAACCGGGAGCTTTTCCGGACCTAAATTTAGACCCCGAGACGAACTTTTTTGGTTCGATAAACCCGAATTATTGTTAACATTAATTCATTTCGTCCTTTTCCAGGTTGCCAATTTCAAATATAATTTTAATTTAATAATACTCGTACCCCGGATATGTATTTTATACTAACACTAATCTTTCTATTTCAACAGAACGCGTTTGAGCTTGCTTCGTTCTTCTGGTTTTGGGTATATTTATTTCCCTCTCCCCCCGATTTTCATTTTTTTAATTCTCGAATTTACGGGAATTTTTCTAACATAGGTTTGCCTTTCCAATTACAGTGGCAATTTGGGTACGGTTCTTGCTTCATAAAGAACCATTCCCTTGTGTATTTTCGGTTAATTGTCGGGTAAGTATAATTATCTCGTCTTTGTTAAGACAAAAGAAAATCGTATACTATGTTCGGTACTAGAAAATGCTAAAAGAATTGTATTACTTTTCTAGGTTTGCGGGACAATTTTTATGCAGCTACAGCACATTGCCACTCTACGCACTCGTTACTCAGGTACGAACATACTAACTAACACATGTCGTAAAACTATAATTTCATCTTCGATTTATATAATACTTATAAGGCCTCGTTTGGCTAATACGATAAACCATGATTCATTAAATTGAGACCTTGTAAGATTACAAATAACTAGGTCTTGGCTTAATTTCTTTGTGGCAACCAAACGAGGCCTAGTTATATTCATTTATACATTCTATTAGGGTTGAAAACCGGACCGATTGGATCGGAATTAGCACTTTCGGAAAATTTCTAGTTTTTTCGGAAGTGAAAAAACTAATTCCAATTCCGTTCCAAAAAATCGGGAAAATAGGATAGGAATCGGAATCGGCGCAATTCAGAATTTTCATTTTTTTTAGTCGCGTATAATATAAAATACATAATAGTATTGTTATAGAGTACTTGTAATTTTCGAAAAAAAAAACCGGAATTTTCGGAAATTAAAACCGGGTAAAAAATTGGACTCTAATGTGAATCCCAATTCCATTAAGAAAATCTGAAATCGGAACTTTCGGAATTCGAAATGAAAAATATTGTTCCAGAATCGGAAATATTCAGATCAAAATCGGCCGGAATTCGAAAATTTGCGACCGAATTTTCTTTAATATATTTCTTTTTATATATACAGATGGGAACAAATTATAAAGCAGCTCTAATCCCGCAAAGAATACGAGAAACAATCCACGGATGGGGAAAAGCAGCTAGAAGACGAAGAAGAAGACTAGGCATTTTCGCCGACGATTCGACTATTCACACAGACACGAGCACCGTCATATCAGTCGAGGAATACAATGACGACACTAATGAGTTGACCGATAGTCCTCGATTTTCGCTTCAATCACGGTCGCAAATCGAGCTTCAGCCGACTTTTACTAATGCCGCCGCTAGTGATCACTCTCTGCCGCCATCAACGGCGGTGGTGGCTAATGAAACCTCGAGCCGAATAGGTACGCCTCTTCTCCGGCCGTATGATTCGATTTCTTCGCCGGTTTCTCTGAGGATTCCCCCGGAAATGGTGCCGCGGTCTTCATCGATGCCACGTTAAAGGGTTTTTATTTTTTAGTTTTTTTATTAGAGGTATTATTAGTTGGAATATATATATATATATTTGGTAGATGGGAATTAGGTATGAGAAATGGTGAATGTTGTTGTGTAAGAAAAAAAATTTCATATACGTTACGTTGTATAAAGTGCTCGATATATTTTCAGATTCGATCGCTCGATCAAGTAGATAGAAAAAGGCGATGATTCGATGCATACACATTCAAGCAAAATCTACTCTTTCACTTACAATTACGAATATAAACACTTCAATCAACGAATATCGACATCTACTAATTTGACCGTCAGAGTACTAACTTTGGCGTTAGTCTGGATTCTGGTCAGAGCCTCTCAAGTAATCCATCGATCGGTCAACTCATGAGAAGCACCTGAAAATATATATTCAAACGTCATGGCTTTAATTCTATTGAAATAAATGAATTCAGATTATTAATCTACGTGCGTTTACCTTAAACGACACTTAATTACAAAAAAAAATCGAATAGTATTATAAATTGAAAATTTAAAAAATGACATATAGTATTTATAATTATGATTCACAAATTTGTTAATAATAATAAATCATTAGTCACGCTCACTTGGAGGATATGAAAAGACGAATTTACCCTTATATATAAAGCGCAGTCCCAACCCTCTTTCTCTCTCTCACTCTCAATTGCGCTCGTTCTTTGCGGCCCCACTCGCTTCGGACAGTGGCCACTCAGCCCTCCTCAAAAGTCAGCGGCGGCGACGACGCCCAAAACCTTCACTAACGCCGCCGTGCCTTTAACCTCCGGTACGCATCCTCCTTTTACAAGTTTTGAATTTCGTTCTATTTTTTTTTCCATGTACAGATCAGAAATGATCTTCGACCTTTATGTGTTCAATTCTATGGGTCTCTCTCTCTCTCTCTCTCTCTCTCTCTCTCTCTCTCTCTCTCTCTCTCTCTCTCTCTCTCTCTCTCTCTCTCTCTCTCTCTCCATGTTAATCAATGCCGTTGCCGGAAATTGGAAATCCCTAATTTATTTTAAAATTGTTTTAGCTTACATATGCTTAATTGTATACTTCAAGGGTAGAACATAAACCATAAATTAGAAATTAAAAATAAATAATAATAATAAATCCTGTAGAAAAAGAGAATTGGGGTAATCAACGCATAGTTTTTGTGCGGAAATGATTTTTAGGGCAAGTACATAATTTAAATGTCTATAATACGAAGTAATTTCGTTAAGGTTTTCGTATTGGGAAAATTCAATTTTGGAAATTTGTTGAATATTTATTCAATCGAAAAATTCCGATTTAACTTAATTGAGGATATACTAATACGGACACGTATTCGACTTCAGGGGATCTTCTTGACATTTAAGACGAATTCAAGGTCTCGTTGTTGCTCTGAGTTTGACGGATTATGAGATTGATGGTGATTTAAATGAATTTACCAAGTAGTTATTCAAGGTTTTCGTATTGGGAAAAGTCGATTTTGGAAATTGGTGGATAATTATTCAATTGATTAATCCGATTTAACTTATTTAACGATATACTAATTCTAATTCACACTCGTATTTAAACCTCAGGGATATCTTATTGTCATTTAAGCTGAATTCGAGGTCTCATTGTTGCTCGGGATTTGATGGAGTATGAGATTGATGGTGATTTAAATGGCGAGGTAGTTGGAAGTTCGACTAATTTCGAATCAAGAACAGAAGACAACGATATCGATAACGATAATCCAATTCTGGAAAGTTCTGCTGATGTGGCGTTTCATCAAGAACTAGAAATTAAGGTCGACGATGAAGATTCTTCAGACAGGGAATTGTTCCGACTAGACGAGTTGCAAGACGTCAATTGTTCAACTCCGACAGACGAACCCTACGTGGGCCAGGAGTTCGATTCCGAAGCAGAAGCGCATGCATTTTACAACTCTTACGCGACGAGGGTCGGTTTCGTAATCCGCGTGAGCAAGCTTTCTCGATCGAGGCGCGACGGGTCCGCCATTGGCCGAGCCCTTGTCTGTAATAAAGAGGGTTTCAGAATGCCAGATAAGCGCGAGAAGATAGTAAGGCAGAGAACCGAGACTAGGGTTGGTTGTAGAGCGATGGTTTTGGTTAGGAAAATAAATTCTGGTAAATGGATTGTGACGAAGTTTGTGAAGGAGCACGCGCATTCTCTTACACCCGGTAGAGGTCGTAAAGATTTAATTTACGATCAATACCCTAACGAGCATGATAAAATACGGGAGCTTTCGCAACAGCTGGCGATTGAGAAGAAGAAAGTCGCGACGTATAAACGGCATTTGGAAATGATCTTTGATCATATTGAAGAGCACAACGAATCTCTTGCGAAGAAGATTCAAAGCATTGTGAACAATGTTAAAGAGATGGAATCGAACGAACAACTAGGTCAAAGACATTGTTAACGCGTAATTTCGCGCGAGAGGTATGTGGAATTCTGTTGGATGGAGGAAGTTTCTAGAAGTATAATTTTGATTGATTTTTATTTTTCAGAACTTTTTACCCTCCTCGGATATGAATTTGATGATTAGAAGTCGGTTTGCATCTATCCGTTTTTTTAGTCATGTGTACATTTTTCGTAGGAATAGTGGGTGCAGAATGTGTATCGGTCGGTGTGTGCTGTCAAATTGAGAGGCTGTTAAATGTCTTGTGAAATTCGAAAATTTTGATAAATAATTATCAATTTTACTCAACAGGGGGAAAACACCTTTCTTTTACGACTGTGGTTTTCGATTTTGTTTAGTGAATTGGTTATTTTTTCGAACAAATTCATTGGAATGTGATATTATTTTGCATGGAATTCTACCGGCTCTTTTGCTTAATGATCTAAGGAATATTTTTTTATCATCGGAGTTTTGAATTATTCGTTCGCCTATTTTTCTATTATTTGGTAACTAATCCATTTTCCGGCACCTGAATATATATTATAGGGTAAATTACGGCCACTGTAATGTCGAATTACGAAAAATCCCATAATGTGTGGGTAATTACAATGACCTCTCTTAACTATGAATCTTCTTAAACACTCGTCTTTCTGGTGTCAAATTTAGTGGAATCTTTTAGAATATGTGGAATATTCTCTAATTTGCACTCCGTTTTATCGCATTCGAGTTCCACATTTTGAATTTGAAAGAAGATGATCATAAGATGTGTCTCTTGGCTTGTAAATATCAGATTGTGGTGCATCAAAATTGCATTTTCACATAAAACGTGTACAAACTAGAGAATATTCCACAAAATTTAGAAGATTATGTTGAACTTGACACCATAAAGAGAATATTCCATAAAATTTAGAAGATTATGTTGAACTTGACACCATAAAGTGTGTAAGAAGATTCATAGTCGATGGAGTGGTTGTAATTACCCAAACATAAGATATATTTTCGTAATTTGATCTGACTTCAGGGAATGGTTGTAATTTGCCATATATATATATATATATATATATATATATATATATATATATATATATATATATATATATATATATGAAGTGAAATAAGATTTTCCATGTTAAAAAAAATGATAATTATACAAATTCAGCATATAATTTAAATGAAAATTAACCCTATATATATATATTCTATCTTACAAGTTACAAAGCATATTGAATGTTTCATCATCAACAACAATTCCATCACTTTTCATCATCTCCAAAACCCAAGATGCATCTCTCCCAACTCTCACACTTGCCCTAATCAAAGCATGGTACATTTGTCTATTCACAGGAATCACTGTCCTAAGTGACAAAACAAAACCCTCCACTTCTTCAATCCCACAATTATCCCCAATCCAATGTAATAACCTAGTCACCAAACCGGGTTTCGGCATCCACTTCAACTTATCTCCCTTCACCGCCAAAGCTTCCTTCATACACTCAAACGCCTTCTCCATGTTACCGTTATCCACATACCCCGAAGCGACAATCGACCAGCTATTCGGAATCGGCTTCTTCCCCCTTTCCACGATATTCCGAAGCATCAATTCCGATTTCTCGACTTGACCCTTTTGGCAATACCCGATAAGGAGTACGTTCGGCACTCTAAAATCGTACGTATGGCAGCAAGAATCCCATTCCGCTAGCACTTCCTCGGCCGTTTCGAACTCTTCGATCTTCACCAAAGAACCCAAAATCGTAATATAATCCCTATTAATTTGCTTCTTACAAACGACTTTCTGCAAAGCCCACAATCTCATCATCTCGTTTTTATCTCCAATATGAGCGTAAAGTGAGATTAAGTGATTATAACCAATAGCATCCTTTTCGAGCTTTTGTTCCAACTTCTTCATACAAGTCAACGCTTTCTCCTTCTCGTTTCCCTTTACGAAAAAATAGGCCGCTATTGAATACGTTGCCCAGTCAAGAGACAAGCCCCCGTTTTCTAACTCAACTTCTTCTAGAAGCTTCTCCATGCCAATAAGATCGGATCTTTCGCCAAACGAGCTTATGCACACTCTGTAAGTGAAGTTGTTGGGGGCAACTCCGTAATTCCTCATCTCCGAGAGAATCTCGGGGATTTTCTCGAGTTGACCGACTTTCTTGTAGAGTACCATGAGATTGTTGTAAGTGAGAGACGTTCCGCCGTACCCCATTTCTTTCATTGTCTGTATGTGGACAAGGGCTTTCGATAAGAGAGAACTTCTTACGTAACAGCTCAATAGAGCACCGTAGGTCTTTTCGTTTTTGTCTTCTTTGGGTAAATTACCAAAGTAGCCCTCGGCAGCTTCCAATCCGTGGACGACACCAACTAGATCCAAATGCACTGCTTTATCACTCGGTGACAATTTAAAGGAACCGTTACGACTAACCCACTCGGATATCTGCAATAAGCGGGGCTTAGTTACTAAATGCTGTCTAAAAGACTATCAATACAATCATTCTGCTCGGGGATTAAGTGAGAAAAGTACAGATTATTTACGTATGTATGTGTGTGTGTGTGTGTGTGTATATATATATATATATATATAATTTCAGAACAATCGCCCAACACATAGGGAAAATTGTAGTTTTGGTTCTCTATGTTGGCCTATTTAGGAATTTAGTCTTCTAACTTGTCATGTTTCAGTTTTACATGCAATAACTTTGCAAATATAGTATTTTTAGTCCCATTTTGCATGATTTTTAATTTTACGACGCGACGAATAAACTCGACTCGACGCATTTTACTTATACAGACGCTTGGAAATTTACAAAATTCGACATCTAACTTACCATTCGTAAAACTTCAATTAAGTGAGACGACTCATCTATAAATCAAATTAGAGGAGCATTTACAATTTTCAAGTGTCCATATAAATAAATTTCTACGCGTTTGTTAAGTACATCACTAAAATTCAAAATTCGAGTGCAATAGGACTAAAAATACTAATTTTGCACAATTATTGCATGTAAAAATTGAAATATGACTAACTTATAGGACTAAATCACTAAAGAGACCAACATATAGGACCAAAATTACAAATTTCCCCCAACACATATCCAATTTCTCAAAGAAATTTCACTAAAAAAAAATTGAAATGAAATAAAAAACCTGAAGAGCCTGAGAAAAACGTTTGCGGCTACGGAGATCCCGAATAATGCGCTGGAACTCGAGGGGGTTGATCTCTCTGCCTTCGGAGACCCACTGATCGAGCACCAAAACGACGTCGTAATCCCGCCGGACGGGGCTGATTCTGGAGAACAAATTTCTACTCCGGGAAGCTGAGTATTTCGACGCATTTCCATTCGGAACAGCAGCAGCGGCGGCGGTTGCGGCAATGGTGCAAGAGAAGGCTCTTCTAACGGCACCGAGGTATCTAGAATTCAATCGCTGCAGTAAATTTGATCTGTTTAAGGATGATGCAAACATTGCAGAACTGCTGATTGCGGTGGACTGTGAGTAAAGTTTGGACATTTGATTTGGAAATTTGAGGGTTAGGTTTTGGGGATTTTTTACCTAGGGTTTTATTAGGGTTTTAGAGTGACGACGGTGGCGCGGGATTCATCTCTCAACCTTTTTTATCTCTTGCAATGAAGAAATTGTTGTAATAAAAGGATTAATTTAATATAATTGAAATATTAATTGGTAGAAGCATCAAAATGGATCATGAAAAAGTATAATTTTATCAATTAACAATTTTGTTAAATGAAATACTTTGTAGCCAATTCACATGTAATAAGAGAATCTAACGTATTTAATACAATAAGTAATCTAAAGAACCAAACATATTAATTAGTTAATAAGTCGCGAATTAATTCAATTTAATTTAGTTGGTATTTGCAAATGCTTTTAGAAATAGATTATGAGTTTTTTTCATGTTTATAATCTGTTTTTAGGTATTTGCAAAACAAACTTTTGATTTTGCTTCTCTTAAAATAAGCTGCTTTAAGCTATAATTTTAAAAGCACCCATGTACCTGTTTTTTCTATTTTAGTTGATTTTCCAGCTAATTTGCAAACGCCCTCAACTTTTAGAAACAATCACTTAATTCCAACTTAACTCACAATTACTAACTTCTACTTTTATATAAGCTTTTGCAAACACCACCTTAGGTGGTATTTGCAAAAGCTTTTTTCAAAGCAGAAGTAGGTGATTGTGAGTTAAGTTGGAATTAAGTGATTGTTTCTAAAAGTTAGGGGTGTTTGCAAATTAGTTGGAAAATCAACCAAAATAGAAAAAACAAGTACATGGGTACTTTTAAAATTATAACTTAAAACAGATTATTATGAGAGTAGCAAAAGCAAAAGCTTATTTTGCAAACACCTAAAAACAGATTATCTCAAAAAAAAAAACTGATAATCTATTTCTAAAAGCATTTGCAGACACCACCTTGATCCAATATAGGTAAGCAGGCTAATTTATAAATTGATATGTTTGAAAAATCACTGCAAATAGTTCATAGTTCAACAAAGTAAAAGTAGAAATATTATTGCAATAAATAATTCCGAGACCAATTCCCCCGTCATATCGAAGATACACACGGAACAAAACGAAAAATCGTTCCAACAAGTGTTTCGCAATCAAGAATGTCATTTGAGGAAAACCTCATCCCTTCAGAATACATTGTTTCACAATAAAATCACTTTATCGAAAACTACATATATATGTATATATACACACACACATACACTCCACGGTCGACTGTTTTCCAACACGACACAGCTATACAACAACGAAACGGGAACAAAAAAAGGTTAAAACAGGACAAGGCAAAGAGCAATGCACCAGAAGAGAAAGATGGATACTCTGTTCAGCGATATCTCCGCCTCGATTTCTTGCATTCTCGATCTCGGGCTAGCATTTCCCGAAAATTGGTAAGAATTCGTATACCGATAAGGAAACATATTTGCCTCGCCAAACATTCCAGCAAACACTATTTCGCCGACCATGTTAATTGTCGGGCTGACGAAACTGGTTGTTGTAGGGCTTCCAATCATTGGTGGTGTAATCGAATTATAATTAGTGAGTTGATTTTCGGGCTGAAACGGGCTTCGATTATTTTGCTGATTAGAATTGGATGAAATAGATGTTGCAGCAGAGGCGAGAAGGGCGTTCAGACCAAGCGCCGACGGTCTAGGAGGAATGATCAAATCCAATGGGGGTTTCTTGATTTCAGACAGAGATTGTGATCTACCTCGACCGTAGAGAGGAACGAGTGAGGAATTGGAGATGTAAGCTTTACAGACAGGGCATCTAGGTTGCTCTTCGGATTCGAACGAGGAGCTTTCAACATCGATCCATTTGTAGATGCACGGCCAACAGTATAAGTGGCCGCAAAGTGTTACCACAGGCTCGTGGCACGAGTCTAGACAAATGTTGCAATCGAAGCATCCGTTTAGATTTTCAAGAACTGTAGCAGATTGTGACATGGAATTCCATTTCTGTTTATGCGAGTGATTTCCCTCGGATACGGAATGTGTGGAACGGGCATCGAATTCTTGCGGAAAAGCCATGATAACTGCATAGGGAGAGGCAACGATTCAAAACAGATCAAAGGATAGCACAGCTTATTCAAGACGGTAACCGTAGGAAAAAATTGAAGGCGTAAATTTGGCAGTCGGCTCATTCTATAAATCTCTAGCCGAAGTGTTGATCCGCCACTAGAAATAATATTCAACCAAAAAGAAAAAAAAAACCCAGAGGAAACGAGATAGTTCCTTTGTCTATTAAAGATTCCTTAGTCGATGCTAATTATTACACTTAACAGAAAGATAGTTCCAATAGCTTTGGTTGAATCAGAGGCTACAATTGATTGCCATGGAGAAATTTTATATAAGTGGGACGAACAGAAATGAAATACTCGAGGCTGCCCTCACATATAAACCTCGACAAGCTATTCGATTCATGCAAATAAATTCCCCACAAAACCCCCCTCCTCTCCCATGCCGAAAAGTAACAATCTTCATTTAATTTTCTGTTTTTTTTTTCCCCTAATAATGAAGCTTTCGAGCTCGGGTTTTATCATAGGTGAAAATACATAAAATCTATATATTTCAATTTTCAAAATTCAAAACTTTTCTACATGTCTCCAAACAAATTAGACAATCAAACAAATAAAAAAAATAAAATTAAAACCATCTCCGAATATTTACCGGATTTTAATTGATAAACACCTTATCACCCAGAAAGAGCATAAAAGAAAAATCAAATGCATAAATGAAACCAAAAACACAGCTTTAATTGATCATAAACAAGCTAACAAAACAATCCCACTTTCCCCTTTTTTTTTCATCAATTCGAAACAATCAGACCCCAAAAGATGACCTAAAACAGAAACACCACAAAATTGAAATGCCTGAAATCTTAAAAACAACGTATAGAAACACCAGAAAGGCCAATCTAGAAGAAGCAAGCACCAGAATCCACGGCGAAAATGGAAAAATAAATAAATAAATAAATAAAATAAAATAAAAAATCAAATGAGCTCACGAAACATTGCCGATATGCGAAAAACGAGAGCGCACCTGAACCAGAAGGAGAATCTAGAGAGAGAGAAGATGAAATGAGTTTTGTAGAGAGAGAAAGTGAAGTTTGGAGGAAATGGGAAATGAATGAAGAAATTAGAAATAGAGGGACGAATTTAGCAATATATGTAAGCTGGGGGAGTATGAGGTGTACGTGCGCCGCGTAGCAGGTGATTAAAACCGAAGGAGCGTGGTATTTAGCGTCGATGTCTCCACTCCATTTAATAAATTGTTATTATCCATTAATGGAAAAAAGTAAATAAAAATTACTATATGAGTTTATTGCATATGTTATATGGAAGTTGGTAATAAAGAGAAAAAAGAAATCATGTTGTTAATACTAACGAAATTTATTATTCATTTCGTTCCATAATATCTGTCACTTTTGAGAAAAAAAAAATGTTTTATATTATCTGTCATTTTAAATTTTCGATACTGCATTAGTTACTTAATTTCCAATTTATACCCTTATTAACTCTTTTCAAGATCTTTGTAAAACTCATTTATCTCTCTTATTAATTAGAAGATAAGGTCATTTTAGTCCAACGACATACATCTTCATAAAATCAAGGCACATTTGATGAATTTTTTAACCATTCTGCAAAGCTAAAAAAGGGCAATTAAAAGTGAATGGATGGAGTATATGGTACATTTTGTTGTAGCACACAAACTACAATGGTGAGTTTTTAGGGTTTGTTTGATAAATAAAAGAAATTTTGAATACGGATATGTAATCACTAGCGGAGTCAAGATTCAAACTCTGCAAGATCTAATGCATTAAAAAAAACTATGAGAGAGGGGTCGATAATGCCATTATACCCAATTTTTTTAAATCTTATATACAATAATAGGAATTTGAGAAATTTTAGAGAGGCCGTGACCCTATGCTGACTCCGCCATTGGACATTAACTGTTAATATTAATAGCACATGGAATTTTTAATATTTAAATAAAAACAGGGGTGTTGAGGTAATAATCCTAAATTATATTTATGCAATAGATGCAAATATTATTTATTTTTATTCTTTTGTAGATCTATCTATGTATTCTTAGTCCTTTGAAGTACTGCACAAAAAAAATTAAAAAGTAATAATTCACAACTTTTATAAATAGCCAATTGTCTTAAATTTAAGGTCAAATTAGGAGGAAAAAAAATCCTTCTTTTTTTTTTTGAGTAAAAAAAAAAAAAAAAATCCTTCTTGTTAACTATGTATTTGTTTATAGAAAAAACCCCTCATTTAGTAGGTACATTATAATGATTGGATGTGTAAAACCAATACATAGTTGAGTATGTAATTACCCAAACATAAGGAATTTTTGTAATTTAATCTTACATTAGGGAGTTGGCCATAATTATTTAACTCTAATAGCTTACTTATCTCTCTCTCTCAATCTTTTGTAAATAACAAGTGGAGATGTTGACATATTAAACAATGCTCAATAGTCAATCCTACAACGACAGTCAAAGGGAATTATCAGAGTCAGTGAACTAATGGCTAATTTGATAATAGGGTAAGTTACAACCATCCACTAAGGTATGATCAAATTACAAAACCTCCCATCTTGTTTGGATAATTACAATCATCCCCTCAACTCCTCAAATTTAGTGGAATCTTCGAGATTATATAGAATATTATCACTTTTGTACCCGTTTTATCCCATTCGAACTCTACATTTTGAAGCAAGATGATCATAATAAGTGTTTTTTGACTTGTATATATCAGATTGTGGTGCATCAGAAACTGTATTTCTACACAAAAAGAGAACAAACTAGAGCACATTCCACGAAATCTTGATGATTATGTTGAACTTGACACCATAAGGGTGGAGGTGTAAGAAAAAAAATCATAGTTGAGGGGGATAGATGTAATTATCCAAACAAGAGGGTTTTTTTTTGTAAATTAACCATACCTTAGGGGGTGTTTGTAATTTACCCTTTGATAATAACTCAAACAATCAAACAAACAATAATGAAATTTTTGGTCAATGTTGGACAGAAGAAAAGTCATTGTTGGAAAATTCTGCATAATTTTAAATCCATAATAATGAAGCTATTAAGCTAGTCTATTAATTAGATTTCAAATCTTTCAACTATGTTATTATAATTTATCTTTTTGATTCATCGTGGATTCAACATACTATAACTAATAGCTTCTTATAATATCAAATAATGAATAAAAACTCCTTTTGTTTAAGTAATTATAACTACCCCTCAACAAAGTATTTTTTACGAAAAAAAAAATCATTTATTCAGTAGGTGAATTTGAAACTGTAAGGATGGACGTATTAGACAATACAAAGTTGAAGGGTATAATTATAATTATTCAAAAATGAAATATTTTTTTCGTAATTTAATCTTATACCTTAAAGGAGAGTGACCGCAATTTGCCAAACTTTTACTACAAACCATTTCCTCAAGTTCAAATACTTCAATCCAATTCAACCCGTCAAATCTATTCATTTTGTAACGGGTAAATAGCACTTACTCCCCCAATGATTTGAACTTTGTGCACATGACCCTCTCTACTTTCAATATAACACATAACCCCCTTGTACTTTCAAAAAAATTATCTTCCTAATGAGCATGATTATTTGCCAAGTGGAATATCATAGAAGGGCTTAACTAGGTTCTTATATTTAAAGTACAAGGGGGTTATGTGCAAATAATTGAAACTACAGGGAGTTGTGTGCTTATATTGAAAAGTACAACGAGCTCATGTGCACAAAGTTCAAACTACACGAGGGTTAAATAATGCTATTTACCCTTGAATTTATGTGTATATACTCTTGTACTATTTAATATTTATAAGTTGATTATTAAAGATTGTTTATAGAATATCCAAAATACCTCTAAGACTAGCTATTATGATTAATTGAACAAACCTAAACTCCAAACATTTGACAAATCTTGATTATACTATCTATCAAGCCTAATCCTAGCTAATCCCAATTTTGCAAATATTGAAAGAGAAAGAACATATGCAAACACAGCCAATGCAAAGAGGAATTTCAGAAGTATGAATAATTAATGACTAACATAATCTTGGAGAAAACATAGATTACAGCAGCAACATCAACTATACACGAGCTTATACGGTTTATTTAGCGAGCATAAATAAAAAGACGGGGGTATTACGTTTCATGGGAGAGAACATATTATATAATGTATACACTCACCATTTCTACAAGAATTTCTCTATGCAGGTCGTCAAAGTCGATTCCGGAACCGCGCCGATCACTGCATCTTTCTTCTCTCCGTTCTTGAATATTATGACGGTTGGAATACTTCGGATCCCGTACTGCGTTGCAATTGAAGGGCTCTCATCGGTGTTGACCTTGTAGCACTTGAGCTTCCCGGAATATTCCTTTGCCAGCTTGTCAATGACGGGGTGGATCATGCGGCAGGGCCCACACCACGGTGCCCAAAATTCGACCAGGACGGGTAGATCAGCATCGAGCACGAGAGTCTGCCAGTTTGAATCGGTAACGCCTGCCACTGCAGTGTGTTTTTTTTAGGAACTAATGTTGAGATTGATTTATAAAATAAATAAACAGAAACAATATTCATAATAATATTCATTGGAAAATTTCCTGGTCACTATCATTGTACACAAAATACGTTACGCATGTAACGATTACTTAAACATGGACACATAAATTGTGAGGACCAACACCAGTTAAAGATTAACTGAATATAGTCGATTTAAATAAGTAAAGGAAAACGAGAATTTGGGAAAAATTGAGCTAGAACAAATGTCGGTCAGATTCCAACATTTCATGAGAAGATGATCAGGCAAAGGGCCATATCTGGATTAGGTGGTGTTTGCAAAAGCTTTTAAAAAAAAGCAGAAGTTGGTGATTATGGTGGTGTTTGCAAAAGCTTTTTGAAAGTGATTATGAGCTTTTTTTTGCTCATAATCTGTTTTCAGGTGTTTGCAAAATCAATTTTTGCTTTTGCTTCTCTAATAATCTGCTTTAAGCTATTTTTTTAAAAGCACCCCTAACCCTGCTTTTTCTATTTAAGTTCATTTTCCAGAATAATTGCAAACACCCCCAACTTTTAGAAATAAGCACTTAAAACTGGCTTAACGCACAATCACTAACTTCTGCTTTTAAATAATCATTTGCAAACACCACCTATGAGCTAAGTTAATATTAAGTGCTTATTTTCTAAAAGTTTGGGGTGTTAGCAAATTCCATGAAAAATAAGCTTTCAGCAACTTATTTTAAGAGAAGTTGCTCCAAGGGAGCTTCTTTTTTAGCTTAAAGCAACTTATTTTAAGAGTATTTTAAGAGAAGTAGAAGAAAAAGCTAGTATTGCAAGCACTTCAAAAGTGATTATGAGCCAAAAAAAAGCTCAGAATCACTTTTCAAAAGCTTTTGCAAACACCACCATCATATTCATAAACCATCATTGCTTAATCGTTTCAATCGTCTCGATTCTACAATATGATGTTCATCAATTTGTGTACCAGACTACCAGGAAGTAATTGTAACGATAACTAAAACTTCGAAGACAGACTTAATTCACTAAACTAATCTCATACATTTATCGAAGAAAAAAAAAACTCGCAGTCAGAAAACAAAAAAAGAAAATCTTAATCTACATAACGAAATAATTTATTATGTCACCAATTTCAAAGAATATCAAAAAACATACAGAAAAAATATTTTTAAAACAAAATCAACTTTTTTTCTGAAGATATTAAAACCACTTCAATTTTTCCTGACATGAGCGATTACAGGTTTCAATTGGGAATAAATATCATACACAGCAAGAAATTCAATTAAAAAAATTGAATTGAACACCACAGATTTTCAATTTCCAGAGAATTCAAACCTTGGACAGCTTCCTGCGCCTCGCAGACGATTGAACCACCACGGCGAGCGAATTTCAAATTCGACCTAAGTTTGGCGGAGGAGCGAGTCGGCTGGATCTTGAGTCCCCTGAACTCGGAGAATCGGACGGAGCTGGATCCGGCGCCGGCGGCGGAAGAGGCGGACGGGAAAGCGGAGGCGCGTGGGACAACTAGGGTTTCTAGCAAACCAGCCATGGCGAATTGAATTGAATATAGAATAGAATAGAATGAAGAAAGAAAGGGGAAAAAAAAAATTAAGTAATATCAACACAGAGTGAGAGTGTATTGTGGATAAATGGGTGAAGAGAGTGGTGGAGTAAGGTTTGTTTGGTTCTGAGTAATTTGTTTTTTTTTTGGATGATGAAATATAATATGTATGGACGAGGAATAGTTTCATTATGGATTACGTGGGCCCGGATACTACTTGATTGGGCCTTTATTTTTTGGGTTCGGGCCTGGGCTCAATTTCTGTTGGACTATTATAGGTTTTTTTTTGGTAAATTACGGATACGCATGAGACAATGTCGAATTACAAAAAAAACCCTTCTTGTTTGAATAATTACAACCACCATCTCGATATGAAGCTTTTTACACGTCCACCCTTGCGGTGTCAAATTTAGTGGAATCTTCTAGGTTATTAGTGGAATATTCTCCAATTTGTATCCGTTTTACCCATTTGAACTCCACATTTTGTAACAAGATGATCATAAGATGTGTCTCTTGGCTTTTAAATATCAGATTGTGGTGCATTTGAACTGCATTTTGGCACAAAAGGAGTACAAATTAGAGAACGTTTACATACTCTAGAAGATTCTGATGAATTTGACACCGCAAGAATAGACGTGTAAGAAAATTCATAGTTGAGGGCTGATTATAATTATCCAAACATCATAGATTTTTTTCGTAATTTAACCTGACCTAGGGATAGCTGTAATTTAAACTTTTCTTTTTATAAATACTGTTACAGGTTCTTTATTTATTCCATGCTATATATTAAACTTAAAAAAAACTCAACTTAGATCTTAACGTATTACAGTAGAACCTCGATAAATTAATACCCGATAAATTAATAACCTCGCTTAAATAATAAATTTTCCCGGTCCCGATTCGGGGACAACGTGCTAAATTAATAATTCGCTAAATTTATAAGATAATTCACATTCCGAAATTTTAAGAAGCCCCATATAATCTATATAATATATAAAAGTTGAATTGCATAGCTAATTGATTGACATTTGGCAATTTCAATTGATGACATGTCTTCAATTTCATCCCAAGTGGCGAATTGGTTGGTCGAAATAAATCATCAAAAAACATGTCATCATTTTCCAAAATTAAAGATAGTTAAATATGTTTAATTATTTTATTAATATATTTATATCCTACCATATATAAAATGCTCTAAATATATCAACTTTTTTGGAAACCCTAAATAAATTTATTTTTGAATTTAATTTTATAAATAATTTAATTTTAATTTAGTTAAATTCGATTTAAAATCTTCTCTTATTATAATTGGATGATTGGTGGTGTTACGATTTAATTTTAATTCATAAACTTTGATTTATATTAAAACAAATATTGTAGAATAAATTATTTGATATTATACATTTTACATGAACATGACTAGAGAATATGTATTTTTTTTACTAATTTACTATTATATATTAATATTATCTGTAAAAAAAGATAGATATGTGTTTGAATTTACTATCTTGCGAAAATTGACGCCATTTGTTATGCCATGTGTAGAGTAATGTACTCCCACTTATTTATCATATTGAAAATTATACTACATGAATTTCATGTTATTATTTAAATAATTATTTTTTTCTTCACTGAAGAATCCAGTGACAATAAATTTTACGATTGATTTAACTTTTTAAATTATATACTAATTAAAATACGAATTTTATCATGATTATACTAATAAATTGAATGACCTAAGCTAAGTTTAATCAATTGATAAAAAAACGAATTGATTTTATATATTTCAAAATATAATAATTCTAAATCTTTGGTATTAAATTCATTTTTATTTAATGGCTAACATTAATAATATCAATTGTTTTGTTTAAAATGTATAATGATCGTATATACTATATATTGTATTCCACTAATAAGGATTTCATTATGACTCTAATAAATATAATTATGGAAATATCTAGATCAACACTAACCCAAAAGTATCAAAATGAGTTTGCAAATATTTATGTGCTATTTAATATTTTATTTTGATATTTATATAAATGTATTTGCTCCAACCATAGGTATTAAATCGTTGTTAATTAAATATATCTAATTGCCACATGTTATTTTCTAAATGGACACTGAGGTGGTTGAATTCATAACTCATGTTTGATATTTTATTCACCATGATTGCATAATGTATTTTTACATTTGAAAGATGAAATATCAAAATACCTCATTTCATAAATCTAATGGAATTAAAAATTATTATTTTGGAGAATAAAAATGGTGGTTAAATGTTTTGATAGCTCATTTAATAATCTCACTCGAAGTGCTCTTGCCGTATATAGTTTATATAAATAATTTACCTAATGTTTGTTTCCCTCTTACATCAACCGCTTATGGTATGATTTTTGAAGGAATTTTTTTATTACGTGAAATATTCCAATAATGCTTATTATACCCTGCACACACGACATTTCTTTATGGTACTTTTTAAATACAAAAATTACCCTCAGGTGAACTTTACACGAAATATTTATTCTTCTTAAATAACACTTTCACAATTTTGTATTATTACCATGACCACCCCTGAGGGTAATTTTTAAGTTTAAAAAGTATGATAAAAGAAATGTCCCGTCTGCAAGGGTAGACTCCATATTTTTTGGGATATTATATAGAATAAAAAAGATTCCGTACAAAAATCACACCATAAGGGGGTTGTGTAAGACATAGACAAACATAAGGGGAATTTTAGTAATCACCGATAAGTGGGGGTGTTTTCTGTAATTTAGTCTAAGTTCAGGAGGATTTTCATAATTTATCTTATTAACAATGATTATTGTTCTTTTACGTCTTAATGTTTGCTTATACCCTTATAATATTTTATATAATTTTAATGTCAATTTGATAATATAATTAAATATTAATTTCTAATATATTTAATATGTGTTTTTTTATGGTTCAACTACCACACATAAGAAATTTGATATAAATGTTCGAGATTGAATAGAATTATTTTTTTTATACTAAATAATAGATCATTGCAAAAACAATTGTTGCAAAATTAAATTTTTTGATTATAATTATAATTATAATTATAATTATAATTCTTTGAATTAGTATTAGTATTAATACTAGAAATAGGATTCAAATTGTAATTATGATTAATATAATATTAGGATTATAATTAATATTAGTATTAGAATTATAATTAAGATTATGATTATGCTTAGTACGATAATTAGTGACATGTATTAGTATTAGAATTATGATTAGCATTAAGTTTGGGATTAGAATTATAATTAAGATTAGAATTAGAATTAACATTAGCATTAGCATTAACATTAGTATTATTAGTATTAAAATTATTAGGCTTATGATTAGTGTTAGGAATAGGATTATGATTAGGATTAGGATTAGAACTATGATCAGTGTTATGAATAGAATTAGGAATACGATAAGGATTTGGATAATATTAGAATTACAATCATAATTAGCATTAGCATAATAATTAGCATATCTAGATTACATTAGCATCAAAATTACTATTAGCCAAGGTTCTAAAAGGCGGTTATCGGGTACGTGGCGGTTAGGGACCGCCACACGATAAATCGGCGCGGCGGTGAGTTATCGGAGATAAATCGGAAATATATCAGTTTTTAAATTTAGTGTAATATATTTCTAAATATTATTTGTAAATACTCAAAATATATATAAAAGAATATTTAAACATAATTATATCCTATCATTCATATGTTATTATATAATTCTAATTACTCAATAAATAACAAAAATTTAAAAATAATAAGATCATAATATAATAAAAGATTCTTACGAAATACAAATACTACGCAAGTCTTTCGCATCAACAATTAAAATAAACACAACAAACCATAAATTACGGGGTAGTACTTGGTTTGGTTTTGGAAGTTGAAAGAATTGGAGAAAAACAAAAAATCAAAACATATTTTCATTTTAATTTAAATTAAAAAAAAAAAAAAAAAAAAACCGATTTGTTGACCGATATATCGGTTTGACCCGCCAAAAAACCGCCGCAAACCGCCTCGCTGTAAAAAACCGATATTCCAAACCGCCTCAACAAAATCGTAAAGGTTTATAACCGATACCGATATATCGGCCGATATATCGACCGCCACGACCGCTATTTAGAACACTGCTATTAGCATTAACATTAACAATATTAACATATTAGTATTAGTAATAGTATTAATAATAGTATTAGTAGTAATATTAGTATTAGTAATAGTATTAGTATTGGTATTAGTATTAGTATTAGTATTAGTATTAGTATTAGTATTAGTATTAGTATTAGTACAAATATTAGTAGTAACATAAGTATATGTATCAATATTATTATTGGTATCAGTATAAGTATCAGTATCAGTATCAGTACCACAATATCTATCAGTACCAGTATCAGTATCATTATTAGTATCGGTATCAGTATCAGTATCAATATCAGTATCAGTATCAGTATCAGTATATGTATCAGTATCGGTATCGGTATCGGTATCGGTATCGATATCAGTATCAATATATGTATATGTATCATTAGCATTAGATCATTAGCAATAAAATTAGTTTTAGCATTTATATTAGTATTAGTAATAGTAAGTATTATTACTAATATTAGTATTAATATCAGGATAAGTATCCGTATCAGTATTAGTATCAATATCAGTACCAGTATCAGTACCAGTATATGTATCAGTATCGATATCAGTTTCAGTATCAATATCAGTATGAGAATCAATATTAGTATCAATTTTAGTATCAGTATCAATATCAGTATCAGTATCAGTATCAATATTAGTATTAGTATCAGTATTATTAGTATAATATTAGTATTAGTATTACTATTTTTATCGGCATCAATATCAGTATGAGTAACAATATTAGTATCAGTATTAGTATGAGTATCATAATTAGTAATAATATTCGTATTAATATTAATATTACTATGAGTATCAATATGACTATCAACATCAGTATCAGTATCAGTATCAATATCAGTATCAATGTCAGTATCAGTATCACTATCAATATCAGTATTTGAATCAATATCAGTAAGTATTAGTATTAGTATTAGTATAAGTATTAGTATTAGTATTAGTATTAGTATTAGTATTAGTATTAGTATTAGTATTAGTATTAGTATTAGTATTAGTATTACTATTAGTATTAGTATTAGTATTAGTATTAGTATTAGTATTAGTATTAGTATTAGTATTAGTATTAGTATTAGTATCAATATTAGTATTAGTATTAGTATCAGTATTAGTATTATTATTAGTATTAGTATTAGTATTAGTATTAGTATTAGTATTAGTATTAGTATTAGTATTAGTATTAGTATTAGTATTAGTATTAGTATTAGTATTAGTAACAGTATTAGTATTAGTATCAATATAACTATTATTAGTATC
This sequence comes from Erythranthe guttata, assembly GCF_056151865.1. Classification (NCBI taxonomy): domain Eukaryota; kingdom Viridiplantae; phylum Streptophyta; class Magnoliopsida; order Lamiales; family Phrymaceae; genus Erythranthe; species Erythranthe guttata. The sequence continues at coordinate 19,786,234 of NC_142540.1, forward strand.
AGTATTAGTATTAATATTTGTATTAGTATGAGTATTAGTATCGATATTGCTATCGATATTAGTATTAGTATTAGTATTAGTATTAGTATTAGTATTAGTATTAGTATTAGTATTAGTATTAGTATTAGTATTAGTATTAGTATTAGTATTAGTATTAGTGTTAGTATTGGTATTGGTATTGGTATTGGTATTGGTATTGGTATTGGTATTGGTATTGGTATTGGTATTGGTATTGGTATTGGTATTGGTATTGGTATTGGTATTGGTATTGGTATTAGTATTTGTATTAGTATTAGTATTAGTATTAATATTAGTATTAGTATTAATATTAGTATTAGTATTAGTATTCGCATTAGTATTGATATTCGTATTAGTATTAGTATTAGTGTTAATATTAGTATTAGTATTAGTATTAGTATTAGTATTAGTATTAGTATTAGTATTAGTATAAGTATTAATATTAGTGTTAGTATTAGTATTAGTGTTATAGCAATAGTATTAGGATTAATATTAGTATTAGTATTAGTATTAATATTAGTATTAGTATTAGTATTGGTATTGGTATCAGTATTGGTATTGGTATTAGTATTATTATTAGTATTAGTATTAGTATTAGTATGTGTATCGATATTGATTAGTATCAGTATTAGTATTGATATTAATTAGTATAAGTATTAGTATCAATATTAATATCAATATTGGTATCAGTATTGGTATCCATATTGGTATCGGTATTGATATCAGCATTGGTATCAATAAGGATGTATACATCTTATCTCTTTTGCAATATTTATAAGTTGTATTGTTGTTTGAGCAATTTGCATCACTAATTAAACGTCATTAGTTATAAACTTACAGGTTATTTGAATATCTATTTTGTTACTTCTCTCCTACCATGTTTGTTGTTAATTTAGTTATTTTGCAAAATATTGACATTGTGTAGTAGGTTGCATTCCTCGAAATAGAGTTATACCATATATTTTAAATGATTTCACTTAATCTTCATATCGTGTTTGCGCGCTTCACGTTTTCTTCTTTGGAATATTTAATTTAATCTCATATGTTAAAATTCTGAAATAAGAGATAAAGTTTATGGTTTTTTTTTTTATTTTCTTCCATTTTGTTTACTTGAATTGCTATTGTTATAAATAGATAGTCGTTTACATATTATTATTTTTCTCATTTTAAAACTGACATCCGTGCAACGCACGGGTGAAGAACTAGTATATAAATTAATAATGCATAAAAAAATTTCTTAAATTACATGGTACATTCCATATTTTATAGATCAATGAAGGCTTAATATAATATAATTTAATTCTCACTTGTTTCTTGTAGAAGTTCACATTACCATGAATCTTGTCGCTCACTTTTCTTAATATGGTTAGAACTTCCGGTATAGTTTTCTCATAACTCAACATATATCGTTCTATACCATTACTGTTTTAAGAGCTTCCATTCGTGAAACGGACTTCATAGTGCATTGAACGAATGGTACAATGAATAATATATACGTAAAAAATAAAAATAAAAATGTATTCATTGAAAATAATAATAAAAGTAATTTCATAAATTAATAAGTTATTAATTAATGTATAAATTAATAATTATTAATTTTTCGATAAGTTAATATTTCGCTAAATTAATGAAATCTTGATGGTTCCAACTGCATTAATTTATAGAGGTTTAACTGTATCTTGAATAAAACAGAAGTTGTTATCTTGAATAAAACATAAGTTATTCATTGAACGCATCGTCTTATATAGAGGTGGAAATGGCAAATGAGTTAGACAACAAAAGTAAACCCCAGTGAGATGGATAAAAAAATAAAAGCCCTAATTAATCCCAAAAATCGGAACGGGGACGAAACGGTCATTTTCTTGAAATGTAGAGGATCCGAGTTTGCTTGTGTGCTTTCGGTGGCTCCCTTGTGCGAAAACCACCTCCGTTTTCGTTTACGTGAGAAAACTCGAACTTCACAAGAATCTCACAGTCAATGTAAACGTTATTTCTGCCCCCACCATGTAGAGGTAACCTGATTTCGAATCGTAAACTCCCCACATTAATCGATAGTTCGATCGACATACATATTTTTTTTGACAAAACTACCCCTAATCTTTTCACACGAACAATCAAACTAATTTTAATACATTCAATTTATCATAAATCATATTACATGAGTGTGTAGGTTTACTCAGTGAACCTATATGGTTATACCATATGATAAACTCAATTTATCACAACACAACTTTTTTTTTCTGATTAATTGAATTAAAAACACATTAGACCATTTTTTTTGTGTTACTACATAATAATCACTCTTCATTCATTACTAACAACAGGTACTCTCTCATAGAGCTCCACTTCCCCGAACCCGCGAGGAAGAATGCACCGCCCCCCGTACCGTTGCTGCAGAAAGACAACAACGGCCAAAGCAACGACCCCACAAGGAATCACGAAATCCCACATCGTCGAGTAGAAATCCGCACTTTGGTCCGCGTAAAAATAGGTCCCGTTAATACCAGCCGTCGGATAACTCCGCAGTCGGTACTGATCGTAAGCATGTGGGACCAGCCTAACAGCGCTGGTCCCCACGTAAAATGGGCCGGACAACACTGTCCGGCCCATTCCCCCTCGAATCGCGTTCAGCACGATTTGAGGGAGAAGAAAACCGTCAAGAATCAAACCGGCGTACGACCGTACATCTCCCCAAAGAGTACTACTAATACCGAGATCGCCATTGTATGATGATGGTGGCGATCTTTTGCCCCGTGACCAATTCAATAACAACATAATAAAGCCACCGAATACGTACACGACCAAAGAAATAAACGAGGCCTTCTTCTCTATCCGGGTGTCGTCGGTTTCTTTCGCGGACCAAACCGATTGGAGCAATCGTATTTGGAGCAAGAACGCTACCATGGTGACGACCCGTATGGCTACCTCGTTAGCTTCGAGCCATTTCCCACTACTCACTAGAAACGTTTGCTTCGCGTGGCTCCCCAAGAAAACGGCCTCAAAGTTTAGGACAAGCGGGACCATGTGCCCTAGAGAAAGTACGACGAGCATCGCGATCGAGATGCAAGATTGTACCTCGGGATTCCGCCTCCCGTGGAAAATTTGTACGGCCACGAATACGCACGAGAGCGTGTTGGATATCAAGACCAGGGCGATCTCCAAGTCCATTCTTGATATGGTTTCTACGGCTTGTTCCGTGTAGTAAGAAGTCGACGAAAAAGTCAACTCCTTGAAATAGAGAGGATCCGATTTCGGCCGCGTGCTCGAGATTGTTCCCTTGGTGAAACCGCCTTGGTTTTTTTCGTTCGTGGGCGCGAACTCGAATTTCACGAGAAGTTCGCAGTCGTTTACAGAAGTTGAATAGTTGTGGATCTTTCTACACCCCACCATGCAGAGGTATCCCGTTTTCGGATCGTAGACTCCCTCGGCCGTTAGATACATACGATCCTGAGGGTTCGTCGAGTTTGACGTAAGGAAATAGTTGATGCTTACGGTGTAGCTCATATTCAAAGGCGAACTATCGGCGGCAACAACGGCGGCGCCCTCTTCGACATCCGCGAACCGAGGGGCGGACTCCGGTGCGAATGCGTCCACCGCAACTAACATGCTGCTGCTTCTTTCGAACAAATCGATTCCGACGGAAATAGGAGTGGCGTAGCCCCACCCTATTTGCTCACCATTCGAGTTTTTGAGAGAGAGATCGAATCTCATATCGTACGAATGTCCGTCGGGATATATACTACCATTATTCGGAAGCTTCTTTACCGCCATCGGGCACAAATTTCTCACTCTCTCCGATTCGGTGTAATCGTATTTCATGCCTGGAAGTGCCACCGCATCAATCTCATCGGGGCTTTTCAGATCGATCTTCCGGAAGTACGAAGAATCGTTTACGGGTTTTGTGCTCCATAATCGTCCGTTAACTTTGGCATCACTTCGTATACTCCAGATCGAAGGGTACCGTAGAACGAACCTTGTCGTACAATCCCCCACAACATTGCTCGGATTTTCGATCGGGTTTAACAATCGACATAGAACGCCTGATAAATGGTTGTTTGTTTCGTCCCACGATGCTTCTCCGACAAAAGTCGAATCGCGGCTGAAATCTTGATCGTATCCATAAGTTTGATTATGGAAATTTGCAATGAATCTTAGCTTCATTTCACCTCCGAGACACTGGATCGACCTCAGCGATAAAAAACGGGGCGAAGAAGATCCGGCGAGAGGAGAACAACGGCGGCGAGACTCTCTGCATTCGTCGACTGCATCGTAGGCCAGCTCTGATTTGATCCTCGAAGAGAGTACGGAGCAAAACGACACCTTCTGCAAATCGAGGGATTGGTTCTTGGGGAATTCGGAATCGGTCGAAAACGGGACCAATGAGTAATTGTAGTCGCGAGAAACCGGAAAATCGAAAAGCAGAATCGGGTCGAAATAGCCCGGATCGTTTGCAGAGGAGGAGGACGTGCTCTGGAAACTTCCGGCGACGGCGGCGGTGTGAATGTCCGGATTCTCGGCGGCGTAGTTGACCTTGAGAACGGCGGCGAGATTGACGGCGGCGCGTGTTTCTTCCACCTGCCAAGAGGCTGACCCCACCATACAGAGCTTCCTCGAAACCCCAGACCAGAAACCCGTGAGCGAAAATCTGACCGACCCACGAGCAGCTCTCTTCCGGTAATAGGATCCGCCATAGCCGCTGCCGCTTCGAGCTCGATTGTTACTGATATTATGACTGTAGTACTGGTTGTAAGGAGATCGGATGAGGAAGGAAGCTTGGACCTTGTAAACGCCGGCGGCGGTTGTCTCGTAGTAGTTTTGTACGAACCGGAGACGAACGAATCTTCCTCCGAAGCTGTAGGTTTGGTTGGTGGCTTGGTTGGTGGGCCGGAAAAAGGAGTCGCCGCCGGTAAAGTAGAAAGAGGTGAACTGGAGAGGGAGGGGGTCGTGGTATGTAGGGACGGTGGTGGTGGATTCCGGCACGACGGAGGAACAGTGTTGGGTGTATGAGACTGAAGCGGAAAGAGTGTAACGAAAGAAGAAGAAGAAGAAGAAGAAGAAGGTAGAGAGAGAAAGTGAAGATGCCATTGTAGCAGGGTTTTCGAGGAGATTAATGAAAGATGAGAAGAAGTGGGAATTCAAGAAGAATTCTTGCACTCGTTCTTGATTCAAGATTCAAGAAGATAGATTAATTGGGTTTGTTATTGTATATACTTTTTTCAACGCTCCACTTCCTGGAAATTGCAGGCTGGGCAAATGTGATTGACTCTTGGAAGATGAAGTCTACTTTCTTAGGGTTTTTTTTGCATTTTGCACCCTCAAATTATATATTTTTTGCATTTTGCACCCTTAAATTGCAAAATTAGCAAATTGCATCCTTGAGGTAACGTCATATTACTAAAAAATTCTCTCATATTTGGGTAGTTACAAACAATCATCATTTAACTATGAATATTTTTACACGTCGACCCTTATGGTGTTAAATTTAACATAATCTTCTACATTCAGTGGAATGTTCTCTAGTTTGTACTCGTTTTGTGAACCAATGCAGTTTCTGATGCATCACAATCTGATATTTACAAGTTAATAGATACATCTTATGATCATGTTGTCTCAAAATGTGGAGCTCGAATAAGGTAGAACGGGTACAGACTGAAGAATATTCTACATAATCTAAAAGATTCCACTAAATTTAACATCGCGAAGGATGGACGTGAAAATATTTCCATCGAGATGATTTGCATTATCTTCTGCTTTAGAATGCTAAAATTGCTCATTTTTGCAATTATATTTTACATCTACGATAAATTATGTATCCGAACATGTTTAATAGGTTAAAAAAATGTTGGGCAAGTTCTTGTTTCTTTTCAAACCAAAGGGGAACTAGTAATGCTTGAAAACGGTAAGACCAAATTACGAAATAAATGCTTCTTGTTTAGGACTAGAAACTAGAAGCACGATTGGGGTCTTCGTGGTACAAGTTAATACATACTTGAAGAATAATTGCAATTACATAATTTAACCTTAACTTACGGGTTTGGCCGTAATTTGCCGGACTTGAAAATAATGTATTTTATATCAGTCTAGTGGACCAAGAAGATTCCTAGAGTTGACTTAGCATATAGTAATGGGAAAAGGTCACATTGCTACTACCAAATACCAAATAATGGGAATTCATTAATTTCAACGAAGACTTGAGATTTGAAATGGTAGTCTATCTTGAACATAACGCCACGTCACTATCTAGTTCAATATTGTAATAATAACACGTCACTAGAATATGCCTAGTGGCACTACTATAATATATATAAATATAAGGGTAAATAGCACTTAACCCCCTTGTGGTTTGGACATTTTGCACATGACTCCCTTATAGTATAAATTTAGGCACATAACCCCCTTGTGGTTTTGAGATTTTGCACATGACCCCCTTATGGTAGGAAATTAGGCACATAACCCACTTGTGGTTTTGAGATTTTGCACATGACCCCCTTATGGTATGAAATTAGCACATAACCCCCTTGAACAGAAAACTGGAAAAGACTGAATTACCCCTATCAAGACAAAAGTTCTTGTTTTAATTTAAAAATATTATTCTATAAAATGAAAAGCTTAATGTATTTTTTTGTAAAATTAGAAATATAATATATTATTGTGGTTTTTTCTATTTTACCGCACATATATATTTTTTTTAATTTAATTTTCATTTCAACTTTAGAGAAATGTTTTTTTAGATTGTTCCAAAAGAATAAAAAAAATAAAGACTTTGTTTCTTAAAAAATTAAAGTTCGATAACAACTATAATATAATATATTATATAGAAAATAGTAATATAATAATCATAATTAATGATAATGTTAAATATTTTCAAATTGATTTTTAAAATCGAATAACTTGTCAATCCTACAATAACTAATATTTTATACCTTTTGTGATGTTAATTAAAAAACACACAATAATATATTATGTTTCTCATTTTACAAAAAAATACATTAAGCTTTTCATTTTATAGAATAATTATTTTTAGGGTAAATTACAAACACCCCCTGAGGTATGGTCAAATTACAAAAACCCCCCTCTTGTTTGGATAATTACATCTACCCCCCTCAACTATGATTTTTTCTTACACCCCCACCCTTATTGTGCCAAATTCAACATAATCATCTAGATTCCGTGGAATGTGCTCTAGTTTATACTCGTTTTGTGTAAAAATACAGTTTCCGATGCACCACAAACTGATATACACAAGCTAAAAATCACATATTATGATCATCTTGCTTCATAATGTAGAGTTTGAATGGTATAAAACGGGTACAAAAGTGATAATATTTCATATAATCTCGAAGATTCCACTAAATTTGAGGAGCTGAGGGGGTGGTTGTAATTATCCAAACAAGAGGGGTGTTTTTGTAATTTGACCATACCTCAGGGGGGTGTTTGTAATTTACCCTTATTTTTAAATTAAAACAAGAATTTTTGACTTGATAGGGGTAATTTAGTCTTTTCCAGTTTTCTATTCAAGGGGGTTATGTGCTAATTTCATACCATAAGGGGGTTATGTGCAAAATTTCAAAACCACAAGGGGGTTATGTGCCTAATTTCATACCATAAGGGGGTCATGTGCAAAATCTCAAAACCACAAGGGGGTTATGTGCCTAAATTCATACCATAAGGGGGTCATGTGCAAAATGTCCAAACCACAAGGGGGTTAAGTGCTATTTACCCTAAATATAAATCAATAGAGTATGAACAGTTTTATTCCGATCAAAAACAAAAACCAAGTCCAGTTTAATTTAAAAAATACAGAATCTTTTTTACATGTCACAAAATTGTTTTTTTTTTTTCATTTTCTTTTGGAATAACTTAATAGTAACTTAGGGCATTACGAGCGGCAATACTCGATTGAAGATTCCCCCTTTGAGCCAAAGACAAAAACTCGCGACAGTTATTCGCTCCGATTTCCGTAAACGCATTCACCAAAAGAGCAATAAACCCAGCCAATCTCGTCTTAAATTGCTGCGAGCAGTTCTTATCTCCTTCGTCGACATCTTGCACACCACCTTTAGTAAGACACCCCACTTGAACTCCTTCCATGTAAGCCTTACACGACACGAGAATATCTCGAGCGTTCTTGCAGAAATACCCTCTCACAAATTCCTCAAAATACTACAACACACAAGTACAAGGTATATGAAGAATCGCTTACCTGGAAAGATCTAAAAAAAAAAAAAAAAACAAAGAAAGAAACGGGAGGGAAAAAGATCGTACCTTTGGAGGCCTTCTTATGCTGTACACCATAGTCTGGAGAGAATAGATATACGTGTTTTCATTATATTCCAAAGATCTCTTCTCTCCAGTTGGGGTGCCACTCGTATTTGCGTATCCAGGCTCGTTAAAATAGGGCTTTGCGTTTAAAATCAGCCCTTGTATGGATACCAAGACTTGCAGCATGGTCGAAACACCGGGGAGCCATTTCTCCTTTTGGCCGCCAGTCCAAGTATTGAGAAGACTTAGGCAAACTTTCCCACAATTGTACAAGTTAGGGTTTATACGAAGGCCGCCCGAGTGATAATGCACATGCTGAAAAGAACATAGGAATAATTTTATGGATAATTTGACATTAATAAGTGCTTTTTTTAAATTTAAAAAAAATATCAAAAAAGAAAAAAAACAGAAACATACAGGTGGAACGTTGGGGTAGCTGCTGGGGAAAAAGACATCGAAGAAAAAGAGACCATCTTGGTACGGAGTTCCCTCTGCACCTATTATCACAGCTCGTAAAAGATCCATCCTCGATTCGTATACCCTCACAAATATTTCAGCTGTTGTGGAGTAAAATCACAGAATAATATTTATGTAGTTAGAGATGCAGTAGTCATAAAAGTTACCCGGCAAAAAAAATAAAAAAAATTACCCGGCAAATCTTTTTCAAGAATTTTCCATTCTTCTTGTATTCTCTTGGCCCAATTCTTTGGTGCCTGTATCACACATTAAAGAACAGAAAATAAAGTAAAGTACGACTGTGCAAGTTAGAAGTTACGACAATGTTTCAGAATAAGAAAAAAAAACGTATTTTAGTTACAGCCACCTGTTTTGCAGAAGAGCCACTATTGCAGTAGTGGTGATCTGAAAAATCCTCAACGGTGTCAAATTTCTTAAAGGATTCAAACATCTGCACACTCTTATCCACATCTATCTGATCTATCTTGGCAGGCAGTGAATTCGGTATTAACGATGGACCAATTAGATTATTCGTAGGACCCACAGAAGGCTGCAAATTATTCATGGGTAAATTCTGAAGCGAAGGCATAGCATAGTTTCCCGCTCCAAACGGATAAGTGGAAGTAGTCATGTTCATCGTAGGATAGCTACTACCGCCATTAACAATCGGCAACGTTGAGACAGAAGGATAATGACTCGGATAGGCAGTAGTTGCATGTGATGAACGAGGCTTCCTTTTATTCTTTCCAAGAGAGAGCAGAATTTCCTTTGCAGCCTTACTAGTTGCAGAACCCGTTGAATGTTGCAAACTCTCAATGGCATCAGAACTCGAAGCAGCCGATTTCTTGTGACTTTTACCACGTTCGTACGATTTCGAATGCATTTTTTCCTTCGAATGTTTGCTGCCTGAACTCGTGTTCTTACCTGAAGTCATAGTAGAGAGATTGTTTATTTGTGGTAGAGGAGTAGGAGGATTGTTTATTTGTTGTAGATTCAATGGCTGCGGAGATTGAGAGGAGTTCAACTGAGGTTGGAAATTTGGGTATTTTGAAGTGCTATTTGTTGGCAAATTCATATCAATTATAGGGGTGGAATTAAACAACCAAGGGAATGGCGCCTCGACTCCAGTCGGAATATCCATGTGGTCGAAATACGATCCCGCAGCAGCATAGTCATCAAATATTCCGTCTTCGTAATATGAATCTATCCAATCCTCCTCTCCATAGAATGAATCGGAGTTATAATCTTCAACATTAATTGAATCGTCTACGGTGCCAGCACCATTATTAGACGTCAGAGCGTTACTCGTGGGTTCGTTATCTGCTAAAATACTTAGACCAGCTAAATAATTGGGCACAATTTCCTGCGTATCAAGATGCCACCATGAACAATAAGTAACTAAGTATAAAAATCATAGTTCCGACTACCTATAGAAACTTACGAAAAGAAATATTTAAGTTGGATGAGAAATCTGAAGTACCTTGCCTTTGGCACTTGAACCAACTCCCTCATTAGCTGGTACAATTTCACGAGAGTCTTCTTCCAAGTCGACGTCTATAATTTCTTGATAAATAACCTGCAAGAGATTCGGAATAGATGCATATAAGTATATAACTCTAGAAAACCAATGAACAGAAAAGGACGATATAACAAGTAAAGAAAATAAAAGACAGGTTGATATTTTGATAGAAAATTACAAGCACCCGGAACCTTATCTCAAATTTATTGATTATGCAGAACAAAATTTATTCGGATAGAAAGAAAGGCGAGAAGTCACACGCACATTCAGACACATTCGTAAAGGCACATGTGGTTAAGAACATCTTTTGAATCTAGGTCAGATTTATAAAGAGTTTGTACATAATGGCATGGAGACACAGGGTTTTTTCACGTATATCTCGAAAACGCGTCAAAACAAAAATATAACGGCCATCAAATCGTAGCTATACTGCACTGAAATCAATAACATATTGATCTTGTATATGGTTTCCCTTTTCTTAGTACCGGGTGAATCGATTACGTATTTGCATTCTAAAAAATTACAGAAGCCCATGAATAACATATACTAATTTCCCGAAATCTCAACCTGCATATCATCTAACACATGCTTATAGTGATGGCAATATACACCAAGTAAAATTCAAGAACAAAAGAGTTCAACATACGAAACCATGAACAAGTAGGGTAAATAGGAACATCATCAATCTTCCCATAGACTCCGATGTAAAATCGATAAAACAAAATCACGGCATATAAACAATCAATTAAACTTAAAACAAAAAAATTCACACACACACACACACACACACACACACACACACACACACACACACACACACACACACACACACACACACACACAGAATCAATTAAACAAAAAAAAATAAAAAAATCACCTCTTTTTGTTTAGAGGACTTGGGTTTAGAAGATCGATTAATCGGCGGCGGAATTTCCAACACCTCCGCGTCTTTACACCCGGACGACGAACTTCCAGCCATGAACGATCTTTTCCTGAGAAGTCACCCACATAAAAATCAACACTTCAAAACCCAATACAAATTCACCGATCAAATAAAAAAAAAAAAAAAAAAACGAAGATGAGAAGAAAAAATTAAAATACTTCGAATTCTGAGGGATGTATCGAGAAACCGGAGTGGGCGATTCCATGGCTATAAAAAACCACAACAAAATTCAGAATCCGAAACAAAAACTAATTAGGGTTTCCGGCCCGGACAAGGATTCATAGATAGATGGGTTTATTATTCCCTAATTTGGGGGAAAAATCATAATCGATTACGGTTCTAGGGTTCCGTTTGGTTCATGGATTCTCACTATATACAGAAAGAAAAAAGAAATCGGAAATTATTTTATATATATATAGAAATAAATAGGGAAAAATTCACGAGCAGGGTTCTCGTTCTTCGAATTTATTATATATATATTTCTAGAGAGAGAAAGTAAAAGAAAATTAAGAGAGAGAAAGAGTGAGTGTACTACTTTGTTGGCTTCGCGCCCAGTTATTAAGTGCTAAACTTCGGATCGTCGTTCGTAGGTTACACCGCCTACTAAAAAACCCTTCAATTTTGGATTATATTACGGTTCTGCCATCGCAATTGAAAAGGCGGAATAGCGGAAAATGGAGTGGTGGGGCCCGTTGTGGTCTTTTTCTGCGACTTTCTTAAATTTCTGAGGGTAAATTGCGTTTTGCACCCCAGAATTAATAGTATTTGGCGTTTTCCACCCTAACATCTTAAAATTGGCGAAGTCCACCCTTAAAATATGCATCTCATGGCAAAATGCACCCTACTTCAAGTTCTAGTGATATTTTAGTAAAAAACAATCAATATATCGCGATAGAATTTTCATTTTCTATATGTTTTGTTTTCTTACTTGAAATTATTAAATTATTTGCTTGTACATATATTTAAAACATAACTGAAGATTTATTTTATATGTTTTGCCTCGGAGTAAAAAATGTATATATGATTTCTAATTTTGATTCAATTTTAATTTTCAAAATAATTCAAATTTCCTAATTCCCATAAAATTAATATCTATTAAAAAATTAAAAATAGAATAAGAATTGTGGACATTAGTATTATTTTAAATGTCTAGTTCATAGAAATTAAATTCATTATTTAGAATAAGGCTTTAAATTGTTATTCTTCAGAAGTTAAAATATGGTGATGTATTAATTTTTGGGCTTAAATCTCATAAGAAATTGATGTATGGTGCATTGTTGTCATGAGAAATATAAATTAAGGGTGGACATTGCCATTTTTGAAACGTGAGGGTGCAACGCGCCAATTAGGGTTAATTACGGGGTGCAAAACGCAATTCACCCAATTTATAAGGTAAATATCACTTAACCCCATGTGTTTTTAAGTTTTGTGCATATGACCCCTTACACTTTTAATATATGCAGATAATCCCCCTGTAGTTTGAATTTTTCCACATGACCCCTTAAACTTTTAATATATGCAGATAATCCCCCTGTAGTTTGAATGTTTCCACGTGACCCCTTAAGCTTTTAATATAAACACATAGCCCCTATTTTGTACCACTTGATAAATAATCATACGCATTAGGAAAGGGAAAATTTTGAAAGTACAGAGGGGCTATGTGCTTATATTAAAATACATGGGGGTTATGTGTTATATTGAAAGTATAAGAGGGTCATATGCACAAAGTTCAAACTATAGAGGCTTAAGTGATATTTACCCAAATTTCTATCTATGAGCATTAATTAAGAAAATTTAATTTGCTGATGCAGTAAATGTTTTGGGAGGAAAGTAATTAATTTTTCTTGTTGGGAAATAAATAAATTAGAAGAGACAGATTCACTTTATAAGTGGAGTAATTATATGAAACGTTGGGTTTTATTTATTTTTTATTTTTTTCATTTCCAGTTCGGTCAATTTTTTGGGAATAATAATTTTAATTTCCAATTTATTGTAATTAAATTAAATATTGAATATTTTTTTTTCATACCACCATTAAATACATTAATATAAGATATTTATGATTAATTTTTTTGACCAAGTACATCTAAAACAAAAAATTCAAACCTATCTACTTGCTCGTTAAACGTTTGAGCTCGATTTATTGAAAGTATAACAGTCGATAAGTATAAAAAGTTAATCTACTCGAGACTTTGATTTGTGTTCGGCTTGATTAAAATCCATTTGATTTTGAGTCTATTGCTAAGCAGATTAAGCTCAAACACAAATTTAAAAACTCGATAAAATTCAAACAAGTTGTTTTCGGCTTGATTTGGTTCGTTTTCCCAAGTAATTCCATCACTATCTAATGACTCAGTCCAAATTCTATAAATTAACATTTTTTTATATATTAATTGTTAAAAAATTTATTAAAACTCAAGTTATATCATTCTCCTATTTACCATAGGATTTCAATCTTTTTATAAATTACACTTTACCCCATCGAGGTTGTCTAATAACCGATAGACCCATCACATTTGACAAATAACAAAAATTTTCCATAAACTATTAAAGTTGAAAATTCCAAAGAAAACTAAATAAATAATGTTTTTATCCTCATCAAACTATTTATTTTTAATAATTACACATATCTCCTTCTAAGTTGAGTATCATTACATTCAAACCCATTTACATTGAGAAAATCACCCAAACTTCCATTAATGATTAAAGAATAAAGATTGATTACCACCAAAACTTAATCCTAATGATCACTAATTTAAATAAATCAATGATGGCATAAAGAAAACAACTATTTAAAAAAAAATATTATTACATAAGGAACCGTATGTTCATCAACAATAATAAATGCAACGACGAGAGGAACAACAATCACCACGCAATTAAACCGAAAAAGAAATGAAAAGAGAACCTTCGTTAACCACACGTTGTGAAGCAGGCGACAACGTTGTTGCACAAACGTCGCACCATATCCTGATAATAATCTACATAATCTCGAAAATTCCACTAAATTTGAAACCGCAAGGTTGGACGTGTAGAAAAAATTATATTTGAGGGGGTGGTTGTAATTTGAAACCGCAAGGTTGGACGTGTAAAAAAATTTATATTTGAGGGGATGGTTGTAATTATCCAATTACAGATAGAACCCCTACATTTGAAAAATTATACAAACAACCCCTGAAGTTTGATTCATATAAACAACCAATCACTTGCGTGGGACGAAAGTTTCAATTTCCGCCAGTTCCAATCGGAAAAAAATCGATTCTGAAACAAAATTTTTCATTAAGACTTTCGAAATTCCAATTTTTGATTTTTTTTATTGAAATTGAAATTATATAAAAAAAATTTGGAAATTTCGATCCAATTTAGTTTCAAAAATTAATTTCGATTTTCTTCCGAAAAATACACCTATAAATAATATATATATTATATAATACTTATTTTAAGTTTTCTGTTTTGTCTTTTGAAACAGTCATTTGATTTAAGTTTGTTTTATGATTTTTACATATTGAACTGCTGTTTGAACTTTTGTTGCATATTATAATGTGGTTTATTTTTTATTTTCTATTTGAACTGAAATTTAATAATTATTAGTTTTACTTTTATAGACGTGGATATTCTTATTTTTGGAAAATTATGAAATTGGAATGAATTTTTAGATTCCAAAAATTTTGGAATTGGAATTGGAACTGATTTTCTACTTCCAAATTTTTTTGGAAATTTTCCGAAAAGGCTAATTACGATCTGATCCATCTGACTTTAAGAGGGTGTTTGGCTAAGCTTATTTTAAACAGCTGATAAGCTCCTACGTCTGATAAGATGTTTTAAGAGCTGATAAGCTGTGACGTCTTATTTTTTGGATTAATTTTTAGAGGGTGTTTGGCTAAGCTTATAAGATGTTAAAATGAGCTTATAAGATGTTTTAGAGCTTATAAGCTCTTCCAAAGTGTTTGGTAATTTTTTTAAAAAAATCTTATTTTTTTTAAAAATAAGCTGTTGGAGAGCAAATAAGATCTTTTTAAATAAGTACCTCTACCCCACCTTTTTATTTAAGATCTTATTATGAGTAAAAATAGGAAATAAGCTAATTATCCAAACACTCTAAAAATTAATCCAAAAAATAAGACGTAACAGCTTATCAGCTCTTAAAACATCTTATCAGACGTAGGAGCTTATCAGCTGTTTAAAATAAGCTTAGCCAAACACCCTCTTACCATAAAGATGGACGTGTAAGAAGATTCATAGTTGAAGGGGTGATTGTAATTACCCAAACAAGAGGGGTTTTTTTCGTAATTTGACCTTACCTCAGATGGTGGCCGTAATTTACCCTATAATAAATGATTACGGAAAGACTATTCATAGCAGCTATAAATATACAAGGTGAGGCAATAATGTACTTCTTACCTGCTTGACAAAGGTATCGAGGATATACTTGGATAAAAGGACGGCGTCTAACTGGATCGGACAAAAACATAGGAATTGGGTGAGACGAGAAAAGCACATTCGCAAAAGAATCTTATAGTACTTCGGAATTGGTAAAGAATAGACTTGAAAGAAGAAACGTACACGTTGATCTCTATCGTCTTTCTTCGCCAACTCCAATTCCACGATTAGCAATGCAAGGTCGAAGTTTTCAGGAGGAATAAATCTAAAAATTTCATAATAAAATCGTCAAAAATAAAAACAAAAAAACGTTTACACGTTGACGATATAACAATCATCAACATAGAAACTACACAAATCATACTTGCTAACAGATATCGATTCCCCGATGAAGGCTTTAGCATCGCGACATTGAATGGGGTTAAGAGCAATCTGGCCATCGACAGCGGGATGGCCAGTGCCAGTATATGTATATTCGAGTCAAGGTCAAACATATCATAAACGAAACGATTGTGTAATAATAACGATAGTCGAAGCAGTAGTAGCAAATATTAATAAAAGGGACCAAAATTCAACTTTGTAATAGTAGTTTTACTCCTGGATATTGTGCAACACGATAAATATCGAGCTTCCACAAATACCGTTCGTATATGTGCACCATCTCAGTTAAGAACAGTCTTTTTGACGAATCAACATCGACACATTATCTAGTCAACCAACTGTATTATATATCCCGATAAGCAAAACGGACTTTGGAAGCATAACAAGGAAACCCCCACCACCCGTTTTTCATCACATAGCATAACAATGAAACACAATTAGAAAGCAAACATGTTTAATTGCAACGGTTTCTTTTTTCCCAATACTAAATAAACCGAGAGAATTCAATCACATTGCCATTCAGAAAAAAAAACACTAATAACATAACAACCACACGCAAAAGACATACATACATGATATAATGACACAAGTACACCTTATTTTTTTACGAGAATTTTCTAAAAAAGTCCTTCGCCATTAAAATCCACTCATATAAGTACACCTTATTCTTTTATGTTAGCTAAAAGCCCCTCGACAAAAAGGCGGGAAGCTTAGTTGACCGGTGAGCTTAGTTAATACAAACACGACCACACACACACGTACACACATCGAAACACACACAATTTCTATATCTGAGCTCTCGTTTGCTAAATCGTATAACTAAAATTACTATCTAAGCTATATAACCAGGGGCGAGTCCACCCTTAGGCAAGGGTGAACTCAAGCCCACCCTCAATTTACAAATCCCCCCTATAATTACACTATATACCTATTTACCCTCCCTAATTTTATTAATTAGTCCACCCAAAATCCAAATAAATGCAAAAAAAAAATCTAAATTTTTTTTTTTTTTTTTTCGGTTTCTTCTTTTCCTATTTTCTGATTTTATCACAAAAAAATCCTAGAAAAGAAAATTTAAACCCACCCTATACCACGCGCGTGAGAGAATTTTGAAGTCGGCAAAAAGGATATGTAATAGAAAGAACGAGCGCGTGACGCGCGTGGCCTATCAAAACGTAGGCGTGGTTCGATCCAGGTACAAGGAAATTTGTCAAATAGCTCTGGCTACAGTAGGCTACATTGTAAAAATCGGAGTGTTTCTCCGAATGGTCGACCACGATCATCGTCCACGAACGCCCTGCCATATTTCTCCTAGAGAGAGAAAGAGAGAGAGATAGAGAGAGAGATAGAGAGAGGGAGAGAGAGAGAGAGAGAGAGAGAGAGAGATGAAATTCAAATAAAAGGTCACTGTTTTCGAAATTGAAATAATGAAATTAATTTTTTCTTCCATCTTCTCTTATAATAATACTCACCTGCAATCGGGACCCAATGGATGAACACACCGAAATCGTCGTCGCCATTTTTCAACTTCCGCCGGAGTGGTGATCTGAGAAATTAAATTACTGTAATTTACTTTGGGGTAATTGGAAAAGTATTATACTTGATGTCCTTGATGTTAGGTTAAATTACAGATAGAACCCCCACATTTGAAAAATTTATACAAACAACCCCTGAAGTTTGATTCATCTAAACAACCAATCACTTGTGGTTAGGGGTGCAAGTTGGAACGAAAGTTCCAATCCGAAAAATTTCGATTCTGGAACAAAAATTTTCATTCTGATTTTCTGAAATTGCAATTTTTTGATTATTTTTTTGGATTGAAATTGGAATTATATAAAAAATATTGGAATTTCCGATCCGATTTAGTTTCCAAAATTAATTCCGATTTTCTTCCGAGAAATACACCTATAAATAATATATATTATATAATACTTGTTTTAAGTTTTATGTTTTGTTTTTTGAAACAGTAATTTGATTTAAGTTTGTTTTACGATTTTAACGTATTGAACTGTTGTTTGAAGTTATGTTGGATATTATGATGTGGTTTATTTTTTATTTTCTATTTGAACTGAAATTTAGTAGTTATTAGTTTTACTTTTATCGACGTGGATATTCTTATTTTTGGAAAATTATGAATTTTTCAGAAAATTTCATCCAAGTTTTGAAATTTTAAAACTTATTTGATTTCCGAAATCCCGAAATTTCCGCGCCTTTTGTAATTGGAATGAATTTTTAGATTCCAAAATTTTTAGAATTGGAATGAATTTTAGATTCCAAAATTTTTAGAATTGGAACTGGAACTGATTTTCTACTTTCGATTTTTTTTAGAAAATTTTCCGAAAAGGCTAATTCCGATTCGATCCATCTGAGTTCCAACCCTACTTGTGGTTCATATTTACTTGGAAAAGAAATTATTATTATTATTTTAAACTAGCATTTTTTTTCACGTGCGATGCACGGGGTAGCATTGCAAAAAGGAAGAAAATTTTAAATACATGATAATTAAATTGTATTAAAAAAATCAATTACACAATATTAAAATATTTAATTATTTTTCAAATAAACACATTATTAATTAGTAATTAATAATTGGAAATGTATCTTTTGTGCAACACCGGATGAAGTTACATTTAAAGAAACCTAAGCGCATGCATAGTAAGTTATTAGTAGATGCTACACCGGATGATCTTGAAGACTTGAACCACCGATCTATACATAATAACACACATACCCATGTGTATGTGTGTGTTAGTGGGTGGTTATTTATATCGATCTACAATTCAAAACCACCAGGTGTAGCATCTGATTTTATGGTTAAGATAGTTGATCTTCAATCATCGCCAACAAATTTCGCTCCTCTTATCAGCTTCCGGAAATCTTATTTTTTTATTTGAAAATTTCAGCTAAGTATGTACATTTTTCATTGTAGAGATGAATACACTAGGTTTTGGTTGAGTAGATATGTAATGAATCAATGATAAGAACAAAAAATCATTAAAGCATGAAATCGAATAGAGGAAGCGATACAAGACATGAATTCGCTCGTTGTTAAGCAGACGACAATGTTATATGCAGAAATCGAATAAAAGAAGAGACACGAAAATGTTATATATAGCATACGAAAATGTTGTTTCACTAGTTTTGCACCATATCCCGAAGGATATCACGAAAGTGCAAAATATTGATCTTTTCTTCACCCTTTTCACCGTCAGCAGCCATTTCGATCGCCAGGTACAGCTTCTTGAGGGGCATCTGGAGTAATTTATATTAAAAAAAAAAGAGGGTGAGGTGGCAGTTTATGTTGTTATCATACTCGAGCGATTTATTAGCTATAATGCGGATGAGCAATAATAACACAACACACATTTTCGACCTTCTATTTCATATTTAACTGTGCCGAATACGAGACTTACGTCATTTAACGCCTCGGCAGCAGAATCAAGATCCTGACTTGAGAAAACGTTAAGCCGCTGTAACACCTGTGAGGAAGGAAACATCAACATATATAGAACAATTGTAGACACACAAACACACACACACGTGTATATGTGTGTGTGTGTGTGTGTGTGTGTGTGTATTTATTCCACCTTTTTGGCGTCTTCTTTCTTTAGTGTCGGAACATTGTAGGTAAGTGCGAATGCATCTCGAATGCCGACTGAGTCCAGGAATTTTACTCCACTTGTAGTCCCGATAACGAGAAGTTTTTTCCCCTAAGAAAATAGGCAGAATTAGATCATCTCTCAGATTCAATTTTTATAATTCATTTGGCTATATATTAGCAACATTATTTGCATGAATCAAGAAAAATACCTTTGGAGGAAGCCGTTTCAGGAGCACCAAAAATGTGCGATAAATTAAATCCGAAAAACGAGGCCCAGTTACAACGTACTCCAATAGCCTGCAAAAGACGAACACAGATTGTATGGATGCGTACGAGGACCGCCAAATGATCAAATATATCAAAAATGTTGTTACCTTTCGACATCGTCGAGGATAATTATGCTTAGTGGCGATTTGTAAGCATCTTCAAATATCTATCAAGAAAAAACATATCATGCAATGCTCCTCGATATTAATTATATATATATATATATATAATATAATACACATTTTCGTATAGATTTGAAGCAAAATGAAATAGATTTTTTTTGCAAGTATATGTCGAGACAAAGGTCAATGTATATAGAACCTTAACAATCTGGGCACATTTCGCGGGTTCACTGAGTTCAATCATTGTTTCATCGGATATCTAATGATTTTGTCAGAACGGGAGACGGTTAAAAATTTAATAGAGGTCAGAAACTAAATTGTTCATAAAAAAAAATAGACATTACAAAGAAGAAAGTAAAATAAAATAACTTACTATCTTGACGTAGGGGAAATCACTTTCAATACCAATTGTTGCTGCCATCGCAGTTTTACCACTGTCCAACAAAACGTAACAGTTTATATATATTTATTTATATATCTGAATGTTAAATGTCGTTTCAATTTTACTAATACCGTTTTGACTTCGAACCTGATTTTGACATATTTCAATTTTGATTTTGGCAAAATTCGAAACACGAAAAATGTAGTCCTTTGGGTTAGCTTTCTAATCCAACTTGAATCCGCTAGATTGGATGCCGTTTGACAAAGTTATGCATGAATGAGTCACATTTTGAATTTTAGATACCTCAATACAACAAAATTGTGGGCAGTATCCATTCATTCATGTATATTTTTCTTGTCCGACATCCAATTTTGGTGATTCAAGTTGGATTAGAAAACTAACTCAGAATACTACAAATTCTATTTTTCGGGTTTTGCAAAATTTGGAATTAAAAATGATCCAAATCACGTTTGAAGTCGAAATAGTATTATTAAAGTTCGAACGACATTTATCACATCTATATATATATATGTATATATACCAAAAAAAAATTACCTGCCACGTGGGCCTTCGAGAAGGCAAGTAACAAGGGGGCTTCCTTCACTAACTTTAACCTTTTCCGTTAACAGCCGAATTCTTCTATAAGTGTGATCATGTCGGGAACCACAGTTTATGAATCCATTCAGTCTGTAAATAGTAGCTATCTTAATTTTTCATACACGTGACCGAGTAAACAACACAAAATGTTGGAACTACGATGAAAAAAAGGTTATATAAGGGCAAAAATTAACCAACTTAGCCTTGTTCAGCTAACTGTTTATACCTGCAGCGTTCAAGGTCAACTAGACCGGATTCTTTGTCCTTGGAGATGTTGGTAGGTTCCCGCTGGTTGAAAATCTGCATTAAATCGGTAAAAAAACATGAATGAATCACTCCCGTTCACGGGTCGGTACGGCTTGGTTTTTGCAATAAACCAAACACGTACGGATAATATCGGATTTTCATATTTTGAAACGGAACATGTCGGTTTTTTCGGTTCGGTGTTAACCGGTTTTCCGGTTTTCGGTTAACGGTTTCGGTATCGGTTCGGTTTATTTTCGGTTTCGGTTTCGTCTATCGGTTCGGCATAAAACCTATATTTGATTAACAGTGAATTTGGACTTTCATTACATTTGTTTGAAAAAATTAACAAATAACAACTCAAAATTAACTAATAAAAAACACGTCACAACCCAAAATTAACTAATAAAAAACGTCACATGGAGGCGTTCGAAGGATAGAGGCGCTCTAGGGAAAGTATTTGTACTATATATCAAAATGACGTCGTTTTGTATAAATCGGTTCGGTTCGGTTCGGGTAATCGGTTCGGTAATTTTTTTATTCCCCATACACAAACCGATATTTTTGATTTAAAAAAAAAATTACCCGTATATGTGGTTTTAAGTCAGGACGGTGCATATCGGCTTGGTTTTTTCGGTTTTCAATTTGGTTTTTCGGTTTCTCGGTTTTTTTGCTCACCTCTAAATCACTCAAATGTAACTTGATAACATGAAAGTATTCGGTATTTCTCAAACTTTCAAGAAAAAGAAAAAAAAAACCTGTATCCCACTTGACAACGGTGCTTCGTAAATGATGTGTGTGTCGGCTGATATCATCCCTCTCTCGATACGATTGGTTTTTTCTTTACCCTGAACAGCAACTTGATTTACAGTGAAGATATATCCAATTTCATTGTATTTTAATAATACCCTCTGCCCGGTTGTCATAACCTGCACGCACAAGAACCAATTCTCAGAACAATCTAAACGAGTCTTGATAATAATCGTACAAAAGCATGGAATATCTAGAAATATACACACGCTATCTCTTCAATAAATTTTTTCAAACGATTAAAGACGAAATCCGAACCTGTTTAACAAAATAAATAGATAATGAAAAAGAGAGCTTCTAAACAAATTGTCCATAACAAACAGGTTCTGCTATCGTCGGAATCAAAGAACACATTACTATACGGTGAGTAATGAACGGAAGTATTGTCCGTCAATTTTTCTCGTTAACTAAGCAGCGTTTGCCTACAAAGACTTCTTACATGGCTGAGAAAGTACTCGCGAATATGCTTGGAAAAAAGGATGGCGTCTACCTGAATAGAACAAAAACAAAATTACTCACTCCATGAAAGCGAAAAAAAAAAAGAAAAATAACATATAGCAAGAAACATACAAGTTCATCTTTTCCGTCTTTGTTTGCCAACTCCAATTCCACGGATAGCAACGCAAGGTTGAAGTTTTCGGGAGGAGGAAGAAACCTAATAATAAATTTCAGAACAAATAACTGTAAAAAAAAAAAAAGTTTACATACGTTGAACTACACGCCATCGTATATACCTACTAACAGACACAGAGTCGCCGTTGAAGGCCTTAGCATTGCGACGTTGAACGTCGTTTAGACCAATGTGGCCTCTAGGAATCTCATTTACCGTACTATTGAAGTTAAGGTAAATCAATATTATTCACATTATGGGAGACGAAAAATTAGAGGCTACACCTGGTTATTTACACTGGATGGATTTGAAACTGTAGGATTTGAACCGTAGATCTACGCATAATCACACAAAAACACACTCGTGTGTATGTGAGCTTAGTGGGTAGAGTTATTTAATCAAATCTACAGTTCAAATCCACCTGGTGTAAATTAACCTGGTGTAGCATCTAACTCCGCATAATCTAACAACTCATAAACAAAACTATTGTGTGATGAATTAACAACCACACACAAAATTGGGGGATTTTTTTTTTTTTTTTTGAAGCCCTTCACCATTAAAATCCTCTCACATACAGATAAGGATACACGTAGAAACAGTGAAAATCACACACACAAGTGGCGCGTGAGAGAATATTGAGGAGGATAAATTAAAAAAAAAAAAAAGGATATGCAAGAGTGAAAACGAACGCGTCGCCTATCAAAACGTAGGATCCAGAGACGAGGAAATTAGGGCTATCGTTGAAGCTACAGTAAGCAACATTCGCATAATTGTGTGCTTTCGTCGGAGTGTTGGTCAAAATCAGCGTCGCCATGTTTCTGCTGTATATAGAGATATAATTCAGAGTGTTTTTCTTTTGGAAAGCAATTTTCTTCCATCTTCTCTCTTATATTACTCTCGAAGAAGACATTGTCTCTCTGGATTATTTTATTGAAAATAATGGAAGTCGCCGCCACCGCAGCCGTCGCCGTCGCCGCCGTTTCAGCTTCTCCGGTCTGAGAAATTATTCTATTCTTTTCCCTCTTTTTTTTTTTATTCAAAGTCGTGGTGTAACGTGCCATTTGAATATGGGTTTTACTATTCATAGTGGAATTTTTTCTAGTTACAGCGTCAAATAATTCATTTGTCAAGAAATCCTTTAATTTTTTTCCAAATTCTCTCAACCTCTGAATTTTTAAACTTTCCAAATCGTCAAAGTTTTTCGATAAAATCAATTAGAACACAATAATTATCCATACGGAAGAAACCTACTTCAATTTTGAGATAAAGAACGTTTTTTTTTTTTATCGGACTTTGACATTTTTATCCATTTCATGTAGTATTACACGAAATGAAACACTGCATTTCGTGTAATATAACACGAAATGCCTTTTTTTCATAAATTTGTTTTTTTAGTGTAAATTTACAAGAAATACAAGCTTGTTTTTCGTGAAAATTTACACAAAATAAAACAAATTTATTGAAAAAAGGCATTTCGTGCTATATTGCATGAAATGCAGTGTTTCATTTCGTGCAATACTACACGAAATGCATAAAAAAACATAAATCTATGGTTTCGTTTATCGTAAAAAAACACTATTTCATACTTCTTTGCACGAAATGCCTTCATCCATTCCGTGTTAGGGAATACGAAATGTTCATGCACGAAATATAATTAGGAAAGGGTTTGAGAGAATTGTGGTTTTTTTCTTTGAAAATTACAAACGAAATAAAGTCGCACTGCAAGGCGGTAAAATATGTTCTATGAATAGCATTTCAGTTTGAAGAATATACCAACTTATACTTTATTTTGGATAAATTATACATTTATCCCAGGTGTTAGGTCAAATTATACATTGACCCCTAAATTTGAAACATTATTATACAAACGGCCCTCGAAGTTTGATTTACCCCCCAACACGAGCTCTGTCTAAAGTCGCTACTTAGCGATTAAGCGATTTCAATATGATTCTTCTGTAAACATCCCAATTAAGAAAGATTAGTATGCCTTCTGAGCTAAGGCAAAAGAGGAATATAAATCAGAAGAGGGAAGAAAAATTGATTTTGCATATTTCATTTTAATTTTCAAAAATTAGTAACTAAATTAGTGAATTCTGATCCCACTCTCGGCGAAATAAGCATCAGAAATCATGGCAGGGCGGTCGCCGACGATGATCGTGACCAACACTCCGGCGAAGGATCTCGCGTACACGAATTTCGCGTACTGTTCACCCTCCGATCTCCGAAATTTCCTCGTACCTGGATCCAGGCTCGCCTTCGCTTTGATTGGCGATGTGTTCGTTCTGTGTATTTCATATCCTTTTTTTACAAAGACCTTCTAATTTCACTCACGCGCCACTTGTGTTTTTTTTTTTTGCTTTCCCCTCTATGCTGAATTGCTGATGATGATTTAGTGTCATTGTATGTTTTTTTGGGTGCAATTGTTAGTTTATTATTGTTTTTTTAATAAATGGAAATGTGATTCGGGTTTAGGATTGGAATTTATAAAAGAAAATGTGATTTTTCTTTCTGATTAAACTGATGTTATGTGGCTGGTGGGGGTTTCTGGATTGGATGAAGTGAATTGGATGGATTGTTAATGATTTTATGGTTGGGTAATTAATCTTGACTTATCAGCTGATTAAACCCACTGCATGGTATATGCCTCCATATTTTGGTCCTCTTATCAGCTTCTAGAAATCTTAATTTTGATATGAACTTTTCGGTTATTTACATTTTTTTCATAGGGATGATTTTTTTTTACAGTTGGTTTTGGTTGACTAGATATGTGTTGATTTTTATTTCCTAAGTTTGCTGTTTCATTGATAAGGCTGTTCTTTTTTTCCTTGGCGACTTAGTAAAACTGAATTTAGACTCGAGCCTTGTTACTTGGTTTTAACTGAGGTAGTGCACGTATTAAATATTTGTCGAAGCTCACCTATAAATGTCTGTTGTCAATATTAATCCTGTCGCACAATATTCGGCTGTAAAAGTTTGATACACTTTCTGTTTGGGGCATTAGTTGTGGAGGTTTCAAAGTTGTTTGTTCTCTGTATTAATATTTGCTACTACTGCTTTTTTTCTGCTGATTTTGACCTTAACTTCAATATACTGGGCATGATGCCATTCCAAATGGCCATGTTGGTCTTAATGCCATTCAACGTCGCCATGCGAAAGTTTCCACTGGGGACGCAGTATCGGTTAGCAAGTATGATGGGTGTATTTTCTATGGATTATTATTTTGTCTTCAATATGTATTTTTTATTTATTTTTGACAATTTATTCTGAAATTTTTAGATTTATTCCTCCTGAAGATTTCAACCTTGCTTTGCTAACGTTGGAATTGGAGTTTGTGAAGAAAGGCGCAAAAGATGAAAATGTATGTTTCTTCTTTCAAGCTATTCTTTACTATCTTAAAATTTCTGGTCTTCCCTATAGCTCCAGGTTACTACTATAAGATTGTTTTTCAGTTGCGCTATTTGCTTTTTTTTTTTTTTCCTTTTTTTTTTCATATGGGGTTGGCTCTTGCTTATAGTGAAGTACTTTTCTTGTCTAATCAACTCCTATGTTTTTTTGCCCTATCTAGTTTTACAAATCTGTGTTGCAATGCAGGTAGACGCCGCCCTTCTATCCCAGCAGATTCGCAAGAGATTTATCAACCAGGTAAGAAATACATCATTGAGTCTAGTTGTATGTTTATAGCTGCTATGCTATGAATAGTCTTTCCATACTTCAAAGCTACAAGATTCAGTCTGTGCTTGAGGTTCCGCTATGGCTTGGGTAGTTTTTATGCCTATGGAGTCTGTTCATTCATTGACAAAGCTACAAGATTCAGTCTTCTGTCAGGATTTTATTTTGTTCATTTTTTCTCCCTTTTGAGTGGAACTCTGTTCTTGTGTTTCTTTACCAACAGGCTAGTACTTTAGCTCCCAGTCTGGTTTTGTATATCGTCTCAGATTGATCTACAGTCTTTAACTCTTCGATTTCTTCCCTTGGAACCTGAAGTCATGTAGGCAAACATTGCTTATAATGCAAAAAATGGTTTAGGACATTACTTTTGCTATTGACCATATAATGTGTTGTTTGATTCTGATTACAGAACCTTATTATAAATGAATTTTGATGAAAAAACTGTATAGAATCTTTTATTTTCATTTTTATTAATTTTGTTAAACAGGTCCAGATTTTGTCTAAAATCATTTGACACCTCAGATAGTAGTAATAGCATAACTTGTAAAAAGAATTCGTTTGTGTGGATCATCTTTCTATTAGCTGTTACCACTCTAAATCTCGCCTACGCACTTACACTAGCATATGAAAAAATTGAAGTCAATATATTATTGAAGAGAGAGCAAGTGTATATTTCGAGGTATCCATGCTTCTCTATGGTTGTCAAATGTCAATACTTGTTAGATTATTCTGAGACTTGTTCTTGTATATGCAGATTATGACAACTGGGCAGAGGGTAACATTTGAATATCATGGCAATGGATATATCTTCACTGTAACTCAAGCTACTATAGAGGGTCAAGAAAAAAGTAAGGGTATCGAGAGAGGGATGATATCAGCTGACACATACATTGTTTATGAAGCATCAAAGTCAAGTGGAATAAAGGTTTTTCTTTCTTGACATTTTTAGAAATATGTGGTGGTATATTGGTCTGGTATACTTTTGTGCTGCTGTATGTAATTGTCTCTTATCAAGTTCATATGAGTGATTCATGTTTTTACCGAGTTAATGCAGATTGTCAACCAGCGGGAAGCTACGAGCAGCAATATCTTCAAGAACAAAGAATTCAATCTTCAATCATTCGGTATAGGTGGTTTGAGTGCAGAGTTTGCTGATATATTTCGAAGAGCTTTTGCATCGAGGGTTTTCCCTGCACATGTGACCTCTAAGTAATGCTCATATTCGACATCCTTGTAGATTTTGACCTTCATCTCTTTTGTTTGTTTTATTTGGAAGTTAATCTCGACTGGGATGGGAAATTTTCCAACTTGTGGTTTCTTTTACTTTCTTATGTGGCTTTATGATTTTTAATGAACCCTTCATTTTAGACTTGGCATCAAGCATGTTAAAGGAATGCTGCTTTATGGACCTCCTGGTACTGGGAAGACTTTAATGGCTCGGCAAATCGGAACAATGTTGAACGGAAAGGAACCAAAGGTATGTGCACCAAAGTGTTCCGGGATAAGTTCTGCTAATTGTTGATTCTTGCTAATTGTTTGTAATTTTCATGAAAATGTTCTTTTATTTTCTTTATTCTGATTTCATTGGAAGTGCTTGGAAATAAAAGATGTATTTCTATGCATTTAAATACAACTGTTCTTGGAAACAAATAACGCAGTAAATCATAATGAGTGGTTAAATGACCAGAAGAAAGGAAAAGCATGTGAATTTATTAACTGTAGACCTTGACAGCCGCTAAGCTTCAAACGAGATCCTTACTTTTGTGTTGGGGTCTTCCAATCTGGAGTTGTAGACATATATCGCTTTCCCTAAATCTTAAGTTTTTTTCTTGTCTCATGTCAAACTGGTAGCTTTGTACATTAATTAACTCATTTGAATGCACCTATGTCAGGCGATTGAGACTTTAGTGTGGATATCTAATATAGATATCTCAAATTAATTGAAGAATAGATGGGTTTTCTGTAAACTTGACATTAGAACTTGCACTTTTGCCTGGCATATGCATCTGTCGATCTGGGGATATGTAAAATAGTCAAAAGTTTGCTCCTTCAGCCAATCTGAGTTGTTTAACTTTCTTATCGACTAATGATGAATCCAACTGTTTTTGGGTGTTCCTGTATTCTTTTACTTTATATTCACCTTGACGGTTTTGCGTTCCCTAAAAAATCACAGCTATCTATCTGAAATCTATTTGCTTTTGGGAGGCTTTCTGCCTCATTCTGCACTGTGTTTCTTCAGTTGACTGAACATAGTTGAATTACTATGATTAGGGTAGATATTAGTGTTATGTTTTGTTACTGCATTAGCTGTCCTCTTACGCATTTCTGAATGCGATCTATGACCTGGAATTTTAGATTGTAAATGGACCTGAAGTGTTGAGCAAATTTGTTGGAGAAACGGAGAAGAATGTGCGGGATCTATTTGCTGATGCTGAGAATGACCAAAGAGCAAACGGTAAGTTTCTTAACCAACCCTCATTAGCAGAGTTGGTACCTCCAACTCTCACCATGGTTACTAGAATCAAGCAATAGGGTTCGAATCCCGCCCTTCATTTACTTCTTCTGTTTACAGGATTTGAATTTTAGAAAGAAAAAAAAAAGTATAGTCTTCTTTTAATGGCAAAAAAGTCATGTTTGACATGTGTTAATGGCTTTTTTGTTTCTCGTCATCTTTCAGGTGATCAAAGCGAGTTGCATATCATAATTTTTGATGAAATTGATGCAATTTGCAAGGTAGGGATTCAAGAGAACTCATATTGAAATATCTCGTTATTCACCCTTTTATGCATAATGTCATTCTCTTTGTGGTCCTTGAGAATTGCTTCCACCTCTTTCATGCTGCTCCATATACTTGCTTATATTGCCTTAGGATAGTTAACTGTGATGCTTTTTGGGTCAAGATTGGTAATCAATTTGATGATTGAATTAAGTTTGAAATTTTAATATTTGAAAAGACTGCAATTTCAAGGACGTTGTTAAGTCAAATTTTGCATTCTCGTTTTGACAAGGTCCAGTTTTTTTTCTCATCACTGACTCTGTTCTGAAAGCAAGATGCCTATAGCTACGTTGTTCTTGTGCAGATTACATTGATTTTCTTCCAGATCATGTATGCTTATATTTTCCATGAGTTTGGTATTAAATACTTCATATCAGGATTTAACATTGTACTTATAAGATCAAGCGACGCACGGTTAATAGATTATTGTATTGTTAAAAAATGTTAGTATTGTTGCAGTTGTTGTTATTATTGTTGTTATTATTATTAGTATTTATTATTATTTATTATTATTATGCTTATTTTTATTATTATTATGCTTTTAACTCCTTTGGTATAAAATTCTCAGTCGAGAGGTTCAACTAGAGACGGGACTGGAGTACATGATAGTATTGTAAACCAACTCCTCACCAAGGTATGTATTGTTTTAGTTGAGGTTGTGGGGTGATAAAAGAATTCACTACATTCCATTGTTACTTGTTGCTGGTATATGCGATTGACTAACTCTGAATTGCATACTTTAGATAGATGGTGTGGAATCTCTGAATAATGTTTTGCTCATTGGAATGACGAACAGGAAAGATTTGCTGGATGAAGCTCTTTTGAGGTGCTAATATTGATTCTTTTTTCTGCTATAACAGTTGTTAATTGTATGAATCTTCTGTGTATAAAAAGCCCAGAAATCTCTAACAAAGTGATGCAGTGCAGTTATTAACATTTCCAAGTCTAAGAAAGTTATTGCTATATTTTAAAGGCGGTTCCTAATTTTTGGATTTTAGGCCTGGACGTCTGGAAGTTCAAGTCGAGATCAGCCTTCCTGATGAAAATGGTCGTTTGCAAATTCTTCAGATTCATACAAATAAGATGAAAGAAAGTTCTTTTCTTGCTCCAGATGTGAACTTGGAAGCGCTAGGTATGTGATTGGCATGCTGCCCATCTGTTAATATGTCTTTGCTAGTTTTAACTTCTTTTAACACTAGACAACAACGTGTTCCTAAATTTTTTGTCAAACCGAAAGGTTATGCATCTACTATATTTCTTGGAAGTATTTTTTTGCTCACATTTGGATATTCGATAGGCTACTATGCTATTTTAGTAGGTCAAGTAATTATTCTTGCTAAGAGAGTAAGACTTCTACATCTGTAGGTAAAAATATATACTGTTGGGAAGTTACATTTTACTTTTTCTTGGACAGTCAAAACAACTGCTGAGTCCTTCTGTTGATGAAAATATATGCTGTTGGAAAATTACATCTTACTTTTTCTTGGGTAGTCAGAACACATACGGTGCATAGACTTATCTTGGTTTTTCTTTTGTTTTTCTGTTTTTCTTGCCATGTATTTTCTATGAGCATTTATTAATTCCCAATTTATTTTATTTTTTTGTTATCATAGAAACAAGTTTTTTTTTCCTGTGGTGCGAAAATGTATGATCTGTTACATTTGCAAGTTGTGTTTGGTTTTACATGTATATTCGTCGTGTGCATTCTGTTATCTGACTACACTAAATTATTAACATAATTCATGAAGATAATCATTACACCTCTTTCTGGATGCAGCTGCTCGGACGAAAAATTTTAGTGGAGCAGAACTTGAAGGTGTCGTGAAAAGTGCAGTATCATATGCACTGAATAGGCAACTAAATATGGAAGATCTTACCAAACAAGTGGATGAGGAGAATATAAAAGTTGTTATGGATGATTTTTTGAATGCCCTTCATGAAGTTATTCCAGCATTTGGAGCTTCAACAGATGACCTTGAACGCTGCAGGTATGAATAGTTAGCTGATTAAGGCTAAGTTTGACGTAGGAATTTGAGATTAGAAGACATGTCTACTTCCTGGAAAAGAAAAAGAAGCACTCGAAATTCAAGGGGTGTGGGGGGATATTTTACCATATAAAACTTCTAGGTGGTATAGGATATCATAATAAAGAAAATATTAGATCGATAATTTCTATTCATATTTTCTCCATCAAGAGCAATTCAAAATGTTGTATATCGAGTAAATCATTCTTATTTTTCCTTTTCCCCCTTAATTTATCATCTTTCCGTTTATCCATCGTACTTTCTCTGTGTGTGTTCAGCTTTCTTAATGTGCTAGGTATGGCTTAAGTAAAAAGTTTATTCTAACATTATTAAGATGAAATGAAGGAATTGTAGTTAGTTGTGTGTGATGTACTAGAGAGACAAGAAACTAATTTGACTTGTAAATCATTCCCTTCTATGTTACATTTTGCCCTTATATACCCTTTTTATGGGCATGTGTGTGCTTTTTCTTTGTGGTGCTAACAGTTTGTGATCCACGTATCAGGTGTTTATTTACTTGGTTTACATTTATGAATAATAAGATATATATAGTTGCAAAAATTTCTCGAGCAGAAAACTTATAAACTAATGCTTCTTGCAGACTGAACGGAATCATGGAATGTGGTACCCGGCATGATCACATATACCAAAGAAGTATGCTGTTAGCAGAACAAGTTAAAGTTAGTCAAGGAAGTCCACTTGTTAGTTTCCTTCTGGAAGGCCCGAGTGGCAGGTAATTATGATGTGTGTTTTTTTTGATATATAAATTTGGTGTGTATATTGTTGCTTTATCAAAATTATGTTTTCTTGGACAGTGGTAAGACTGCGATGGCAGCAACAATTGGTATTGAAAGTGATTTCCCCTACGTCAAGATAGTAAGTAATTTAACTTTCTTCTTGGCAATGTCTTGATTTGTGAACATTTAGTTTTTGACCCTTCTGTTCGATTTTAACTGTTTCCCTCTTTGTCAAATCATTAGATATCCGCTGAAACAATGATTGGACTCAGTGAACCCACAAAATGTGCCCAGATTGTTAAGGTTATATACATTGACCTTTTATTGTGCTCATTTCCTTGGACCCTTTTTGTGGTCTTTGAGGAGCAGTTGTTTCTTGCTTCAAATATATCATAATATCCATCTACATACATAGTATGTGTATGCATACTTAAGATTGAGGAGCATTACATATTATGTTTTCGTTGGTAGGTATTTGAAGATGCATACAAATCACCACTAAGCGTAATTATCCTTGATGATATTGAAAGGTAACGTTTTGATGCTAGATGAACGATGCATATTTTATCATTTGGCGGTCTTCATACAGCCATCTCATCTGTATCGCCTTTTGCAGGTTATTGGAGTATGTTGCAATTGGGCCTCGCTTTTCAAATTTAATTTCTCAGACATTATTGGTGCTCCTGAAACGACTTCCTCCCAAGGTATTTTTCTTGATTCGTGCAAGACATTAATTAGGATTTACCTGAAGGGGTAGATGTAATGATGCTAATATTGTTCTGATGAAGATTGGATCTGAGTTACCTTGTATTAAATGGAGAAATTGAAAATTGAAACAATGCTTTGCACGATGCCTGTCATAGTGTATATAATATTTAGGGAAAAATTATGGTGCTCAAGTGTCGTGACTTCGCGCAATAAACGATCAAATTACAATGATGAGAAAACTTGACCGTTGTCAGCAAAGATGGAACTTCTGTCGACTGTAGTTCAAGAAACAAATCAATATGTTGCCCGTTTTCAGTTACATCGTTAAAGAGCAATGACTACTATGTATTAAATAACTGTGTTTTTAGATGACAGCAATAAATCCCTGGTTTGTTTTTTGTATTAGGCTGCACTCTTTAACAAGATTTCATGCGTCACCTTTTAGTATTATAATTAGAGAACAGACCGTGAAATATTTTAACATAGCGTGAAATGTTTTAATGTCGTATACCCAAATAAATGTGGAAAAAAAAATGAATTTAGAGATGATCTTATTATATCTAATTTCTCAGGGGAAAAAAATTCTTGTTATTGGGACAACAAGTGAAGTAAACTTCCTGGAGTCAGTTGGCATTCGAGATGCTTTCGCACTTACCTACCATGTTCCGACACTAAAGACCGAAGATGCCAAAAAGGTAATGTCAGCATTTGATGATGCAAACTATATATATATATATATATATATATATATATATATATATATATATATATATATATATATATATATATATATATATATATATATATATATTCATTCGTTTACATGGCAATGATGTTTTTTTACTTGCATTTGCTAACAAACATCCTAGATGAACACGGAAATTGTGAACCAATTTGGATCATTTTAGGCATGATATATGTATATATTATATATACATATATATGTAGCTGCTAAGTACTTTCGACAATCTAAATAAGCAATAATAATCTAAGCAACTGCCACCTACCATATATTGATATTTCCTTCCTCACAGGTGTTACAAAAGCTCAATGTTTTCTCGAATGATGATGTCGACGCCGCTGCTGAGGCATTAAATGATGTAAGTCTAAATCACCACACTTCAAAATCAAATAGAAGGTCGAAAATGGGGGTGACAATATAACCTAATAAATAGCTCCGAGTATGATATAAGATAATCTGATTACCATTTTTTTAATATTTTTAAATTACTCCAGATGCCCATCAAGAAGCTCTACATGGTGGTTGAAATGGCTGCTCAAGGTGAAAACGGTGGAAGTGCCGAAGCCATTTACTCTGGTAAAGAAAAGATCAACGTTGCGCACTTTTATGATTGCCTTCAGGATATGGTGCGTTATTAGTGCACGAACATTCGCATCTTGCTTCGTTGCAGGTTCTTTTTACACTTCTCTTTCGGGTTTCTTTCTTCACTGTTTTCTGTCCCGACATTTATGTATTGTTTTCTGTTCTGATCGTTAGAGAGAGGCATTTGGGGCTAGGTTTTAGCATTCGTTGAAAAACTAAAACTATTTAAAGTTCGTTTTTGGTAGTAAGTTGGTTTTTCATTGCTGTATTATTTGTATGATCATCGTTACGGTTCGCACACTTGTACTGAAAATTAATAGCAACTATTTTTTTGGATCGCGTGAACAAAATTTGATGAGATGTCTATGTTACGGATTGATTTTAATTTTTATTTTTTTCCGCACACATAATTGATCGATAATAAATCACGAGCCTCTAGCATCCTACCCAATGAAGGATTAGCGTTGATCGGTACTATATACAGGTCAATTAATTCTATGAAAACACGATCATAGAATACGATTTATGTCGAAAGACTTTATAACATTTGTATAAACTCGTGGTCTTTTGTAAGATGTCTTAATCAGGACAACCAAACATCATGTTAACAGTCTATAAGAATGCATGCTAGTTTTTTAATCATTCTCTTGAATTGCAAATATGGGTTCCGTATTGAAACGAGTTACTCCGAAAGAATCGAATTTTCCGTAAAACACGTAAATGTCTGAATAGGAAAAGCATTGGTGGTGAAGAAGTTGAAGAGGACAGCCACTAGTTGGTTGTATTCTTGAAGATAAAAAAGATAGAAGAATAAATATAAGGACTATGCTTTATTTGATAGTGAATTCACTTATAAGTATTTGAATTTGATTTCCTATAGATAAATTAATTGAAATTGATGTAGTGTCACTTAAATGGGTAGATTAAACAGGAATGCAATGATTGCTACTTCACGCGAGTAGATCATATAGGTAGAATTGTTGCCACGTAGAGAGCTGTGAAATGAACATGCAAAGGTAAACGTACGTAAACCAAGTGCCGGTTTATTGGACTGAAACCCCTCAAATGCTCAAGTCAGATGCATCGGCAAACAAATGAGTAACTCCCAAGAATTTGAGAGAACTCGGAGAATAATAACGCGTAACTTGTAAAAATGAGTTAAGAGGGATTTCTTGGTTAGTAGAACCTCGTTAGAGACCAACTCTAAGTGGAATTAAGGACTCTAATTGACTTGTACTATTAAATTAATGAAATCGACCAATTAACTTAATTATTTACAGATGAGTTGCGTTTTGTGCCATTGGCCTCATCTAATTTTTTATTTTTGACCCGAGCGACAAACAATAACAAACAAAAGAATTTGGCACATTTCGGAAATCATCTTAATTCATCGTGGATTGCCCACTACATAGTACATCTCGTGCGATTTGTGAATTACTGCACGAAAATAGAATTTATGCGATTCACATATATGGTTTTGCTAATTCCCAAATTTGTTCCTCTATTTACAAGTTCACAAGCAAATGACCAATTTTACTTGCTTTCTTTTTTTCTTTCTTTTTTTTTTAATTTGATAAAAAAAGAATATGACCAACTTATTTGCTTGCCAACTTTAACGAAATAGTGAATATGTAAAAGTTAAGGGCTTTTTGGTTTTGATGAAATGAGTCCAAAAGATGAAGCATCTAATAATTGTGGAAACTGAAAATGAAATTTGGGTTGGATGTGTTCGTCTTGTGAGATCCTACACCCGATGAAATACATCATGTGATTTCAAGCCGTAGATTTACATAAATAATTACCCACTAAGCACACATACACATGGATGTACGTGTTATTATGTGTAGATCAGTAGTGTAAAACTACACGGTGTGTATTTCAACAGGTATAGGTTCTACAAAATCGATGTGTTCTTGGGCGGCACGTTCAATGCGGATGTTCG
The DNA here is from genome assembly GCF_056151865.1 of Erythranthe guttata. NCBI lineage: Eukaryota > Viridiplantae > Streptophyta > Magnoliopsida > Lamiales > Phrymaceae > Erythranthe > Erythranthe guttata. The sequence goes on from NC_142540.1 coordinate 19,822,005, forward strand.
GTTAACATTTTATTCTCGTTTGATTATATGAATCGAATTAATTCGGATTAAATACGAACCGGAATTTTAGTCAATTGCCTCAAAGGGGAAATAAAAAGGTGGGAAAAGGTTCAAGATTCGTTGAGATTGATTCATCTTTCTTCCTTCTATTTCCCCATGTATGAGCGCGTGCTTGTAACTCGCTCCACCACCTATAAATAGCAGCCCCTCTCCATAGAGGTGAAAGATATATAGTCAGCAATTAAATATTAAGAAACTTCTTTTGTTATATATATTTTCAGATTTTAAATCACTCATCAATTTAACATGTCGAGCAAGTGTAGCAGCTGTGACTGTTCTGACCAGACTCAGTGTGTGTAAGTCTCTCTCTCTCTCTCTCTCTCTCTCTCTCTCTCTCTCTCTCTCTCTCTCTCTCTCTCTCTCTCTCTCTCTCTCTCTCTCTCTCTCTCTCTCTCTCTCTCTCTCTCTCTCTCTCTCTCTCTCTCTCTCTCTCTCTCTCTCTCTCTCTCTCTCTCTCTCTCTCTCTCTCTCTCTCTCTCTCTCTCTCTCTCTCTCTCTCTCTCTCTCTCTCTCTCTCTCTCTCTCTCTCTCTCTCTCTCTCTCTCTCTCTCTCTCTCTCTCTCTCTCTCTCTCTCTCTCTCTCTCTCTCTCTCTCTCTCTCTCTCTCTCTCTCTCTCTCTCTCTCTCTCTCTCTCTCTCTCTCTCTCTCTCTCTCTCTCTCTCTCTCTCTCTCTCTCTCTCTCTCTCTCTCTCTCTCTCTCTCTCTCTCTCTCTCTCTCTCTCTCTCTCTCTCTCTCTCTCTCTCTCTCTCTCTCTCTCTCTCTCTCTCTCTCTCTCTCTCTCTCTCTCTCTCTCTCTCTCTCTCTCTCTCTCTCTCTCTCTCTCTCTCTCTCTCTCTCTCTCTCTCTCTCTCTCTCTCTCTCTCTCTCTCTCTCTCTCTCTCTCTCTCTCTCTCTCTCTCTCTCTCTCTCTCTCTCTCTCTCTCTCTCTCTCTCTCTCTCTCTCTCTCTCTCTCTCTCTCTCTCTCTCTCTCTCTCTCTCTCTCTCTCTCTCTCTCTCTCTCTCTCTCTCTCTCTCTCTCTCTCTCTCTCTCTCTCTCTCTCTCTCTCTCTCTCTCTCTCTCTCTCTCTCTCTCTCTCTCTCTCTCTCTCTCTCTCTCTCTCTCTCTCTCTCTCTCTCTCTCTCTCTCTCTCTCTCTCTCTCTCTCTCTCTCTCTCTCTCTCTCTCTCTCTCTCTCTCTCTCTCTCTCTCTCTCTCTCTCTCTCTCTCTCTCTCTCTCTCTCTCTCTCTCTCTCTCTCTCTCTCTCTCTCTCTCTCTCTCTCTCTCTCTCTCTCTCTCTCTCTCTCTCTCTCTCTCTCTCTCTCTCTCTCTCTCTCTCTCTCTCTCTCTCTCTCTCTCTCTCTCTCTCTCTCTCTCTCTCTCTCTCTCTCTCTCTCTCTCTCTCTCTCTCTCTCTCTCTCTCTCTCTCTCTCTCTCTCTCTCTCTCTCTCTCTCTCTCTCTCTCTCTCTCTCTCTCTCTCTCTCTCTCTCTCTCTCTCTCTCTCTCTCTCTCTCTCTCTCTCTCTCTCTCTCTCTCTCTCTCTCTCTCTCTCTCTCTCTCTCTCTCTCTCTCTCTCTCTCTCTCTCTCTCTCTCTCTCTCTCTCTCTCTCTCTCTCTCTCTCTCTCTGTATATATATATATATATATATATATATAAATTTGTTCATATATATCTCATTTGCAAAATATATGTCTGTGATGTGTGCTTTCCAGGAAGAAGGGATACGCAGCTGACATCATCGAGACCGACAAGAGGTATATATATATATATATATATATATATATATATATATATATATATTGACATGTATATATATGTTGATCTATGGAATGAAATTTTAATTTGGTGTGTTTAAAATGCAGTTACACGGTGGTGATGGATGCTCCGGTGGCGGAGCATGACGGCAAGTGCAAGTGCGGCTCGAGCTGCTCTTGCACCGACTGCACCTGCTCCCACTAAACTCGATAAATAATTATTCACTAATAAAAATAAAAGGGACACTTAAATTATAAATAAGTTTGTATCTGTGTGGTTGTGTTTGTACTAAACAATCAATGGTCCTTTGTCAAGTTTGAGTGTCCCTTTTGTACCCTATTTTAATGAATCGATATCTACTCTCCTCTACTCGTCTTTTTCGCTATCTTACTTGCCTCTTTTATTTTGAAAACGAAAAATCGAGTTATTAAATCGAAAAACGAACCAAAAAGAAATAAAAGAAAAAAATATATTCATATTTCAGAAAATTCAGATGAATTAATCCACCATCATCAATCACAAGATACTAACCTTAAAAAAAATCCTAACAGGGTAATATTTATGTTGTTTCCATAACTTTATAAATTCGAAAAAAGAAAAAAAGAAAAAAAAAATCGAGATAAATTCGACTACCTCAGACGTTGAAGCCTTCTGCACGAAGGCATATCTTGTGAGCCTCGATCAATTTCTCACAAGCAGCTTCACCGTTCTCCACAATGCATTCGTCTCTCGCCTTTTTAGTCTCGGGGCAAGCACAGCATATCTTCTTCTTCGGTTTTGAATCGGGCTCCACAGAAGCTGAAGGAGTGGTGTCGTGTGCTTGTTGAGAGAATATTCCACCCATCGCCAATCAACCCCTCTAAAAGAGGATTTAATAAAGAATTAAAAAAAAATTAAAAAAAATCTCATGAAATTTATCTAACGAAAGAAAAACGAAGATTAAGTGACGTGAAGTAATTAGTAATCAACGGGATGCAGGACAATTTAACTATTTAAGTGAAGGGAGCTATTTCGAAATTAACACTGCCACTTTGGAATTCCTAAAGGTGGAACAAAGCAAAACTGAACCAATTGTACAGAACTGCTGTCGAACATAAATCGAACGAGAATAGTTTGAATAGTTCTCTGTTGCACGAGGAACTGATATACGACACGGTGGTATTCTTTTTTAGTAGATTTTTAAGTTTTATGTCATCTCTAAAGGTTCAATCTTTAGGTTTTTCGAATATTTAAAACCAACCGAAACCCGAAAACCTGAAACCCAAAAACCTGAAACCTGAAACCCGAAAATGGGTAGAATAATTTCATAACAAATACTAATCATAACAAACTCTTGGGAAAAATCGAGCCTTTTACACCCTTCTCTCTATAGCATCAAAACATCCAAAATGATCATCAAATTACGGAACTTTCAATCAGATCAAATATGAATTAACTCCCATAAAAATGGCACAAACATCCATAGTAAAATAATCTACAATAAATCAACGGAAAAAACAAATCTACAAACTAAAGCCCGATACGAAGCTCTTGGATGTTTCTTATTGCCATAACAAAATTGTGATCTTGCAATTCCGATCTAGTTAAAATTGGGGTTACGATCCTTTTGACCTAAAAAAAATAATTAATCCAAATTCAAAACTAATAAAATTTGATTATATATTGTAACGCAACTTTTCATAATATTACTAATCAGATTCTAAATATAGAGACAGATTTAAAAAAAAAAAAAAAAATCATGAATCGAACTAATACAGAAAACGAATCACCGGATTTTCAATCAATTAGCAGTAGAACTGTTCGAATTCAGAACAAGTGCAAATTAAATTCCATAAAAAAATTAATTAAAAAAACCCTAAATCGCGAGCATAGAATCTTACCGTGTTTTTCTTCTTAAATTTTTGACAGAAAAAGGAGCGGAGAAATGTTTCTGACTGATCGAAGAGGGTTTTAGAAGAAGGGGTTTACATCTCTATTAAATATTTAAAATGACGCAAATACCCCCAGCTTTACTCACGTGAATGTCACGTGGTGTGAATTCAGGACACTTTTGGGCAAAAGTGGACAAATTCGACATTGGTGCAACAAAAAAATGATTGTGCGATATATTTTTTTTGTTTGGGGGGCAAAGCGCAAAAATGATACAAGTATAGGGTGCAAAGTGCACTTAACCCAAAAACAAAAATCACACATATTGAAGTGTTTATATCTAAACATTGGGAGTGGGTAGAAATATATCGTGGTGGTTCAAGAACGAATTCTCTGCATCAGTTTATGGCCCGGCCCGAAACAAATCAATGCAATAATCTTTATTTTTTGGACAAATTACGGCAAACACCCTAAAGTAAGGTAAAATTACGAAAACCTCCCTCGTGTTTGAGTAATTACAACCACCCCTTAACTATGTATTTCCGTCATGTTTGCACGTCCACCCTTACGGTGTCAAATTTATCTACTAAATGAGGGGGTTTTTCGTAAGAAAATACATAGTTTAGGGATATTTGTAATTACCTAAACATAATGGTATTTTTGTAATTTGACCTTACCTCAGGAGTAACCAAGAAAGTTTCAAATGCTTTAAGATGTTTTTCAAACCTATTTCAAATGGAATTCTAGACATTAATCTTTTTTGTGTGCGAAACGTGCAATAAAATTATACACACACACATACACTTACATATCACCCGATGTACTTCGTCAAGTGTAACATAGAATAAACTCTAATAGTCGCAAAACTCACAGTTCAAGAATCTTACTGCATTCACCCAAGTCCTCATCTAAAACTATTGTACTAAATAAGCTAAACTTTTGCAACTAAGCAAAAGGGGTAAATTTTGACTAGAGAGAGAAGGAAAATAAATTTTAAAAAACGACTAACAATTCAATAGCCGAATCGAATGATACGGCATTACACGGACAGGGAAAGGGAAAATAAAGAACGGCAAATAGCTATACAGCAACTCCAACATGTCATCAAGAACCCATACAAAACGTAAAAAAATAGAAGATAAATTTGACCAGAAAAGCATAAGTTAGATCAAGAAGCTCCAATATATATACGAGCCATAACTTTTCGAGGTGGAATGTAAAAAAAAGTTAACGACACAAGTCCATCTCAAAAACCCGCATCCACGATTGAAACGTGTATTCCAAAATGATATTTTATCTTCAAGACTACTCTTATATCACCACACGAAAGTGAAATCATAAGCAAAAATAACGAGAATGAAAAAGTGAAACATAAACGCACAAAATCGTTGCTCTTCCAAGAAATTTTATAGCAAAGGTAATTTACATGAAATTTACAAGGAGAGAACATTGTACAACAAAGACACGCAAGATTTCATCAAATTATAGCTGTATTTAGATTCTTGTCAAAACCCCATTTCACATAATCTTGAAAACAAAGAAACAATCGATGTCCGTAAACGAATTTAATCGTACTTCTCCCTCCAAGAATACACGAGAAAGAAAACCCACGAAAGCCCCAAGACAATGTCACCCAAAACCAATCTCACCCAATCATGGCCAAGAACTTCGATCTTCCTCTCGAAGTAAATTCTCCAAATTGCCATTGCAACGTGGAGAAGCACACACCCTCTAGCAAAGAAGTTGTGGAACTCCCTATCCTTCACAAATGCAACCATCAACAAAAGAAACCCAACCGCGAACAAAAGCAAACCCGAAAACGAATCGGATGTTCGGATCAAGAGCTGGTCGTGGGGCGTGGAGCCGGATAGCTTACTAGCGTGGTCCCTACCATGGCTAAACACAAACATCTCATCTCTATAGAACATCATTAGTGCTCCACAAGTTAGCGCAACCGAAGAATGGAGCACACACATAACGAAAAAACCCGGAGAAGCCATTGATATTCCGATATATAGCTTTTTACCTCGTCTTACGACTCAAATCAAGATTCGATTTTTACAACTGAAATAGCACAACCCTTAGGGCTATTGGCCAAAAACCCAGATGAGTTCTTCTTCTTCTTTTTTTCTTTTCGAGATACTTGTCTTAAAAACTCAAATCAAGATTCGATTTTTATGACTGAAATAGCACAACCCTCATAAAACCTAGGGCAATTGGCCAAGAACCCAGATGAGTTCTTCTCTTCTTTTTTTCTTTTCGAGGTACTTATCTTAAAAACTCAAATCAAGATTCGATTTTTATGACCGAAATAGCACAACCCTCATAAACCCTAGGGCTATTGGCCAAAAACCAAGATGAGTTTTTCTTCTTTTTGAGGTACTTGTCTTGAAAAATCAAATCAAGATTCGATTTTTATGACAAGAAAACACAACCCTGATAAAACCCTAGGACTGCTGGCAAAAAACCCAGATGGGTTTCTTGATCGGTGTGTAATTCTAATTTCTAACACCACCATATCTTATTCCACCATGCCTTTGCTCAGAAGAAACAGAGGAAACCCATTATTGTTGCTACTTGCCAAAAAAAGAAGAAAAAAAAAGATTCCCCACTCAATAATTGAACCAAACTTATCAAAATTCAAAACCAAGAGAATCACTATTGAACGGAAGATTTCAGTTTAAGGGTTTTACTTTCTAGAGAGAGAGAGAGAACAAAGAAAATGGATCCAAGAAAAGTTGGTGGGAGGTTCAAAAACCCTGATGCCTATTGGGGGTGAAAATGGAAAATAATTAATTAATTACCTTAAGAAATCAAGAAGTTTGTGTAAGAACTTGTGGTGATTTTGCTGGTAATGAGCTGGTGGTGGGAATGGCTGTTTTTACAGCTAATGAGCTTACTATTCTTATTGAACAGATAATTTGTGTACCCAAATAGAAGACAAAGATCCTAAATTAATTGGATTTTAATGTTTAATTAATATATATATATATATATACAATTCAAGAAACTATCATGTTGACATATTATTGTTAGTGGGGCCAGCTCTTTTCTTGTATTTGTATTATTGTATGTATATAAATATCGGTGTAAATTAGAAGATCGAGTCGAGTCGAATGTATGGTTATTTATTTATTTTTTACTTTTGTAAATGTTTTATTACTTTTAAAGTTGTGTTTACGAATGGTTTAATTTGACTGCTACTGTAAAAAGTTTTAATTGTTATATTAATAAATTACTTGACTGAAAAATAAATAAACTTCGCTTTATTTTTCAAAAATACATTTTCTGGACTCGTAGAAAAAATGATTTGAGTCGTACAATGTATTTGGCTTCTTTTTTAGTAACAAAAATTACTTTCATTCTCAAATTCTTCTCTTGGAACATACTTCACGAAAATGAAATGAAAATAAACCAAGAAACGCTTCCAAACAAGCATTTATTTCTAACTGACGTCGAACTCGAGCAATTTGTAAAATTCTCGAAATGAAAATATGTGTTCGAGTTTGATTCGTATTTAGAAAGTAAAACTCAAACGAGTTTTTACGTAACAATCTTGAATTGAGTAATTGGATTTTTAGTTTCAAATCCTATATATAAAATTATATATTATACATGGAGAAATATCTTATATATGGATGTGGATCTTGAGATATTTCATTTAAAAAAAATTAATAATGGGTGCACAATAATGCATCATATTTGTTAATATTTATGAATCACTATTTTGGATGTGTATGACTGCTTCTCTCACATGTTGCACACCACTAGTGGTCTTATTTAAATCATGACATGTCTAAATCATCATATTTTATATTACCATTTTTTTTCTCCATCAATTAGTTACCCGATATCTGAAATTTAAAATATAATTCATTCATATTTTGTATTACTATTCTTTTTATCGATCAATTAATTAAAAGATATCTGAAATTTCAAATGTAATTCATTCATACATAAATATATCATTTGAACTCAATATATTGGTTAGAAAGCTAATTTAAAGGATTACAATTTTCGTGTTTTGAATTTCACCAAAATCAGAGTAAAAAATGGTCAAAAACTCGCTAAAAGTCAAAACTGTATTATTAAAATCGAAACAAGTTTAACATTTGAGTTCCATTAGCGATAAGAACACAATTCTTTTCGAATTAACTAAAAGTCATTCGCCGCCATTTTTATAAAAATACCCACATACTACAAATTTCACCTATAAAATATGAAACCCGCACTTAAAAAGGAAAATGATGATTTTTTCCGTATAATACTAAAAATTTGTATACTGCGGTGGTGTTTGCAAAAGCATTTAGAAACAACTTTTGATATTTTGTTTTGCTCATAATCATTTTAAGGTGTTTGCAACATCATTTTTTACTTTTGTTTCTCTAAAAATAAAATATTTTAAGCTATTTTTTAAAGCGCCCCCCTTAATCTGTTTTTTCTATTTAAATTTATTTTACAGCATATTTGCAAACAGTCCTAGCTTTTACAAATAAATACTTAATACCTCTTAACTCACAATTACTAACTTCTGTTTTTAAATAAGTTTTTACAAACACCACCTATGAATGCAAAAAGTTAGGACATACTAAGAAATCACATTTAATACCGATTTTTTGCACATTTTTTATTGTTACATCTAATACAAGTAATCGAACACTCAAGTACCTAGTAAGCAATTAACTCGATCCAATCTAATACAATTTAATTCGACATAGGTAACCGAACAAGTTAGAAATGAAAATGAACTTTAGCATAAATAAAATTAAAATGTGAATCTAAATTATTGGGACTTACAACATTATCAAGAATTCACAAGTTTTACAATGTGGGACAAAATAACTCAACCAAATTCTTCTCTTATCGCCGTGCTAATAATAAGTATTAATGAGAAACCTCAATAACTCTATAATTAAAAAAAAATTAAAGAAAATAAAATAAAAAACAATTGTCCTATTTCTGCAGAATAACACAAAGAACACTATACAATTCATTTTCCTTTTTCCCCCACAAAAATAAAGTGCCAAAAAATCATCAAATAAACGAATTTTCCCGATTCTTGGGATTAACTCTTCGACGCCTCCTCGAACTGGGTCTCTTGTCTTTCCCACGCCGAACAATAATCTTTTTCGGAGGAATTTTTTCGTGATATGCAATAACAGCTGGCGGAGCTTGTGCTCTTCTTACATGTTCCAAGTGTGCTCTTTGCTCCAACAAATCTCTATGATATGCCTGTTAAATAAAAACAATATATTCCGATTCTCAAATAAATAAATAACATAAAAATTGCACAAACAATCGAACAAAATCATAATTACCTCAAGCGATACAATACGATAAACCCGATTTTCCCATAAATAAAAAAATTATTTTTCATTATTTTACCTGTATTACGAAATTGCGCCTTTCGCAATCAAGAAACATATTAACGCTCCAATCAACTTGTGCCAACACTTTATCCCTCACAGTCGAGAAACTCAATTGATCCCTCGAAGTAAATCTATCGACTTCGTTGAACCATAAACAGCTAAAAAGATTCGTAATCGGAATATGCTCTCTTATTATTACACACCCTTCTGGAACATCTGCACAAACATCAATTCTTTCAGACCAAATTTGAGAAAAAAAGAAAAAGAAACTGCAGATAAATGCAAATAATTATCGACGTACCACTAGTTATAGGTAGCTTAGCAGAAGTGTACGGTGTTAAACCCTCCTCTTTATAAAATTCAATCTGATAGTCGATAGAAATATTATCGTATTTCCCTCCAGCTTTATTCGCCTCGGCTTCTTCGAATACGTCAAAACGTCTATAATGTCTCGATATTGCTAGGGTAGCATTTTGGCGCCACAAGAACCTGATATTAAATATGAGCAGCGACCAAAATAAATTTTTCACATTGAGAAAGACTTAATAACATTAAAAAAAAGAAGATAAAAAAAAATGATACCTCTCGAGAATTTGGTAAGGGTCCACAACGAGCTGAAGCTTTCCATCAATCCAAATAGAGTATCGGGTGTTTGGGAATAGCCTATGCAACAATAGCTTCGGCACCTGCCATAACAAAGTATTAAAGAAAATTGTAACTGAAAATAAAAAATACTACAAACTGGAATTGGAATTGTATTATTAGACCATATTTAAAAAATTAGGGGCTCGTGGATAAGACGCCAGCGAACAGCTTAACATTGTGTGGGATTGAATATAAACGTACTAGGATTTTACGATTTCCTAATGAATCCTATTCCAAACAAAAATCCTTCAAGATTAAGAGTAAAATTCTTAAAAACTATTTTACTAGAATTGTAATAATTTTACTATTTTTTACGATCGGATTTTACTAATTGGGCCAAACCAATTTTTTTTCATCACTCCAGTGGACACATTTTTGTTTCACCGACATTTTCTACCGTTCAACTAACAATACCAGTTGTGAAATTTAAGGAAGAAGACTAAACACTAGCGACAAAATAACAAACAAGATGACAAGAGCGGTGATAATGAGAGTATACGAGTAATGATAGGTTGTATCCAAAGGTCAACCTGACGACTTAAATCTAATTTATTAGGTTTTTAAATGGAATTTTTTATTTTTATTGAGATATGTTTTATTCATTTTTTTTAGTTAGGTCATGTTTTATTCATGTTTGCACCTTGCAACACACTTCTTTTATGTTTGAAGATATAACATGTGGCATGCTATTCAATTCTACAACACACGTAAAATCCTCCGATTTTACAGATTACGATTTTACAGCCCCCTTTTCGATTTTACTTAAAATCTTGATTATAACATTGTTTTCCGAACTATGGCGCAAACGTAAGGGAAAACAAAAATAACCACAAAGAAGCAAAACAGACCTTTCCATTTCTTCTTGAATCGGTGTAAGGAACGTTGTGCACCACTATAATCCTCCATAATCCAACCTGCTTATCACTGCCCAAAAGACTCATATTCTTCATATAATTTTCAGTCTCTTCATCGACAAACATGAAAAACGGAACTTTCCTTCTAGACGTTTCACCAACATTTTCCGGCTGCTGAATTAAATCATAATTTCCTGCATCGATATTTTACTCATATTATATTTACGCTCAAATGCCCAAAAATTAATTATTGAAATTCAAATATAGTTTATGTTTGTATTTACCAAAAATAGCAGAGGCAACAATGACCTCGTGAAACTGCTTCAACACCTCAAGATCAGCCACATCAATGTCGAATCCAGTTCGATAACCGGGCCTACATCCTTTGACAAATCTGACAAAAAAGGGTACATCTTAAATAAATCTTTAAACTCAAGCAAAAAAAGAAATATAATGCTGAGAGAAAAAAAAAAAGTTATTAACATACCCACAGTGAACAGTCATTGACTCTTGAATATCAAACGAATCATTCCTCAGTTTCAGATTAGGATAACCACCAAAATCAGATCCTCCGATTGGATCGGTTTTCATCGGATTTTCCTCGGAGAAATAAGTTAGACGTTTAAGAATAGGAGAGTGTGAGGGAAATTTAGGCATACTAGCAACTGCCTCCTCAACCGGAACATAGCAAACTGGACATGCTGAGAAAAGCAACCAAAAAATAAAAATTAAGTTAGATTAAATTTTCTTAACAAAGTAATATGCGAAGAAATTATACAATGAGGAAAAAAGAACTTACGTCGGGGGCCAATTCGCCTCATATCACCTGGAGGAGGGGGCGGAAAAGCAAAATCTTTGCATGGATTGGTCAACACAGTGACTGCGCTAACAGAGTCACCCATAGAAGAGGCGTTCGACAAATCACCATAACCGGTAATGTCATTACATACTAGAAGTTTGTCGATCTTGGAATTATTATTAGATTGTAATGCCTCTTTTTCAGCCAGAGAAGGTATAATGTATGACTTGTTCAGGTATCTCGAATCAAACGGCAAACCAGCACTATCCAAATAATCCTCTGAAAAAAAGAACTCCATTACTAATAATATATATATATAAACATATATATATAAACATATCAACCTACAGAAAACTGAATTAGACATAAACGCGCCATATACTGGCTAATGCAATGCAAAGAACAACTTTCCGCTCCCTTTTTTTCAATTATTAACATTAGTTGATTTGTGAATAATACTCGATCATCATAGCATTGGAAAGATATTCAAGACAAGATAAACAAATCAAAGAACTCGGATAAAAATAACTGAATCAGACATAAGTGCACCATATATATTAACATCTAAGTCTAACAGAAATAAGTTTAATCTGATACTAGCAAAAATCTACAACGATGATTCCGATCATTGTAGCATTGGAAAGTTATTTAAAACAAGAAAACGAGAGAGGAAAAAAAATCCACAACATATATGTGTATATATATATATATTACAGAGATGATAAACTCCACTACTCAAGGAAATATAACTAAATTAGACATAAACCCACCATGTATAAGTTATAACATCAATTAAATTCAATTATTAACGATTAACAAATAGTTCGATTCATCATAGCATTGGAAAGTTATTCAAGACAGAAAGAAAACGAGAAAGAAGACCAAAAGGTCGAACCTTTGTTGACTGTGAAGAAGCCCGTGAGGAAAGCCAAGAGAGCAAACACAGCCAAAATCAGCATTCCGACTTTCTTTCTGCTCAAGTATCTAAAAGTGGAGGAGAAAAATCTTTCCTTCTCTCTAGAAACAATAAGGGAAGTCTTCGAGGACCTACGAGGTAAATAAGGATTCGAAGACCCTCCTCCATTCTGTGCCAGTTGCTGCAAAGATCCGAAACTACCCGAAAGTCTTAAACCCAATGACCGCTCAGTCATTGTACCTCCAAACCCTCAAAAGTCAATTTCATCTCTTCTTTTCTCTCTCTCAAATTAATCCTTCATCCATCGAAGAATTTTTCGTGCGTGTTAATCGGTACGGTAAATCAAGAACGACAGTCCCAGATGATCAATAACCGAGAGCAGAACCCCGCTAGATTACAAAAAAAAAGAACATGAAATCAGCATTTCGAATTCCGTAAATCCACATTTCGAGCAACAATAACCAGATTGATGTTTCGTCGATTTAATTAAATTAAATTAAATAATTCACAAGAAAAAGCTGATTGAGATTCCACTACCACGAACAACTCTGGATCCCACCACAGATCAACATCAAAACATTCCGAATTCGGTAAATCTATCACACACACACACACACACACACAGACAAATACAATAAAACAAAGTCAACCGCTCTTACTTCTCACTGGAAAAAACAATCAGTTCCCACGCATTATCCATAAAATAAAAGAAGACGAACAATCAATTAATCAACAAGAACGAAAATCACGAAACAAAAAAACCAAAACGACGTCGTACTCACTTTTATCCAATCCCCAATTCAGTGATTCACACACCCCCAATAACAGAAAATCGCAATTAAAAAAAAAAACCCAGAAATCAGATGCAAGAACTCAAGCAGTTGGTTACAATTATAAAATCATCCAATACAGAAATCCGAGAGTTGGGAATTTAAATCTGGACCCACGTACATAAATGCCCACGACGCAAAAAAATTATTACAAATAAAAATGAATTAAAAAAGATATTTATTGCGATTTGGGTTTTTAGCAGCTTGCTTACCTTGGATTTGGATTTTTAATAACTAATTTATTCTTCGGCTCTACAGATTAACGATTTGAAAAAACTGTGTTCTTCTTCTCTCTTCAGTTTCTTCGTTCGTGGGGCTGCTTCTTCTTTGCAGTGACATCTCGCATTGATTTGGGGGTTAATTTTTTTATTTTATTTTTTTAATTTCTTTTTTAATTATTCTAATTGTAATTTAGATTTTATCGTGTAGCCAAACACGCCCGCCATTTTGGTGTGTGATTTAATTTCTTGCAGAATTCGAGAAATATTCTCTAATAATTAGTGGGCACAAAGAATTTTGGTATGTTTTCTTATTTTTGTCATATGTATTAATAAAATTAATAATTAAATATATATTTAAATTAGAAAATATTATTTTTTTATATTTCAAATTTTTCCTGTATGTGAAGAAAATTAATAAATATGCGTGATTTTTTAATGAAAAACATATAACATGACTTGAAAAAGCTCGTTCGAATGATTAACTATAATAAGAGTAAAACTGAAAAAATAATAATTAAATTACTGGATCTTTGGAATTGTAAAACGATACATAATACTTTTATAAATTAATGCACTTGTGACTATTGAAATTCTATTAATTTAACGAAATAATAAATTATCGAGTTAATAATTTAATACGTTCTCGTCGAATCGTGATTGGGAGATATTAATATTTAAACGAGGTTATTAATTTATCGAGTTTGTATTGTATGATTAAATAAAAGTATATAAAAAGTTCAAAAAAAATGTAGATTATTCCAAGTTGAGGGAGTAAGTAATAAGACTAGATTTGTCTTCCTACTTGTGATAAATAATGTTTAATATATTTTAGAAGTAATAAGGGCAAATATGGAAAGGGAAAAATAATTAATGCAATTTTAATATTCTAGAGTGTGTGTTTTTTATTTTTTTATTATTTGAAAATATTATTTATTTGAATGAATATGTCAAGCAGCAACAACCAAACCAACTAAATTTATGATATTTATTTGAACATAATATTTAATATTACTTTCGGGAAAAATAAATACTAGGCCGAGAATTTTGATAAGGATATGCTTTCTTTCTTTTATTATTTACTAGCATTTTTTCCCCGTGCGATGCACGGGATATTATTTATAATGTGGAAAATAATTAATTTAATACATAATAAGAAAATATCATACACTAAATTTAACATAGTAAAATTTATTGATGTAGTATTATTCATATTTTATATAACATTGATTTTTTTAAATCTGGCATATTAAGATTTATAATCCAAATATATAGATTAAGATTTAAAAAATCGTATTTCTATCTTTATCTCTTAAGATTTGAGATATATTGATGAAAAATCGGAGATTGACAATTATTAAAAATTATAAAAAAAATATTAAAAATAAATAATTACATAAATACCATTAGGGTTTTTAGGGTTGCACAGCGTTTCTTTCTTTTATATATAAGATTATTGACATTACGTATCAAATCGTTCTATTATTATTATTATTATTACTAGCATTTTTCCCCGTGCAATGCACGGGATGACATTTCAAAAATAAAAAACAATGATTAGTTTAATACATGACAACAATAATTATAATGAAAACTTAATTGTTAATATTAAATTAATCATTAAGTGAATAAATTAAAGAAAATTAGAGAAAATATGCTGAAAATATGAGATAATAATAACAATTAAAAAAAATATAGAAAAAAAGTGACTGTAAAATAGAAAATATAATATATATATACATGTACATATATTAATTTATTTTTTACAAATATGTCATTAGGGTTTCTTGGTTTGTCCCAGCGTTGCTATCTTTTATATATAAAAAAAAAAAATAATAATAATAATAATAATAATAATAATAATAATAATAATAATAATAATAATAATAATAATAATAATAATAATTATTATTATTATTATTATTATTATTATTATTATTATTATTAGGGTAAATTACAAACAACCCCCTGAGGTATGGTCAAATTACAAAAAAAACCCTCTTGTTTGGATAATTACATCTACCCCCTCAACTATGATTTTTTCTTACACCTCCACCCTTATGGTGCCAAATTCAACATAATCATCTAGATTCCGTGAAATGTGCTCTAGTTTGTATTCGTTTTGTGTAAAAATACAGTTTCCGATGCACCACAAATTGATATATACAAGTTAAAAATCACATATTATGATCATCTTGCTTCATAATGTAGAGTTTGAATGGGATAAAACGGGTACAAAAGTGATAATATTCCATATAATCTCGAAGATTCCACTAAATTTGAGGAGTTGAGGGGGTGGTTGTAATTATCCAAACAAGAGGAGTGTTTTTGTAGTTTAACCATACCTCAGGGGGGTGTTTGTAATTTACCCTTATTATTATTATTATTATTATTATTATTATTATTATTATTATTATTATTATTATTATTATTATTATTATTATTATTATTATTATTATTATTATTATTTTCCTCAATATATATAGGAATCTTAGGAAGCATGGGTGAGAATTGATGGGAAATGAGATTAAAACTTTAGGCCCAACGGGCCTAATATTCTACTCTCTCCACATCGTCCTCAAATAAAAAAGCCCACCTAAATTATATATATATATGGTAAATTACACCTATTATCCCTAAGGTATGTTTAAATAACTTTAAGGTCCCTGTGGTATTGATACTTACAACCACACCCCTAAAACAATTACCGGAGCAAATTCATGACTTGGGGACTGATTTCTTTCGTGTGGGGCCTTTAATGCTGCCATAGAAGAAAATTTATAAATCTTATAAAAAATAATAAGAATTTAAGAAACATTAGGAAAGAGTCATGTCGCCCATTTTCTCTATGTTGTCTCCACCATCACTGCATGAATTAATAGTCCGTTAGAAGTCTAGAAGAATAGTCCGTTAGAACTCTAGAAGAATAATTTATCGATACTACGTAGATCTTAAAATTATTTTAGCACACCACAAGGGTGTAAGTGTAATTTACCCTATTATATTATATATGTATGGTACAATTAATTGGAGTTTGGGCCAATACCACAATAGATGTTGCGATAAAATCAAACTATAGTATAGTTAGGGCCATGTCCCTCTTTTAAGTGACATTAATCACTATACTAGTATTTAATATTTTATAGTTGGAATCATGTGTGTGTGATCTTCTCATTGTCTTTAAAAAATTATGTTAATGTTACCCTCGTTGTTAGTTCTCAGACATTTGAACTTTACGTTGTTTGATCTAAGCTTTGAAATTACAAAAACGCCTCATCTTCTAGTTTAAATAATTATTAAAAAATAAAGGAAAAATAAAATAATAAAAATTCAAGAGAAAACATTGTCCACGACGCCAGCCACAATTATTTTTAATTTTTAAAACTTTTTTAATAATTATTTAAACTAGGAGGGGTGTTTTTTTTTTTGTAATTTTCAAACTTAGATCAAACGGTGTTAATGTCAAAGGTCTGAAAACTGACGACGAGGGTCACACTGAGACAATTTTTCAAGGACAGGAGCAAATCGATGCAATCGTGAGTAGTAGGGGGCAAAGTGATATCAAGCCAAAGTATAGGGGGAAAATTGGAATTTACCATTGATATTTATAGTTTGGGACTTTTCAGATAATGTTTTGGGACTTTTTGGTAATTTTTTTTTTCTTTTTGTATATATATTAGGGCTCATATACTTTTAACCCCTGAAGCCTGCGTACCACCACTTACCCTTTAAATATCATTTGTAACATTTACCCCACTCAACATCAAATATTTTATATTTTTAAATTAAAACATAATAAACATAACAACCTAATAATTATTGGATAAAAAAAGTTGAAAAGTAACTAAAATTAAATTATTAGAAAAAAAATAAAAAGTAATATATATTGCATAATAATAATGAACGAATATATATTTTAAGAAATTAATGAAGTAAAATAAATTTAAATACTTAAGATTACTATTATTTATATATTGATTTCTTAAAATTCATCAATATGAATATATTGGATTAATTGTTCCAATAACAATTAACTATTTTTTTGTTAAATATGTACCCAATAGTACAAGATAATATTTTTAAGTTCTAAAATATTGCATTTTTCAACCTATATTGTTGTATAATTTAATTATTCTTTTAGTTATTATTTTAATTAAAACATAAAAATTTTATGGTATAAGATTTTAAAATACAAATTGAATTAAGTTTGAGGGATAAGTGTTATATATAATATACATTAGGGGTGAAAACTGTATCTAACCCTATATTTTAATTTGGGATATATTTTAGGACAAATTAATGTAATAATGTGAAGTGGGACCAGACATGAACACAACTAAACCTGAGTTAGTGGGACCCATTGATTCAATTTTCTTTTGTCCAGATTATAGAGATATAAAACACTTTCATGCATGCATAATTAATAATTATTACTATAAACTGTTCATTAGTAGTAATTGACACGTGACAGCATTTAATGGCTTTAATTTGTTGTGTGGTGGGGGATGAATTTATTTTCTTTTTCATATAATTTTTTTGGATAATTCACATTTAATATTTGATCCTTGATAGAAGAAAAAAATACATTTTAAGTTCCTCTATGATTAGTATAAGTGACGATTGATGGAGCCAGAATTTTAAGTTCGAGAAGATCGAATGCGTTAAAAAAATTTCGAGGGGAGTGTTAATGGCTATTGTACATTTTTTTTATATTTTTATATAAATTAATAGAACATCAACTGATTAATATTATTACATGTAGATCCCTGGTATTTTAAAACATTGGAGAAACATCCCTTAAAGTTATAGTCTAATTGCGAACTGAATTTCAACTCATTAAATAGTACTTTTATTTTTTACTAATATTTTTTTAGATAACATAAGAATATAATATTGGAAAATACTTTTATTCTTTTGTATTTTAAAATAATAAAATTATTAATATTGGAAAATATTTTCAATGGTAACGAACAAAACTTAGCTTGAACACATATTTTTGTTTGTGATGTGGTACGAATCCACGTCACATTTTGCAATTCCTCCCTCGCACTTCTTGATCCCTCTTGTGTGCACTACATGCATCACAAAAAGCCGTTAGGGCGCCTGGATTTGTGCCGGCGAAAGCCCTCCGGCGCTCAAGTCAACTTTGATTGATAAAAGAATTAAGATAATTCAAGATGATGCTCGGGAGTTATGAATTGCGTACATTTGATTGTAGAGTTTCCGAGTATTTATATGCAGACATATTTTCATGGACCGAAGCCACTTAATTTGGGCCTAACTGTTTAGATAATGACCAGTTCGGGTTTTAACTAACTTAAGCTTATATTATTATCTTAAGTCGATTTAGACTTGGTTTGTGTGCCTCTATGAACTTGTCGATATGGTCCTTTTGGGCGTGGGCCTATCAGTTTACGATAGTTGAATGATTAAATGTTGCAATTTTATATTTTTAAATATTTTTGCTAGTGCATAAATAACTAAATATCATGTTTAAAAGGGGTAATTTGTTAAAATAATTAAATTTATTTAATTTCATTTATTACATTTTTTTTCATATAAAAGAAGTTGCAAAATTTTTGGGAGGGGCCCCCCCTCTCAAAATTATGAGCTTTGGAAAGGCGTTGGTAAAGATCTCACCTAACCATATTTATGGAAGTACTGTGAAAACTAAACTAATTAACCATGGTTGAGTACTTGGGTTAAAGTAGCTCTATTTTTCTGAAATAAAAGAAATAAATTAAATTGAAAAAATAAACTCCAAGTTCACGCACCCCCAGTCTACGTGGAGTGAAGGTGGCCGTTTGATTATTGGTGATAAATACCTAATTAATTTTAATTAATGGTGATGGAGACGAAGTGTTGCACACTTGTTAAATGCTAATAAATAAATTGTTTGTTCTATATCATTAAATTTATATTACATTATATATATATATATATATATATATATATATATATATATATATATATATATATATATATATATTACAAATTACTATTTAGTTTTGTAATAAAGAGAAATATATGCTAATTAATATTTAAAACCTATGTGTAATGTTGGAAATTTCAATACTATAATTAAAAATCTTAGTATTATAATATTTAACTTTATTATATATTTTGATAGTAATTAGCTAGCAAGTTTTCGAACAATTAAAAGTGAATTCAAGCCCTATTTTAAATAGAAAAGCTCCAGCTCGAGTTTTTATTGAATTAGTTTTACTCATTTTACACCGATGTACTTATATCTAATACAATGTAACACGGTGCTTACATTTTTTCGAAAAATTGCAACTTTATTGAAGCAAAAATTAAAGTTCGAGCTATACAAATTTTATAAATTGGTATTGGTAAATGATAAATATATTAATTAAAGCTATTTAATTTTCAACAAAATGCATATTGAAAAATATTAATCTATGTAAAAAAAAATCAATGTAAGAGATAAATAATATCTTATTATTGCTTATAATTATCTATGTTAACTAACCATAAACAAAGGATATATGAAACCCTATGTAAAGATCGCATGATCCGATTGTAATCGCTGAAATATAAATATGGTAAAATATGTATGGTTAATATAATCCGATGATAATAAACCCACAATTTTACATTATCTCAATACGACGTAGATCCTATACTTGTCCAGATACATTAAGTGATTTTATTCACTATAACATATAATTACGAAAATATATACGTGTATGTGCATAACGTCGTTAATATGACAATATATGTATACAATGCAATTAGATTTAATGTAATATTGCATAAACAATCTCAATTCTTATCTTCTCTTTAACCATATATATTCATATGTGAAACTTGAATTTTCTTTTTTTTTTTTTTTTTTGAGAAAACTTGAATTTCATAAGTATAATATAGCAATAAAGTTTATTTAATATAGCAAGTGGGGGAAACGCTCCTGCAGTAGCGCGTGGTTTTGAAGCAAACCTGTTAAGAAGAATGTCCAACGGAACTCTCCACCTCTGGCTGGCTTCTTCAGTTACTCTCTCTCTCTCTCTCTCTCTCTCTCTCTCTCTCTCTCTAACTCAATAAAAAAACCTGCTCTCCGTCGGAAATATATATATATACATATATCTATCTCTATATATACATACATACACACACTATCTATATCTATACTCGACATTCATTTCTGAAAATTAATTGAAAAATGCAAGAAAAACAGTAACCCCCTCTTCTCTCTCTCTCTCTCTCTCTCTCACTTTCTCTCTCTGCGCACAGTTTGTACATGCCCTAGATCCACTCGAATCAAACAATAAACTACTCACACTCTCAACGCATCTATTTTCAGGTACAGTTTAGCGTAATCTCTACAATTTTTCTTCTGAATTTTCGCATTTTTCGGTAAAAAAAAAATAATAGAAGCAGTTTTTAGAGGTGATTTTTGAATGGGCGCTTGAATTCTCCGGGGATAAATTTAATTGCAAAGATGCGCGAGTTGGAATTTTGCATTTTCACTTCAGTTGAGTTTAGCCTTGTTTCGAATTTTGTTTCTCGGGTGAATTGTGTAAATTGTGGTGAAGCAACGGAAGAAGAGGAGTTCCTGCTGAACTGAAATAAAAAAAAAAAGGAAAAAAAATTAAAAATTGTGGTTGCTGCGAAATTGTGTTTGTTTTTTGGGGGAGTGTAATATAATGGGTTGTGCTTGTGGTAAACCCTACGCCATTGATGATAGTAAGGACAGTCCAGTGGAGAGGCTGCCGAGTAGAGCAGTGTCGGATTTGCGGGCCCCGCGGCCTGTTTCCTCCAGGAGGGAGGAGATTTATCAGGCGAAGGATCGGTCGGATAACGGTAGCTATGATGGGAGGATGATATTGATGGATAAGCAAGTTAATGGTTCGGTTAGATTGCATGGAGAGAATTTCGATAGGAAGAGAGAGAAGGGTGAGTATACTTCTGTGGTGCACCACCACCCTAGGGCAGGGATGGTTCCGCGAGCAAGTGAGGGTGAACAGGTGGCGGCTGGATGGCCGCCTTGGCTGGCGGCGGTGGCTGGCGAAGCTATTAAAGGGTGGCTGCCGAGGCGGGCGGATTCTTTTGAAAAATTGGATAAGGTATATTTCTTTTATTTATCAATTGTCTTGTGAAGGAAAACATTGAGTTTTTATTGTATGGTTCCAGTTTTTTTTATGCTGCTTTTGAGTGGTCGCGTGTTTCTTTTCCAACTCCGTGCTCCTCTTTTAGGACATTAATAGTTCATTGTTAGATGATTATGATACTCCTTTATTTAAGAGTATGGACATTTTCGCTTCGATATTGGTTGCCTTTACAGTTCGGAACAAGTCAACTTTTTGGAAGCTAGGTATATCAGCCAACACGATTGGAATGCCTTCTAGATTCTCACTGTTTTGTAGCTAAGTATGTAAGACTAGGGAAGTGACGGCCTGAGGCTTCTAAATTTGTGTCTCCAATGTGAATTACTTCAAGACGTAGAAAACCTCGGTTAACTGCATCCCAACTCCCGCCCTGCTTTATCTTTTAGCTTGAGCAACGATCCTAGGATAGACATACCAGTCCAATCGAGGGAAACACCAAACAATGTTAAACTCCTCGACTTCTTAGGAAACTTATAAGATGGAGGAAGGTCACCCAATTCGCTTGGATTAGGAAACGTGTCATTTATCAGTTTCAACTTTTTCAAAACTACCCAATTTCCTTATAGTATTGACAGATCCACTTTTGGCATCCATAATCAGCGTTAGTTTCTCACGAATTCCCAATTTCTTCAAATGTTCGCCCTGACAACAAGTGAATTTGTGCATCTTTTGAGAGATATCACTACTTTCATCAAGCCAACTCTTAGGAGATATCGCTACTTTCGTCAAGCCAGGTAAAGCTAGTAAGGAAGGTGAAATGCTTCAAACACTAAGTACAATATCTACTGAAAGTTGCACAGACGCACTTATTGTCATGGCACACAATTTGGTCAAATTGGGCATTCTTGGGAAACTAGCGCTGCTTATGGATGCCAAAAGTGGATCTTTTGATTGTTCAAGGAGATTGGGTAGTCTTGAAAAGTCGAAGCTGATGAACGACACATTTACTAATCCAGGCGAATTGGGTGACCTTCCTCCATCTTACAAGTTTCCTAAGAAGTTGAGGAGTCGAACGTTGTCTGGTGATTCCCTCGATTGTGCTGGTATGTCTATCCTTGGATTGCTGGAAAACCTCCAGATGCTCAAGCTAAAAGATAAAGCATTCTGGGGCAGGAGTCGGTGTGCAGTTAACCGAGGTTTTCTCCGCCTTGAAGTAATTCACATTGGAGATAAAAATTTAGTAGCTTCACCCCTGGCCCTCTCAGCTACTGTTAGTTGCTATTAACTTCTATTTTTTTACCTATTTATATATTTTCTACCTTAATATTCTTTAGGCAGTACTATAGAAACTATCCTTTTTTCTGCACCATATTTGTGTTAATTAAGAAGAAGAGACACACTGTTGTATATAATTTTTTTAGGCAGACTCGGAGGCATAGAACTAATATTTCTCTTAAATGTTTTTTTCACACAACTAAGTCCTTCCTCTGACAAATATCCAACTTACAGTGTAAAAGTGATCGTGTAGATGTTCTAAATGGACATGTATGCAGGATATTTTGTGGCAATTACGTGCATTACCAGTTCAAGTAAATGAGCTGAATGAAACCAGTTGAGTAAAACATTTTGCATATCGTAAGGGGTAAAAGTTTGTTGGACTGAACTTGAAAATAATTTAGTCCAACCCCTTTGAAACAGCTACTTCCATGGGCTATGATCCCGTTTCGTGCACTTTCTCACTTTATCGAAAATATCATATTGCTCGTATTTGTAAATAATGAAAATATAGGTTGATTTATAATTTAGTTGGGTTACCTTAGATCTGTAGTAATATGTTTGCCTTTTCACATTTAGTTCTCAAACTGCTCTCTTATTAGGATATCTTCTATTTATGACGAGTTCAAGAAATAATATGTAAATATTTATTGCATGAAGCAAAATTTATGATTAGAGAAAAGTAATATTTTGGTATATTTCTGGCAGTTTTATTAGTTCTAACCCTTTTTCCCGTGGCTTCTATTTCTTTAGATTGGTCAGGGTACTTACAGTAATGTTTATCGAGCCCGAGATCTTGATGAAGGAAAAATTGTTGCTTTGAAGAAAGTAAGGTTTGATAACCTGGAACCTGAAAGTGTTCGTTTTATGGCAAGGGAAATTCATATTCTGCGCAGGCTTAGCCATCCAAATGTAATCAAATTGGAAGGTCTCGTTACATCAAGAATGTCATGCAGCTTGTACCTCGTTTTCGAGTATATGGAGCACGATTTGGCAGGACTTGCATCTCATCCTGGTCTCAAGTTTACTGAACCTCAGGTAGCTACATTAGTTCTTTTAACTATTGAAGAGGATATAAATTATTTTATTTATTTATGTATTTTTTTGGCAGGTTAAGTGTTACATGAAACAGCTTCTACAAGGACTTGATCACTGTCATAGTTGTGGGGTCCTTCATCGTGACATAAAAGGTTCAAACCTTTTAATTGATAATAATGGAATCTTGAAGATTGCAGACTTTGGTCTGGCTAGTGCGTATGACCCTCATCAGAGTCAACCTTTGACTAGCCGTGTTGTGACCCTTTGGTACCGCCCGCCTGAGCTTCTACTTGGTGCAACGTATTATAGTACTGCTGTGGATTTATGGAGCACGGGTTGTATACTTGCTGAACTATATGCTGGCAAGCCTATTATGCCTGGAAGAACAGAGGTATTCTATTATTAGTTTTTTTTTTTTTTTTTTTTTTTCTGTCAATTTTTTCTTAATCGAAGATGGTTTTTCCTTATGGGGAATTTCAACGAATGACGTATCTATGAGAGAATCCTAGGTATTTTTCAAGATCTTACTAGGAGAGACATACATCATCTATGAAGAAAAGGACTTTTTAATTGTATAATACTAATGCCTCAGTTTGGTTGGTAAGATTACCCCAGAGTCAAGACAAAAATACAATTGGGATTACATTAAATAAGATTAGAGCCATTTTTTCCACAATTGTGGGCCGGCCCGGAAAGTTGTTGAAATTAACCTACCATCCAATAAGGTTCAACTATTTAATTAATCATGGCTAATCGTACCAACCAAACAAGGCCGAAATGAATTATTAGTCACTTTTGTTTCCAACATATTTAGTTCTATATTTCTTTCTGAATTCCAAAGTGCAACGGGATCAATTTTTTGTAGGTTGAGCAGTTGCATAAAATTTTCAAACTATGTGGATCACCTTCGGAGGAGTATTGGAGAAAATCGAAGTTGCCTCATGCAACAATATTCAAACCCCAACAGCCTTACAAACGCCGCGTGGCCGAAACATTTAAAGAGTTTCCCGCACCAGCTTTGGCACTCATAGAGATCTTGCTTGCCATAGACCCCATTGATCGTGGATCTGCTGCCTCGGCTTTGACTAGTGAGGTATAAATATTATCAACAGTATCATTTACTATAATATTATTTTAGAACGAGACTTTTCATGCTCATCGATTCGTATGTTATAGTTTATGTATATATTGCTCTGCCTCCTGATGGTTCAATGTGCTTGTTCATTCACATAATCTGGTGAAATAAATTATCTGGATAACACAGCTGTTGCCTTTAGAAAAAAATGAATGATACAAGCCTTTTAAAATCCAAAATAAAAACTGTTATCGGATGTGAACAAAAAAGTGACGCTCGTTTATTGGTAAAATTATTATCTGCTGAGATTGCTGCCTTCGTACAACATGAAAAAAGAGGAATCTTTATAATGTTTCTGCTCTTCTCACAGTTCTTCAACACAACTCCACACCCTTGTGATCCTTCAAGCTTGCCAAAGTACCCTCCCAGCAAAGAATTTGATGCTAAAGTACGGGACGAAGAAGCAAGGAGGTAAATTTCTTAAGTTAATAAACACATACAACTTTTCGGCTTATCATTACCAAATCCCGTTTAACTTTCGAGCTTTTAGTGTTGCTTTTAATTGTTCGGCCTTTTCCGACTTTGGTGAAAATTTTCAGACAAGCGGCAGTTGGAAGCAAAGGTCAAAGGTATAACAACCCTGATAAGAGAGGATCCAGAGAATCTCGTGCAGTTCCAGCACCTGATGCCAATGCTGAATTGGTCTCGTCAATGCAGGTAACCAATTTTTTGTACCATGTTTACATATGGTAGTGCTCTTATTCCTATGTCAACCGAAGCCCTTATTTAAGCCATTATAATATCAAATAAAAACTTAATTGATCTTCTAAACTGTATCAATTCCTAATTCTTGGTGCACCTCTTTTTTTTTGGGTAAATTACAAGAAACTCCCTCAACTAAGGTCAATTTAAACAAAAAACCCTCACGTATCTATAATTACCAAAACCCCCTGAAGTTTGTTATTTATGGATACCCGAGGTTTTTTTTTTGGTAATTCAATCATATCTAGTGGGTTTTGGTAATATCTATTAATTTTTTTATATTTATTTAACTTGAGAGCATTGTAGATATCACACATTTTCTGATAATAAATTTGGTCAACTGTTAGTCAGAGTTTCTTTAGTAATTATGGATATTTGTGGGGGTTTTTGTTTGGTTGAGTTCAGTTTTTCTTTTTGTAATTTACTCTTCTTTATTGCTTATTTTGTTATAAATTATTTTTATGGTTCGGTTACAGAAAAGGCATGGCCAGCCAAGCTCCAAGAGCAGGAGTGAGATGTTCAGTTCTCATCCAGAAGAATCTGCTTCGGGTTTTCCAATCGATCCACCTAGACCATCCCAATCAGTCGAAGAAGAAGCAAATAACGATCCTCACGGTAATAACACCCACAAGAGGGCCTCACACTCCGGGCCCTTGGTCAACCGTGCCGCCTGGTCAAAGTCCGGAAAGAACATGGAAGATGGTCCTAACAATAATCATAATAATCTTGCTATTTCCGATTTATCCGCCATGTCTGGTTTAGTAGCTGCTAGGAGAAGCATGCTGTCCGAAGAGCGGAGAGAGAAATCCTACTCTCACCACGAAGTTCCGAAGCTTATATCCAGATTTCCAGGTTCGTTCAAAGAGGCTTCGTCGAATTCATCGACTGGTCAAGACCAGAAGAACAACGTGCAGTACGAAGACGAAAGAGCAAGCCACAATAATAATCCCGCTAATGTAAGTGGATCCGACCGTAATATAAATCTATCTTTAAATTTCAAATAAATAAATCCATAATCATTATTAACATGAATTTTTATTTATTTATTTATTTACTATTATAATAAAATACAGCTGGGAAAAGGGTCGAGAGGGAAAAAGATTCACTACTCCGGACCACTGTTGGTTCCATCGGGCAAAGTTGACCAGATTTTGAAGGACCACGATCGGCAGATTCAAGAAGCTGTTAGGCGGGCCCGCATGGACAAGGAGAGAATGCGGAAACTGCAGAGCGAGGGTAATAAAATATCGACGAATTCATTGTTTGTTTCAGGTCGATGAAATTATTCGCAATTCTTTGATATTTTATTTTTTTCCGATATGCGAGGGAGGAGAATTTATGTATAGGTGGGGCTGCAGAAAGTAGGGTTTGTTTGGGCAGGTAGTAAAAAGTTCTACAGAAACTCTCCTTTTTTTCTCACTTGCATTATGTAATTCTGTAATTTTATTCTATTTTCAGCAAATGTGATTCTTGTAGTCTTTCTTTATCATTAGTTTGAAAAGTTTGATTGTTTTATAAGTGAATACAATGGCATCATATGACTATAATTGACTATAATCAACTATCGTCGTATTCTTGCCTTATATTACTGTTTTTACATTTTCAACTTAAAAATCCCGATTATATAGTGCAATACAGTCAAGCTTATCAAATTATAAAAAAACGAACGAACGGACCGCGACTTCAACTTACGAGGGTCAATTGACAAATGCTTACTTGCTTCAATCGTTAGGCCATCCCTTACGGAACAAGAAAAAAAAAAAAAACGTGTTTGTGTTTGTATTTTTATTTTAGGGAGTTTTAGCTAATTTTTTTCTTAAAATAATGTAATGTGAATTTGAGATGACATCACACCTAATTAAACCGATTAGTTTAGTGACGTGTCAACAATAAAGAAACTACTTCTTGACCAATCATTATTATACTTATCTCTTTGCAACTTCGGATTAGATAATAAACTATTGTAAAAATGAATGCTTTCACTAATCAATTCACAATATATATTTTTTTTATTGACAACGTCGCTGGCGCCTGCGGTTAGGGATTGCATAGTGTACGGGTTTGCTCGGTCTTAGACCTAGAATCTCTTGGGTGGGTCTGAGTAAGTTGAAAGATTTTTAGGTCGGGTAATAGGTTTAAGTTTTTAGAATCAGATGGTTCTGGGTCGGGTTACGGGATCTTATTGAATCCGACGATATGAATATATTATATTCAATGTTATGATTCAATTTTCATCATGTCTATTCTTATTCGTCCATTTTTCTACGTTTTATTTTTCAGAATCTCATTTCTGGTAAGTAGTATATATCACTTGTTGACTACCACTGGCCTTCTTGTTGTTTGAATTTTATTTATTGTAAAAGTTAAATATAATTAATTACATAATTTCATTATTCACTTTATATCACTTATTTTTTTTTTAAATCAAAAAAAAAAATCACTATATATTTTTTTGAGATTCCTTTGTTAAAATATACTAACAATATATTATGAAAGTTAAAAATCTTATATTTATTTATTATTTTTTAATTTTTTAAATTTTTAATTTAACGGGTTTAGTGTAATTGGCGAATCAGAATTGTTTAATTTGTGTATGGTTGAGACGGGTCTAAGTCTAAGCTAAAACGGGTTGTGACGGATCCGCATTTTATATATTTTTCGCTGCTCGAATCTCGAGTTTAGACAAACCCGCCCCAAAATCGACACATAGCTACTAAAAATGAATTGACGCTTGTTTTTGTGTAAATATTGGCAAACAATATGAAAAAACGTAAACCACATCAAGCTAATTACGTGTGATGAACTCAAATAATTTCCAAAAAATTCGAATTCATATCAAATTAAAAAATATATATACAAAAAATAAATAAATATTCCACTCTTAAGGGATCAATTAGCAATATTATAATAAGAGTGTTGTCTGCTTGTGAAAAAGGGCCATTATTCTGTAATTAGAAATCTTTTTGACCTTTTTGGGGTTTTCTCCGGGACCGAGTCATCGGTAATCGAAAGATCGTTACAAGGCCACCGCATTTGTACTAGAAAAAAATAAAAATAAAATCTTGGATATATTTTTTTTTTTTAATTTTTTTTTTATTAATTAAAAAAAGAAACCCATATAAAAGAAATGATTTTGATTCACTTGTGGTTTTCAAAAAGGGCAGAGCTTTTTTCGAGCTTGAGGAGGAGGATGAGCCACGTCGCCGTTTTTCAGACGAAGATCCCTTTAGGGTTTCTCAAAGAAAACTTATATTAAAACCAAAAAAATTAAACCCATTGTATTTTACATGGTGTAATTTCTGTGGGGATGGGGGGGATTTTGTGAGGCTACGGTGCTTTCATTAAGGGGGAAAAAAAAAAAAGAAGAGCACACTGTTTTGTGTTTTGTTTTTCTGTTGGGATGTGAGGGAAAAGTTTTCAGTATCTGTTTGTGTGGTTCTTGTGCTTTTGTCCCCTCTCTCTCTCTCTCTACTTTCTCTCTCTAGCATTTGGTGCCGCTTGCTCTTCTCTTTCTTTCTCTCTCTAGATATTCTTTCAAAATTATATGATCTGTGGTGGGTTTTTTTTTATTTGATTAATTTGGGTGATCCGAGTCTTTTTAACTGGGTCAAGTTTTTGAGTGGTGAGTTCTGCTTTAGTTTAAGGTTAACTCGACTGAGTTCGTTTGATCAGGAATCAAGAGGCGGCTGTTCTTTATAGAAGTGTGTGTGTGTATGTGTGTGTGTGTTTGGGGGGCGAAGGGGGCGAAAAGGGTTTGTCTTGTTTTGTTACGATGTTGTATTGATTCATAAGAATGGCGGTGGTGAAGAAACAAATTCTTGAAAATCTTTTAATTAATTCATTAATTATTACTAGTGGTGCTGCAGCACACAATTGCGTATGCTTGTCTGTGTTTGTTGGGATTCATGTAATAACAAGAGTTTGATACCCATGGAGGGTTCATCTGAGTCTAATTGGCGGCGGCGGTCGGAGAATAGTTCAAGGGGTTTGAACTCGAATTCGAATTTGAATTTGAATTTGAATTCTCCGTATTCCGACAGGAACCCGAGACTTCTCACCGCCCGATTCTCCGGCAACAACGACAGCACCTCCCACGATTCCGTTCGGAAGGGGCGGGAGAGAACCCTCCTCCGGCCGACCCCCCACGCTGCCGCCGGCGGCAACCACCACCGAACTCAAGTGGAGGGCGGCGACCGCCCCGTCGAATGCAACGACGTCAGTTTGAGACAGTGGTTGGATAATCCGGATAGAACGGTCGATGCTCTCGAATGCCTCCACATATTTTCGCAAATTGTCGATGTAGTGAACTTAGCGCATTCGCAGGGTATTGTAGTCCAAAATATCCGCCCGTCGTGTTTCGTCATGTCGTCCCTCAATCGGGTCTCGTTTATCGAATCCGCGTCTTGCTCCGATTCTTCGGGTTCGGATTCTCAAGAATACGGGTCGAACTCGCACCAATCCGGCAACCGGTTGAGCGAATTGGATTGTTTGAATTCGCGTTCTGGTCGACCCGTTCGGGCTTCCGAAGCAACAGTCGGAAACGAGAAAGATAAGAAGCACTCATTTCCGATGAAGCAGATACTGCTCATGGAATCGAACTGGTACAGGAGCCCCGAAGAGGTTTCCGGGGGCCCCACTTGCTGCGCTTCGGATATTTATCAACTCGGGGTCTTGCTCTTTGAGGTCCGTGTTTACGAGTTTGTTTTGTTCAAATTGATTTAGCTTCGGATATTTGTAGTGATGTGAATTTTTTTCTTTAATTGTGGGCAGCTTTTTTGCACGTTCGGTTCGATCGAAGAGAAAGGTACGACAATGGCGAGCTTGAGACACCGTGTACTACCTCCTCAATTGCTTCTTAAGTGGCCGAAAGAAGCTTCGTTTTGCTTGTGGCTATTGCATCCCGATCCAAGCGGACGCCCTAAAATGAGGTAGTCGTTTGTCGTTAGGTGTTTGATTTAAAATGAATTTTTTTTTGGAGAAATTCTATTTCTTGTATAGATTGAACTGCTAAATAGTGCTACGTTTCTTGATTTCGGATCTTTGAAGCCATTGAATGCGCGTTTCATTTGGTCGGCATTTGTAGAACTTGTTGAATTCCCGTAACAATTTTTTTTTAATACTCGTTTCGATTTTGTTTTTAATAGTGATTTGCTGCAAAGTGAGTTTCTGAACGAACCAAGAAACAAAATAGACGAACGAGACGCAGCCATAGAGCTTCGAGAAAAGATCGACGAGCAGGATTTGCTCCTCGAATTTCTCCTAACACTGCAGCAGAAAAAACAAGAAGCCGCCGACACATTAAACGAAATAGTTTCTTTCATATCTTCTGATATCGAAGAAGTCACAAAACGCCACACGTCCGTAAAAAAATCGGGCCCGCGCTCAACAAACATTGCAACCGACGAAGACGACTCCGAAAACTCCGTTTCAAGAAAAAGAATCCGACAGGGCGTTTGCATCGACGGTCGGGACGGACCCGATCGGAAATCAGATTCGCCAGGCGGCGGCGGGGCCGCCCTCTCGAAGAGCTCCCGTCTGATGAAGAACTTCCGGAAGCTCGAGTCGGCTTATTTCTCGACGAGACGAAGATCCATTGCGAAACCGAGGGAGAGGAGTTCCGTCAGTAATTTAGCTACTGAAAGAAGTTCCGTCAGTAATCTTTCGTCTAGGGAGCACAGGCAGCAGCAAAACAACGGAGGGGGGTGGATTAATACGTTTTTGGAAGGGTTGTGTAAGTATTTGTCGTTTAGTAAGATGAGAGTGAAGGCGGATTTGAAGCAAGGGGATCTTTTGAACTCGTCGAATTTGGTTTGCTCCCTTAGTTTCGATCGTGATGGGGAGTTTTTTGCGACGGCCGGTGTGAATAAGAAAATTAAAGTTTTCGAGTATAATTCGATTTTGAATAAAGATAGGGATATTCATTATCCGGTTGTTGAAATGGCGAGTAAATCGAAGCTTAGTAGTATATGTTGGAACGGATACATTAAAAGCCAGATTGCGTCGAGTAATTTCGAAGGTGTAGTGCAGGTAAAGCTTTTAATTCCCTTTTTTTTGCTCTCTTATGGGAAGTGAGTAGGGTTGGAAATTGGAATGGAATTTCCGATTTTCTGGCGATTGCAATTCAAAATTTTCCGATTTTGGAACAATTTTTTTCATTTCGAATTTTGAAAAAAATCGATTTTTTCGATTTTTTTTGGATTTGAATTGAAATATATTTGAGATTTCAATTTCCTATTCGATTTTTTGAATTTTTTTGCACTTATAATATCAAAATTATTATGTATTAAATATCTTCGGTCACTAAAAATTAGAATTTTCCGAATTCCGCCGATTTTGATCCAAATGTTTTCGATTTTGGAACACATTTTTTCATTCTAATTTCCGAATTATGATTTTCATAATTTTTTGGAACGGAACTGAAATTAGTTTTTCACTTCCGAAAAAAAATTCAAAATTTTCCGAAAGTTCTTATTCCAATTCGCTCGATTTCCACCCCTACAAGCGACTCGTTTTTTTTTTTTTAATAGAATCCAATATTTTCAAATCTCCGGCCAAAAAACATGATTTGACTCTCATATTAATAATTTATAATTTTTTCTTGATATATTATCCAGATATGGGATGTGACAAGAAGTCAAACATTCTTAGAAATGAAAGAACACGAGCGACGAGTGTGGTCCGTCGATTTCTCTGTCGCCGATCCAACAATGCTTGCTAGCGGCAGCGACGATGGCTCAGTCAAGCTCTGGAATATCAATCAGGCAATTCTATATTCGAAAAAAACTTAAAAAAAAACGTACTTCAAAAAAATAAGCATCTAATTATTCAAATCAGGTTTTAAATTTCTCGGTTCATTTTTTTTTTCTTACGGTGGGGTGCTGCTGCAGGGGATAAGCGTCGGCACGATTAAGACAAAGGCCAATGTGTGCTGCGTCCAGTTTCCGACAGATTCTGGACGAACACTTGCGTTTGGTTCGGCGGATCATAGGATTTATTACTATGATTTGAGAAACTCGAAAATGCCACTTTGTACTCTTGTGGGCCATAGTAAAACGGTGAGTTATGTGAAGTTTATTGACTCGATGACTCTCGTTTCGGCTTCAACCGATAATACGATAAAGCTTTGGGATTTGTCGATGTGCACTTCGAGGGTTCTTGATTCTCCTTTGCAGTCGTTTACTGGCCATTTGAATGTCAAGGTAATTTTAAGAAGAAAAAAAATTAATAAAATAATAAGGGTAAATTACAACCACTGTCAAATTACGAAAATCCCCCTCTTGTTTTGGTATTTACAACCACCCCCTCAACTATAAAACTTCTTACACGTCCACCCTTACGATTTCAAATTTAGTGGAATCTTCGAGATTATATGGAATATTATCACTTTTGTACCCGTTTTATCCCATTCGAACTCCACATTTTGAAACAAAATGATCATAATATGTGTTTTTTGGCTTGTATATATCAGATTGTGGTGCATCAAAAACTGTATTTTTTTACACAAAACGAGTACAAACTAGAGCACATTCCACGAAATCTAGATGATTATGTTGAATTTGACACCATAAGGGTGGATGTGTAAGAAAAAATCATAGTTGAGGGGTAGATGTAATTATCCAAACAAGAGGGGTTTTTTCGTAAATTGACCCTTCAGGGGTGGTTGTAATTTACCCAAATAATAATAATAATTTGTTTATTAATTGCTCTCCGATCTTATTTGTCTCGGGTTTTTTTTTTTTTTTTTTTTTTTTAGAATTTTGTGGGCTTGTCTGTATCTGAAGGTTATATTGCAACGGGATCAGAAACGAACGAGGTATTTCACGAACACCATGCTTTATTCTATTGTGGTTTCTTTAGCATAATATTATTTAATTTTAATAATCGTAATCGGTACTTTTCGGTTGTCTCTAAGCTGTCGATTTTGGTTAAAAGTTCCATATTAAATATTTATTGAAAATAGAAGTCCTTAAACACTCATAAGAATATACGACGCAATTAAAAAAATAAAAAAAGAATAGTCATATTTAAATACCATCAGTTAAGCCTTTTTATTTAATTGGTTCTATCGGAAACCATTAATTACCAAAATGGCCCTACTACGTGCAATTGCGTGCGTCCACATCGTAATGTTTTCCTTCCAAAAATGATTTTTTTTTTTTCGGGAAAAGATATTACGATTTTAGTTTCCTCGGATTTATTTTTTGAGATATTTTGTGAATGCAGGTATTTGTCTACCACAAAGCTTTTCCGATGCCGGCACTTTCGTTTAAGTTCAATAGCACGGATCCATTTTCCGGCGACGAAATGGACGACAGTGCGCAGTTCATCTCGTCCGTTTGTTGGCGCGGTCAAACTTCCACCTTAGTAGCTGCAAATTCTATGGGAAATATTAAGCTCTTGGAAATGGCTTAATTAATTTCATAAAAAAAATATATATATATATATAAATATTCGGAGATATTCACGATTCACTTGGTAAATGGATCACGTGGAAGCTTATAACCGCTTTTGGCGGGTTAAATTTTAAGTAGAAAACTATTTGGTTTCTCGGTGAAACGAAATTTTTGCCTTTAGTTTGTAATAGATACGCGTAAAAATCAAAGACGATTCGTCCTTCGACAATGTGTATTGTAGATAAATATATATATAAAGGTGGATTCGGGTGGAGGAGAAGTTGTGGAAGAAGGGGTTGTGTTATTATTGAATTTCTTTTTTCCCCGTTTGTATATTCTGCGTTTTTGTGGTTTTTAGATGTCCGTTTTGCCCCGACTTTTGTAATCTTCGATCGGAAATGGTGTATTTATCCGAGTTAGATTATATTTTATTCTTCACTTTAGCGATTAATTAAATAATTGAACTCGTTTGGTTGGTAAGATAAGGCATGACTAATTAAATAATTGAATGTTATTGAATTTTTGTTGGTCAACCCCATAATAGTAGAAAAAATGGCTCTAATTTTTGTTCATTGAGGGATTATTTATTGGGCAAATTAAGGCTAGTCTTATGAGCTAAGGTCAAAATACAAAAAGACCCTCTCTAGTTTGGATAATTACAACCATCTCTCAATTATATAGAGTAAAATGTAAAAAATACTCATGTGTAATCTCTAAATAGCAAAAAACCTCATATGATAAATAAACTAGCAGAAACCCCCCTTATGAATATATTTATATAGCACACTCGGCCCATTATTCATTTGAGTGTTGACTTTATATTAAACGACACAACTACTCCCCGAGGTTTTGCAATTAATATATTCTTATATTTTATAAATATTTTAATTATTTTATTTTTGTTATAACTCAATCAGAAAAAAGTAGAATGAGAGGTCTTTTATTTCTATTTTTATTATCAGATAATTTTTGTATATATTTTAAATTATCCCAATATAAAAAAAAACTTAAATTCCATTATTATGGGTTTCTTTATTTTGTATTTAAAAAAACCTATACTTAATTTGATTACTATTTTTTTTAGTAATTTTTTAATTTAATTAATATTTTTTAATAATGTTTTAATTTCTAAACAATCAAATTAAAAAGAAAAAAATATATATATACACACATTTTGAGGGACAATTTCGTCAGTTCACGTCCAAAAATCAGCTACCAGCCGTAAATCCAGCGAGTGAGCCACACGAAAGTCAACTAGGGGATTCTGCCTTTGACTAAATTTCACATAGGAGTTTTTGCTAGTTTATTTATCACATGGGAGGTTTATATAATGCCTTATTTGTCCATCATTACTGTATATTTACCTTTTGAATGAGGGGATTTCCGTAAGACAATACATATTTAAGTAGCGTGGTTTTAATTATCCAAAAAGAGAGTTTTTGTTTTTTTTTTCCTTCATAATTTGACCTTACATCAGGAGAGTGATCGTAATTTGCGGTTATTTATTGGACGTCTCATATATAATATTATCTTAAAAACTAAACGAGATATTGCTTGTATGTGTTTTGAAGTATTTCACCCTAATTTTATCCTCGATTGTAAACCGATTTTCACTAGTTGTTGATGACCCCCTACCGGGGAGTGGACTCAACGTATCAAGAAACGGCAAGCTCGAAGCCCAATGTATTTTTCGCAAATTCGATTTTTGGAGAATCGGCATCAAATGGACACAACAAGATTGCTGCAGAACAGAAGGGCATAAAATGCAATTTGATGTTTTCAAACACATTTTTCAAATCAAGAGAGAATAAAAATGTAAACTCAACTTTTATAACCATTATATATGTATATCCAAAAAAACAAAAAGCTATAGAACAGGGCCAATCATTAGAGCATAATGTTTACATGCAACAACACAAGTGCCTTATTTAATTTTCTGCCCCTTTTTTCCACCCCCCCTCTCCCTTTCTTTTCCCTCTAGTCAATCAAGAATTATAAAAATTTAAAACTAGCTACATTGACTTTGACTGAAATCGGGCGACGAAACTAACTTACCTATAAGATTCCGAAGCCTCTCGGCACCGGGCCCCGGTCTAAGCTGTGTAGGGTTTTTCACCTTCGTACAACGCGGTTTGCCAGAACACCAACCGCCAGGTGTGAAGCTCCCGTTTTTCCTACCGAGCAAATCTTTGTCGATTTGATCCAAAATGGGAGTGTCTTGTCTGAACTTACGAGCGAAGGCGGCCCCACTCTCGATCATTTTATCAGTGTCGTTGAGCGACAGTATGTGCGGGTGTTGCTTCGGTGGATTGTCCCACGAGATGTAGTGCATGTCATGGTTGACAACTGTCGGAACAAATTCTTGAGCGTTGCATATAACCGTCTGAAAGTAACCTTCGGGTGAGGATAGGAAATTCGAGTAGTACATTAGTAGGGTTCTTGGGAGATTATCCCAACCCCATATGCAGTACTCGACAAATGCTCTCGATAAGATCATCCAAGCTGAACCTGCACAATACGTCACGGGTTTAATAAGTTTTTAAAAAAATCAAGAAAATGTTTCTACGTGATGGGATCAAATGCATGAACGAACGAACTGACGAACCGGTAAACAATTTGAATGCTGTTGGTAAATTTCTATTAGGTCTGACCCAGAATATGTCGGACTTTGTTGTCTGGTAGAGTCCGGGATCTATTATCAACGGCATTCCCCTTTGAGTACTGTAATAATAACAAAAAAAAATACATCATTACACATATATCTATGTATAATCTCAAATAAGCCCATGTAAAGGCAAAACGAACTTACGCTTTCCAGCCTAAGTCGCTAGTGTGTTCGATGAAATTGAAATCTCTTTTCAAATCGGAGAATGTGTACAGAAGATCTGCAAGAATAAGCTAATCAGGTCGAACGAAACTTATAAACGGAATTTTTTTTACAAACACGAATATGTAGAAAAAGAACAAAAAAAAAAAAAAACTAACCATCTTGAGTGACCAAAGGATAATCGGAAGCACTAAGATTGATAAACCAATCCCAATCTTTATGCCTCTTCAAGAGAATCGCACACGAGTGGAGAGTGTTAGCAACCATGGTGGGCCCTCTATAAGTAACCATATTCGATTTGTTGTTCACGTAAACATTCCCAACTTTGGCAAAAACAGAGTGATTATCCACCCTCGAAGCGAGCTCCAATCTCTCCTCTAATGGAGATTCAAGATCGAGATGAACTACATAATAATTCCAAGGATGGTACATTGCATGCAGTGTCCTCCACAGCTTCTCCAAATCACCCCTTGAACCAGAAATCAAATAAGCAAATTTCGGAAGTGGAGGCGGAGAGGGAGGTGGCGGAACTTGATTCATTTTCGCCTCGGCAAAATTAGGGTCCGATTCGTTTGCTACAGCACGAGACCGGAAAATCGGGAAAATGGAATTGATTGTGTTCAACGAGGAAACGAGCCCCATATTGAACGAGGTGGCAAGAAGAAAAACAAACACTAACGAACTTATTACGAGGGGGAACACCCATTTCTTCTCCATGTTCATGTTCAAGTACCCCATTGCGGAAAAACTACGATCATTAATTTAATTCCACCGAGAAATTCTCATCACAAATCGAGAGGTGGAATTAATCTAATAGACAGGACGAGAAAAACGCCGATCCCTATTGTGGCAGCAACTTCTTTGATCTCCAGACAAAAAGGCTGTTACATTGACAAGGTCGGTTAAACGAATAGAATATTTAACTAGGGTTAGCCGGTTGATTAATCTAATAGTGCTACTCATATAAGTTAAGATAAAACTTGGTAAACAACTTGTTGATGAACTAAACAATAACAAGAAGTACCAATAAAGTAAACAAATAACTCAACTGTTTAATTCAGTCATAAGAACCCGAAATCGAAATCGGAGTTAATTACAGAAATCACCAAAATCAATTAATCCAACAATTCAAACCCCAAAAAAGTATTAAATTCTTCATCAATGGAAAATAAAAAATTATTTCCAATTACAACTAAAACAACAAAGCATAAGAACACAAGCAAAATTAGGAATTTAAAAAAAAAAAGAAAGAAAGAAAAACAGAGAATGAAGCACTGGATCACTAAATTAACCAAAATTATGGCAGCAATTATGGCGAAGAATTAAACAGCAATTGCGCGAACAATTTAATTGCATGGAGCTCAAATACTTGATCGAATTCATACAAATGAAACCTAACATACATTTTCAATTTCAAATCAGAGCTACTCCAAGTACAATCGTACATGAATTTCACAATATATTCACACACACACACACGCAAAAACACACACATCGATAATTTATTCGTCTGTATACAAAAAAAGGAAGAACCGAGAAAAAAAAAAAAAAAAGCAGAGACGGGCGAACCTGTAAATTATATTACGATGACGGAGATTGCGCCCGCGACGACGGCAAACCCGTTATGAGAGAGAAAGAGAGAGAGGAGAGAGAGAGAGATATATATAAATATAAGGATGGATTGTAGAGAGAGAAATATATATGTATGTATTTGTGTAGAGGAGTGAGAGAGCATAATTACATGCGTCAAATATTGGTGGGTTAGTTTTAGCTTTACAAAAGATTATTGTAATCACAGATTTCAGTGTGTGTTGTGCGTGTAATTCTGCTTCTTTTTTGTTATATATATATATATATATATATATATATATATATATATATATATATATATATATATGGAGAGAGAGAGAGAGAGACTAATTGTTTTTTCTCTAATTGTAATTATCGTCTAATTAATTATGGAGTTAATCGATTGCACTAATCACTACTTCTTTTTGTCATTTATTGATTTTTATTTTATTTTTTCTTTACTAAAAGGTAAAATAGCCTGCAAATCATACGAGATGTGTAATTTATGCTGAATAAATTGTTTGACGAGCTCGACTTGAAAAATTCTTTATGTATAAAAGTAAGAAACGATGGGGCAACATAAGAAACCCTAATGGTATATTTATAAATTTTTAAAATCAATTATGATTGTTATTGTTTTGTCATTTCCTATTTTCTTGTCTTTTTTCGATTTTCATAACAAATTAGATTTGGAAAATCATCTAGCAAAATCTTAATTTACTTGGAATTTTATTCTTTTAATATAAGTTTTGCAATTTCTTTATAAATATGTCTGTTTTTTGCACACACCGATATGGATTTTTTTTTAATTGATCGGAAGAGAAAATCAAAATATCTCTAGCTCACACACATACAAAAATGGATTTCTTAATTGTTTTGCGACACCTAATTTAAATTTCACAACTAATTATTTTAATATTGTGTAATTTATCTTTCAATACAATTTAATTATTATACATGAAATATTTATAATGCTACCTCGGGCATCGAACAGAGAGAACTGCTAGTAATTTAATAAAAAAAGAAAATCAAATTTTGTTTGGCCGTGTTCAATTAATTCAAATTAATGAGGTTCGGTGAGATTCTACCAATCAATGTCTGTAGTAATTAGTAAGTAGAGAGTTGGAGTACTTAACTTTCAAATTAATCACACAATTACTATGAATTGTACTTAACTAATTGGATATCAACAAATTACTAATTTTAACTAATTAGTAATTAATTACTCTATAAGAGTGGTAATGTGGTATAGTTGATGAAAATATAAGGTAATTTATAAACATAAAGTTTAGTTATAATTTAAAAACAATTGAGTAATTACTTTTGGGATTTTTGTAGTTTATAAATCTATTTATTTTTTATTTCAACAATTTATATATAATATATAAAAAGGAAGCACCCTCCAAGTGTCAATTTTTGGTATGAATTTCTATGGATTGACTAAATTCTTGGTGGGAATTCCAATAAAATCTCTCTCTCTCTCTCTCTCTCTCTCTCTCTCTCTCTCTCTCTCTCTCTCTCTCTCTCTCTCTAAAAGGTGACAAATTTAGAATTAAAACTTCAATTATTAACTTAATACCTTGGCATTATTATGTTATGTATATGCTGATTTTTTGACAATTTATTACTTATTAGGTGTCAAATTTTCATCTTCTCACATTTATTTTTTAACTACTAGAAAAAGAATAGTTCTTTCATATGAGATAAAATGTGGACATATTTTATATCATAATTTTCTTATTTTATATTTCATTTTATCATTTATATTATTTTATTCGTTACTTAAATCAGATGGAATGTATATTTTATTGTATGGTTTGAATTTAATCGTATTATAGGTCAACTATTCTAAGGTTTTATTTGATTATTTTATATTAAACATATTTTTATTTTTTAAATTGTCCGTGTGCATTGCAGGGGTGAAATACTGATTCAACACGTAAGAAAATTTGAGGCATTATATTAAGTGAATATAATAATTGATGAACAAAGTGTATATCTAGTGTTTGGATAGTGATTGATAAACAAATATTTGAAATCATATGTTTATTTCTTTTGTTAATAACTAAAAATAGGTTGATTTGGTCAAATTGTGACACATTCTGTATATTCGGTCGAATTTTAAAACTATTATTTTATTGCATTGTTAGTTCGGAAATTGTTGATTTTGTGATGTCAAGCTACTAATTGTACAGAACTGCACACTTTTGCAATTGAGACGATTTCACTAAAAACAAAATTCTGTCGGTGTATGTATAACGAGGTCAACTCATACGTCGTCTTGAACCAATGTTTTAAGTCTTCATTTTGTTTTATATATATATATATATATATATATATATATATATATATATATATATATATATATATATATATATATATATATATATATATATATATTCAATTTGTTCCCAAAAAAATTAAAAATGGAAATTGGAAATAGGGATGGAAAAAAATAGACTGGAATCTGACATATTTAGACCGAAATCGGGAGAATTCATAAATTTGGTTTTCTTATTCACATGTGATATAAAATACATAATGATGATGCTAAAAATTAGATCACCTTATATAGTTGAGAATTAATATAGACGGAGTTGGGAGAGCAGAGTGTATCACTGCTCAGTGCTCACGTGCTAAATAGTCCTGAGATACCTGCGAATAGAGAACACGTGAACTATGCCGGGAATTAATCCGGCCTAAACGCCTCCGACGCTCAAGTCAGACGTGCGGATTGTAGAAATAATTGAGAGAATATGAATTGTATTATTCTTCAGATAATAGGGCGTATTTAATAAAAGAATTATATCGTTATTTATACCTTGTCAATTGGGCTGCGATTAATTTGTTGGGCTCAAACCTTATTTGAAGGTGATTGGGTCTTTGTAATAGTGTTCTTCTAAATTAGACTCGTAACCTAGTAGATAGAGAAATTGTAGGCTTATTGGGCTAGCCATATTAGGCATATCACATAACAATATTGTTATTACAAATGTAATTTTAGGGAGAAACAAAGTAATGTGATTGTCAAAAATTAGAATTTCGGGTATATATATTCTAACTCCAATTAAAAAAAAATCACAAACCGAATGCTAGAATAAAAAATATTGTTTGATATCATAATATTATTATACCACGAACCCAAAAAAGAAGAACTCAACCCATGTTGACATAATACTAAGAGCCCGTTTGGCTAAACTTATTTTAAATAGTTGATAAAATTCTTACAGTTTGATAAGTTGTTGTAAGTATTGATAAACTGTTACGTCTTATTTTCAGAATTAATCTTTAAATTACTTGAATAATGAACTTATAAACTATTTTACTCATTACAAGATATTAAATAAATATATAAGGTATAAGTACTTAAAAAAAATCTTAAAAACATATATCAACTTATTTTTTGAATTTTCATGATATTTTTTTAAAAATAATATCAAACATTTTAAAATAAATTATAAGATTGTAAATATTTGATAAACTCTTTTTTAACAGTTTATAAGCATAGCCAAACATCTTAAAAATTGTACGAGTATATATTCAATATTTCTAAGAGGGAGGACTTAACCAAGTCTTCACAAAAATCATTTGTCTTAGTAAACGTACAAGCCCGCGAAGCACGGCATCTTTGACTAGATTAAAATTCATATAGTGTACAACCGGGTGTGTTTGACTTTCACTTACTATTTAATAATATTTTAATTTAATTAAATTCGACATTCTCGAATCATGTGACGGTGCGTAAATCGGAAGATTCCATGACATCATCATCAGGTAGCGGTGGTGGTGACGCAATTACCCAATCATTTTTTACTCATTTGAATAAATAAATCCTTTTTTATTTGTTGTCCTTTTACTATATTATTTAGGGTAAATTACAAATACCCTTTGGGTATAGTCAATTTACGAAAAAACTCATCTTGTTTGGATAATTACATCTACCCCTCCCCGCGCAACTGTGATTTTTTCTTACATCTCTACCCTTATGGTGTCAAATTCAACATAATCATCTAGATTTCGTGGAATGTGCTCTATTTTGTACCCGTTTTGTGTAAAAATACAGTTTCTGATGCACCATAATCTGATATATACAAGCCAAAAAACACATATTATAATCATGTTGCTTCAAAATATGGAGTTCGAATGGGATAAAACGGGTACAAAAGTGATAATATTCCATATAATCTCGAAGATTCCACTAAATTTGAACGCAATGTTGGACGTGTAAGAAGATTTATAGTTAAGGGTGGTTGTAATTACCCAAACAAGAGGAGTTTTTTTGTAATTTAACCATACCTCAGAGGTGGTTGTAATTTACCCGATTATTTATTGTGAAAAATACAATTTTCATCAAGTTTGTCCTATTTCATATTCGATCTCCCATGTTTATAAAAAATACATTTGGTCCCTTATGTTTCAAAAATTCAGTATTTTTAGTCATTTTCGTTAATTTTCCGTTAGTACTAATGGAATCAAGCGTCTGTACATCACTGCCGTAACTTACGGACGTACGGTAAATTGACAAAAATGACTCAAAATGGTAAATTATTGAAACATGAAGGACCGAATGCATTTTTTTGTAAACATGGGGGACAAAATGTGAAATCAGTGCAAACTATAAGGATGAAAACTGTAATTTTTCCATTATTTAATAATTTATAATTTCTATTTTTCTTTTTCACAAATATATTTCATCTTCTATTTTATATGATGCTCGAGAGTTTTGAACATTGATCAAATTTTTTTCTTCTACTTTTTTCCATTTAGTTTTCGAGTCTTCGTAAATTAAAAAATGTAATTAAGGACTTCGTCGTGTTAGGCTAATAGTGACTAATATAACAACGATTTGTAAAAATAAAATTTAGTCTATATTATGATATTATCTATCACTTTAAAATTTTAATAATTCATTAATTCATTTTTTTCAATTATGCACTTATTACTCATAAATTATTTCAGACGTTGCCTAAAATAAAAGAAATACTAATGGGGAGAAAAGTCATGATAAATATTTTTTTAATCAATATATTCTATTTTCCTAATGTCGATACATATTAATTAATATTTTAATATGTTCCGTTGAAACCTCAAACAAAATTAAACTTATGGAGTAATATTATTATTTTATATATTTTCTTTTTCTTCTTTTTCTGAGAGGAAAAAAAAAATGTTTTTTGTTTTATTTTTAAAATATAATAAAATCGTACACATGCAAGATATAATAGAGTGAGAAAATCGTGACAACGAGGTAGATATGTAGGCCAATTAGAA
This sequence comes from Erythranthe guttata, assembly GCF_056151865.1. NCBI lineage: Eukaryota > Viridiplantae > Streptophyta > Magnoliopsida > Lamiales > Phrymaceae > Erythranthe > Erythranthe guttata. The sequence goes on from NC_142540.1 coordinate 19,865,581, forward strand.
ATAGAATATTAAATATTAAATATGTATTAAATGTTGTCACGTTGAGGTAGGCCAAAACTATTAATGCTATACGGCTACGTGTTGTTCACCAATATTTAATATTACATATCTTATTAATTGATTTGATTGCAACTTTAATTTTATCTATCCATATGTTAATAATAAGAGTTTTTTGCAAAAACCACCCATGTGTAATTTTGAATTGCTGAAAAAATATCTGTGTTGAAAAAATTGGCAAGAACCCCCCTATAAAAATTAATCAAAGGCAAAAAGGTCCCTAACAGCTTATTGAGTGCTGTACGCGCGGGTTGTGCGACTGATAGTGTACTTTTGACCCCAAAAGACGAAAATTCCTTTAAATTATAAATTTTCAAAATTAAAAATTCACCTCAAAATTCTATATGCCCCAAAACGAAGTTTTCAAAATTTGCAATTCAATCCTTCCCATTTCCAAAAAGGCCGTCTTCCCAAATCAAACCACAAACGTCACTCCAACCGGCAACCATCTTCACACCATCTCCGGTATCTTCCTCACCGGAAAACATCAAAGGAAGAGATCCACGGTCACCATCGTACCCCCCTTCACCATGTTCGCCCCCATAATCACCTCCACGGTAGCTCTCCGACGTGTGCGGCGGTGGATCCACCATTTGAGGAATTTGATAGAAATTTGTTGGGTTCGGGTTTGGGGTAGGGGTGAAGGGAGGGAGTGGGTGGTGTATCGGTTTAACAGGGAAGATGAAGCAATTGTACATTATCCTCTCTTTTTTATTTTGGTATTTTGTTTTCGAGGGATTCATTTTTTTAATTTTTGGGCTGAATATTATTTTTTTGTTTTATTTTGAATTTAGGGTAATTTTGACATTTCATCTAAGTCAACAGGAAAAAACGAAAAAAGGGGCAGTGTGCTTTGTAAAATACAACGTAGGGAGTTCTTGCAAAAAAATTTTAACACAAGGGGTTTTTCAACAATTCAAGATCACACAGGGGCTTATGTGCAATTAACTCTTAATAATAATTACCGGGAGTTAGGCATAGAGTATGATAAAATAAAATTTTGGGCCATAGTAAGAATACAAAAAAGATAGTGTACTTGATTATATAAAAAAATTAAAGTTGACAATTTATAATTCAAAGAATCAAGATATTTAATTCTTGTACGTATTAACAAGTTATAGATGAGAAGAATGTTGTAAACGAAACAAATTGTTGGTGCCTGGTGGGTTTATTTCACACGGTATATTATTTGATTATTTCTAGGGGCTATATCTATTATTCTAGGTTTAGGGGCTATATCTCTTTCACCAATAAGCCCATCCCTTTAATATTTATTATAAATAAAGGAAACATTCATATATATCCCAATATTACCCTCAACCATTTATACCCAATTTTTAATATGCTCCAATTTCATCATTAACTTTATTTAACCTCAATTTGACCCCAAATTTCACAAATTATTCAATTTTGACCCCAATTTTTTTTTTCCAATTTTTTTTTCCCGACCGGATTCCGGCGTTGACTTTTCAATTTTTTTTTCTTTTGGATTTTTCGCCGGTTTCCGGCGTTGACTTTTTCGTTTTTTTTCTCTTTTATTTTTTCTTCTCTTTTCTTCCGGATTTTTTCGCCGGTTTCCGGCGTTGACCGGCGGTCTCCAGCGTTGACTTTTTTTAGAGTATTTTAAGTTTTTTTTTGTTTGTTTATTTGTTTGTTTGTTTTTTTTTTTAACGTCCGTCGCTAAACATTGACCGTAATTGTGCTATCACTGACAGTAAATTAACGTAATTATACTGTCAATGATAGTTAATTAACGTAATTATACTGCCGTTGACAATACATTTATGTAATTGTTCCGCCGTTGACAATAAATTAACGTAATATTATTATTTATTTTTTTTGTTAATTTTTTTTTTTTGATTTGTTGACAAGTCAACGTAATTATATTACTGTCTTTGACAGTAAAATAACTGTAAACACAATAATATTACTGTCAACAACATCAATATTATTAATTTTTTGGGGTTTTTGCTTTGTTTGAATTATTCACGGAGTAACGTAATAATATTACTGTCTATTATTGTAATATTACTGTAAACACAATAATATTACTGTGGTTGACGGTAATATTACTGTTGTTATAGTAATATTGATGTCAACCACATCAATATTATTATTTTGTTTGTATTTTTTTGTTTGTTTGAGTTATTCACAGAGTAACGTAATAATATTACTGTGGTTGACGGTAATATTACTGTTGTTATAGTAATATTACTGTCACTCACAGTAATATTAATTCTTTTGACTTTTTATCATGTTTACATTTGTTGAACGGTCAACATAGGAATATTACTCTATTACACAATAATAATGAGTTTTGTTGTGTTAATATTACTGTGCTAGAGATTAATATCGCAATATTACTGTGTTAAACTGTAGTTTAGTTAATTTTACTGTGTTTAACAGTAAGATAGTTAATATTGCTGTCAATCACAGCAATATTGTTGTGTAAACGAAAAAAAAAACTATAGAAAGAAAGAAAAGAAGAGAAAAAAATAAACCAAAAAAAAAAAATCGAAAAAATCAGCGCCGGAAACAGGCGAAAAAATCCGGAAGAAGAAAAAAAAAATGAAAAGTCAACGCCGGAATCCGGCGGGAAAAAAAAAGTTTTTGAAAAAATAATTTTTTTTGAAAAAATAAATGTTTTGGGTCAAAATTGAATAATTTGTGAAATTTGGGGTCAAATTGAAGTTAAATAAAGTTAAGGATGAAATTGGAGCATATTAAAGTATGAGGGGTTATTTTAGTCCTTTACAAAAATCTGGACCATGTGTGTACTTATTGGTAAATGAGTTTTTTGTCTTGATCTCTTTATAAATAAGTACCCATTGATGGGCTTATTTGTAAAGACCCCATATTTCTAATTCTACTGAAATATTATTGTCATTGTTATTTTATTATTTTTTGAAAAGATTGCTATTTTTATTATTTATTTCATATAAAAAAGACATCCATATTAGATGAGTGGTAGTTTACCAAATTTTGGATCAACTCATTTGAGAATCTGGAATTCAAATTTTTTTTCCGCATTGAATAAACCTATACTTTCGTATAATAGTTTGCAAATTTTACAATAGACGAGAGTCGTAAGTCATACTAAGCTAACCATACGAGAGACGTAAACTACGTTAGACTAACCATGCGTAACAAACTCGAGATAACGAGCGCTGGCAAGTCGATTCGAAGCTGAATCAATTGAGTCAAGTGCTTCAATCGCTAGATCATTCACACCATGACGGACACGCGGACTAAAAAAAAAATAAAGAATGTATTACTTAATTTTGAACAATTTATAAAATTCCAATTATATTAAGAACTTTAATTAGGACCCAGTTAACAACCAATTTTAGTTTGCTATTATTTGATTTGATGTCACCATCTTTATCTTACTATCACATTATCATTCATTTTTTATTTAAAAAAATAAATTAATATTTTGGCGTGATTAAATTATTACTATTATTATTATTGTTTTTTTTCTCTATATTTGTTGGGCCATATAATATATGACCAGATTCTAGAGTTAGCTCATTATGTGTACATTTAATCTCAGCCCATATTCAATGTCCAAAGATTAGGAATTGTCCAATATAATTTAAAATCATGTTAAATACTAAATAATTTTTTCTATAAGATTTGAGTATCGAAAGAATTGCGTTACATTTGCTTCTATTTTTTTATTGCTTAGAAGTGTGTGTGTGTGTGTGTTTTCTTGAAAACAGAAAGTATAGCAAAATTATTATGTTTTCCCTCTTTTTTGAATGTTATATATATATATATATATATATATATATATATATATATATATATATATATATATATATAATGATTATAATGACCATTTTTCGATTCGATTTATTTTATTTTAGAATAATATTTTTTATATTTAAATTTCTGGAATTTTAATTTTTGATTTTCTAAATTATATATGAGACTCTGATTATCGATCTAATTTTAATTACTGAAAATATTCCTGCAATTTATGATTTTTGTTTAACAAAAGCTACCTTTGTAATATCTCAATATACTATCATTATGTATTTTATATTATAGCAAAGTACATAATACAATTTCTGAATTCGGCCGATTACGATCCATATTTAACTTTTTCGATACAATTTCTTTTGTATCGATTTCCAAAATTTTAATTTTTAAATTTTTGGTGAAAAATCAATTGATGGAAAATTGTCCTCGTAATCATCGAGCATGAGTGGTGGTAATGAAGTCAAAAGTTAGGACAAAAACGTGTTCAATATTTCAGCGCTTACCAACAAAACCAACATTCATATTCTGAATCAGGACCACTATTTATATTTTCTTTTATATATTTTATTATTATTATATTACTTTTTGGCCTTTTTTTATTTTTTTATTTATATAATAATGTAATTATTAATCCATAATTAGGCTTGGTATTCTTTTTTTAGTTATTTTCTATTCGAGGTTGTTCATTAAAAAATTATCTAAGCTCCATTTGTTATAGGAACGTATATTTTCGTTCCATAACGGATCTCGAGCTCGATTACAAAAAAATAAAAATAAAAATAAATAATAGTATGTATAAAAAGTCAAACTACTCGAGCTCAATTTATTTCCGATTCGATTAAAGCTCGTTTGACCTGATTCAATTAAGTTCAACCAAAACCTTAAAATTCCGATAAAATTCAAATAAGTTTTAACATTTACGCGTTTCGGCTCACGTGATTCATTTACATTGATGATATGAAAGATAAAAATGGGAAATTATAAGCTACTTTCAAATTTTTACTACAACTATAAGTGGAAGAAATTTTATTAAAAGATAAATCAATTATATGAGTAAAAATATTAAATATTACTTATTACCAGTATCTAGTTAAAAATTAAAATATGGAAATAAGATTAATTTAAAGATTCATTAGAAAGACCAATTTCTTTGACTTTTTTTGTACTTACCCCTCTCCTAGTAAATAAATTACTTTTGTCTATATTTAAATTTAATCTCTCCAAAATTTTGATAATCAATTCTCTCTCTCTCTCTCTCTCTATCTTCTCTCTCTAACTCTCTCTAACTCTCCTTCTCTCTCTTCTCTCTCTCACACACACACACACTAAAAAGGCATAAGAGATCTGGGGGTCCTTTTCTCTCTCATAACAGTCCCATCAAATTCTCCGCTAAGTGTTATTTGCCATTGCAGGTAATTTTCCGCCATTTTTGCTTCTCTTCATTTAAACCCTCCCTCAATTCACCATCTCCTTTCTCCAGTTTTCTCATTTCTCTGAATATACTATTGCCAGATCTACGTATCTCGATCCTCTTTAGGTACAATTGGATTTTGATCGACGGAGATTGAGTTTGGTTTTTTTTTTTTTAAATAGAGATTTTGTTTTTTTGTGTTGTAATTTGCTTAATCTGCGTTCAATTGATTTTGCCAATTGTTTTCTCTCGCTCAAATTCAATTATGCGTGCGCGATGTATAGCCCCCTGCATGTGTGTTGTTTTGATTCTGTAACGGATTTATTAATTTTAGTAATTTTGTGCGCGTTGGTTGTGATGATTTTGCTGTTAAAGGTTTAAGCTTTGATCTCATGATTTTATTGAAGATTGATAACTGAGAAAAAAAATTAGTTTTATCTGTTAAAAATTTCTTGATGAATGATTACTGCAAGCAATTTCCAGTAACATTGCAATTAATTTGGGAAATCTGCTGATCTATGTTATAAGTGCTTATTTATTATTGTAATCGGATTGTTTCGGTGTTTCAACATTCGTGATAAACTTGCCACTTGTTGCTGTTTTCTTTTTTTTTTTTTTTTTTATTTAACAGGTGTGGAGATTATGGACAACAACAAAGCTGTGGAAGCGGTTAAAGAAGCCAACATGTCAGCAGAAACTGAAAAGGTGAACATTTCATTTGGCTCTCATAGCGGAGAAGCACCGGTTGAAGGCGAACTGAATAAGCAGACCGAGCCTGATGTCCCAAAGGATGTGGTTGATGACTGGCCCGAGCCAAATCTCCCAAAGGATGCAGTTGATGAGTGGCCCGCGCCCTCTCAAATACACTCTTTTTACATTGTGAAATACCGAGCATTGGAAGACCAGAATCTGAGGGCTAAACTTGACATGGCAGAGAATGATCTGCAGAAAAAGAATCAGGCCCGTTTTCAGATTTTCGAAAAATTGAAGATTAAAAGGGTAAACTATGGTTACTTTCTTTTTTAGGCAATGTCTAGTATGCACTCCTAGCTCATGCAACTACCAATGCATGGTGCTGAATGACATGAATGCATTTCGGGACTTTTTTTTTATCTTAGGTTGATCTAAGATTGGTTAAATGGGAATGGGCATAAAAAACAATATCCTCTAGAAATTTGACCGCGATAGAATTGTTTGAGTATAAGTTTGAGTAAGGTCTCGTTTATAAAGTATAATGTGAAATTCATGTAAAAGAATTTTCAAACTGCAGTTTCTAGAACACAATCCAAGTTTTTTGCATTTATGTAGGTTCCCACGTAAGCTGTCAAAACAGCTGATTTTGGTCCAGTCACGTTCTTGTTGTAATTTAATTGTCTACCATACAATTTGGATCATGGAAAACTGGATAATATTAATGTGGTCATGTTTTGCAGGCTGAACGGGCTCAGATAAGAACTGAAATACATTCTTTAAGCGTCGAGAATAAACAGTTTAGGACAGCTATGGACGAAAAGAGAAAAGAAATGGAACCTCTGCAGCAGGCTCTTGGCAAGATGAGAGGTCCTTCTGGAGAGAAGGGTTCGGTTCAGTTATGTTCATCTGAGGCTGAACTCAACCGCCTCGTAAGTTTCAGTCGAAATACATTCCGTTTGAGTTACCACATTGTAATTTCAGAAGCTAATACTTGTGTTTTTGGTAACCGAAATTAATTAGATCAAAAGTTACGAATACCGCATTCAGCATGAAAGCATTCCCCTTAGTGAAGAAAAACAGATCCTCAGGGAAATCAAACAACTCGAAGCGACTAGGGATAAGGTTATCGCAAATGCTGCTGAGGTGGCTCGGCTTCAAGATTCCTTGGGTGAAAAGAGTTCGATTCAAGACCAGGTCAAGGTAAGAAGCTAGTCATGAAAAAAACTTCCTCTTTCTGGTGTTGCCATGTGACGTTGTATTTAATATTTATAACTGTGCGATCTCAGTCGATAGGAGTTGATCTTGATGGTGCTCGAAAGGAGAAACAAGTGATCTTTGCCAAGATTAAGCAACTAGATGAAGCAAAAGTGGCAATAGAGAAAGATATAGATGCTCTAGAAGAAGAATTGACAGCAATCACCGAAAAGAGGGACAAGATATTCGATAATATCAATGGAATGAGGAAACAACGAGAGGAAGGGGTATGATGATTCTGTCTATAATTACAACAATATTTAGTAAATTTGGGTTGTTTCACTTGCTCCATTCTATCATTTATTGCAATCTTTGCACTTTCATGGTGACTTTCAGAATGCGCCCTTCTACCAAAACCGTACAGTCTTGACACAAGCGAAAGTACTTGCCGCAAAAAAAGATGTGGAAGCTGTAAAGGAGCTTGCAGCTTCAGAGGTTTGGTGGATAATTTGCTATATTTTAAGATTAAGTTACTGTGATTATTCAAGACGGTTTATCAAACTTTTTTTTTCTCCCTGTGCTAGGTCGAGAAATTCATGTCGCTCTGGAATAGTAATAAGGCCGTTAGGGATGACTACGTGAGTAGAATCTTGCAATCACTTGACATGAGGCAGTTGAGTAAAGATGGTCGAATGAGGAATATAGACGAGAAGCCATTGTTGCAAGTTGAGAAATCTGTTCCATCCGCAACTGCGGTGGTTAAACCGATCCCAAAACAAACCCCCAAGGAAGATTCCATTCCCACCGCTGAAGGTGGTGTTTCTTCCGACCAGAAAGCTGCGAAACCAAAGAGTGTTAAAAACGAAGGAAACGGCAAAACAGATAACTTGGAGAAAGTTGACGAGGAGGCTTTTTTTGTCGAGAAACTGCCAAAGGTAAAGAAAGATGAAGTTGATGAGAAGAAGTTGAAAGAGCTGAAGAGACAAGAAGAGATAGCTAAGCGTAATCAAGCAGAGGAGAGGAAGAAGAAAATGGCTGAGAAAGCAGCTGCTAAAGCAGCAATTAAAGCTCAGAAAGAAGCTGAAAAGAAGATCAAGGAAATTATTTATTTATTTATTTACTCATATTTTTTTGTATTCTCGATTATGTTTAAAGTGAAAGTTGTCTTGGCTCTCGATTTATACAGGAGCGTGAGAAGAAAGCTAGGAAGAAGAGTGGAGCAGCTGCGGAATCTGAAGAACCAACTGAGAGTGTTACAGAAGTTGCTGAGCTGGAAAATGTGGAGGAAAAAATCGAAACTCCGGTCCCACAAAAGAATAAGGATCGTAAAGAACAAACGGTGAAGCAAAGAGTACGATCTAGAGGTTTGGATTCACTCCCTAAAGCTATACTTAAACGAAAGAAGGCAACGAACTACTGGTTGTGGGCTGGGTCTTCTGCCTTTGCCATTTTCGTGCTTGTTGTTGTTGGCTATAGCTATTTATCTTAGTCGAGGCAAATCCGCTTTGTGTTGAATCGAAGAACTAAAACTCTTTTTGATGATGATGAGAAACTTTTTTATATTAGCAAGAACCATTTTTTTTTTTTTAATTTAATTGTTTTTTTTTTTGCCTCCTCTGTTTTCTGCTTCGAGCAACTGCTCGAGTTAAAGCATCGAAACTGTTGGTAGAATACTTTGGCTTGATATATTTTCAATTTTGACTCTGAATATTTTCTGCACCCTCGACTCTATGTATTCGATGTTTGAATGATGTCGAAGTCGAGTTTATGTGTATTTATTTATATTTATAATTGTATTCGGCACCACTGTGTTATATGAATTGCTAAAAAGTTATAAATATTGACATAGTCTGCTTTGGTTTTAATCTTTTGTAAGGAATTAATTGAAGTATATAGGTGTCTTTTGAAATTAACTGAATATTTATTGTTTTACTTGTATTTTCAAAATAAAATTGTATCATAATTTTCAAATTGTAACAACATTTTGTAGGTTTATACATCCGAAATCATAGTAATTTATGGCTGATTTCATATAGTTTGAAAATTGAATCTTTCAACAAAAAAAATAAATAAATAAATAAAAAGTTACTGAATTATACTATTTAGAGCCTGTTTGACCAAATTTATTATAAACAAATGATAAGTTGTGGAAGAGTTGATAAATTCTGATCTTATTTTTAAATTATTTTTTTAAGTATTTGAATAATGAATTTATAAGTTATTTACTTTATTTTAAGATCTTAAATGAAAATGGGGGCATATGCATTATTTTTTTAATTACTAGACAACAACTTATTTTTAAAATTTTTGACATCTTTTAAAATTTTTTTATCAAACATTTTAAAAGAATTTATAAGCTCGTAAACGTCTCAGAATCTCATGTGTTGTTTTTAACAAATTATAAACTTAGCCAAGAACCAAATAAGACATTTGAATATGGTAGGCCAATCTATTAGATCAGGTCAATAATTAAATCAAACGACTCGATATCCAATTCAAGAATTTTTTTATTAAAAGATTGTTTCAGCTCGTTTTTTTTTTTTTGAAAATAATGAACCAAACTTGGATATTTTCGTTCGATAAACTATGAAGCTCGATTATAAATGAATGATAAAATAATGTAAAAATGAAGCAAGTGAAAGTGTGAAACTTGTAAAACTAAATACTATGTAAAATTAAATAAAATCAATTTATTGGCTCGATTAAAGATTACTCGAACCCAACTTGAATAACCGACCCGGATTCAATTGGGGTAGGGCGAGAGAGGATGTGGATACTCCGCATATCGGCCATGGCTGCCACTGGTTTCTGCTCGCAAGCTTTTGCGAGAAGGTCCGTTCTTCAATTTGAATCGCTTCGTTCAATTCATCTCAGAACAAACCCTAGTAATTTCAGAATCTTCCCCCTCGCCGCTCCGTTCACCTCCTCAGGTCCGTTTGTAATTTCTTCTACTGTGTGTGTCTGTGTGTTTGTATGTTTTTTTTTTCCCTTTGTGGATGGCAATATATTGCGCTTAATAAGAACAATTTCGACATTTTTGTTGTTCGGATTTTTTTTTTTTTTTTAATTATAGTTTGACGGAAGAAATGATCAAATTTCTGGGAATTTTTGAAGAGACTGAATTTTGAGATAATCATTTTTACTAGGGTTTCACGATTATGCGATTTACGGATTTGTAGTGATTGTAGTTGCGGCAAGTGCTATGTTTCGATTTCGTATATTGCGGTAGTTACTCGAAGGATCGACCTTAATCGAGAACGGAATGTATGTTGAGCTAATGAAATTGCAGCCATATGTTAAAGGTGGCCTTATATTGGTAACCATATAATTAAAAATTTGAAAGATATTGTTGATATTTGATACTAAGTTAGAAGAGCTATTATGAACAGGTTTCGTTTAACCATCTTGAATTTTGATTTTTTTTAATTATTTATTTATAGTTTGACTGAAGAAATGAGCAAATTTTTGAAGAGACTGAATTTTGAAATAATCATTTTTATTGGGTTTCGCGATTATGCAATTTACGGATAGTGCGTTTTCGTTTATCGTGGTTACAATGTAGTTACTCGAAGGATAGACGTTAATCGAGTACGGAATGTATGTTGAGCTAATGAAATTGCAGCCATATGATAAAGGTGGCCTTATATTGGTAATCATATAATAAAGAAATCAAAAAATTATTGATATCCGATACTAAGTTAGAAGAGCCATTACGAACAGGTTTCAGTTTAACCATGTTGATTTGGTGCTTAATTTTATTACAATTTACGGTTGATAACTTGGTACAGTTATTGATGCTCTTGCAACACAGCTTCGGGGGTATGCCATTCTCCCACGCAGGCTGTGAAGGGCGAAACCGACATTGTTCTCAAAGGTGCGAGAGACAAGGACACAGTCGAAGATGTCAAGCGAGTTCTTGAAATGGTATACATCATACATACATACATACATTACTCTTGCCTAGTCAAAGATAATTTCCTTTCGTCTTTTCTAATCGTTAGATTGTTGTGAAACTATTTTTCTGTTGTGCGTATATTATTAGGCGAATCGGGCATCATTGAGGCGAGAAGTTCTACACACTGATTTTCTCACTCCGCCCGTGTTAAAAGAATCGATGCTAGCATTAGAGAAGTTTTCCGACATCAAAGTTGTTTCTCAGGGAGGATATCCGGAGGTTAAAGATTCAACTTTTTTTTTGTTCGTTTTCCTTTTGTTTTTTGAGATTCTGTGACATTATAAATTATCTTAAAAATTTATTGCATTTACGTATAAATAATTCAAGGCTGAACGTTGTCGGCTCTCCGTTGGACATCCGGAAGTACTGACATCTGATCCGGACATTGTTGCAGCATTAAGGTGAGTTAGACTCAGTTCATACGCCTATGTGTTTTTCGGCAAAAATATGCATGAATTTTATTTCCGATTTTGAAGCTGTTTCATTCGGCAGTATTTCGGGGAATTTCGGGTTTGAACCTTATTCGCATGGCGACTTTCTTGGGGCAATTCTCGGAACTGGGATTGTTAGGGATAAGCTCGGAGACATTATTATATTGGAGGTATAAATTTGAACCCGCTATCAGTATCGCAAATTCGGTTTCGTTTCCACCACTAATATTTTAACCTGGTAAACGAAACCTCTTATTTTACCAAACAGGTTAATGCATAGGTAAGACTCGGAATAAGTTTCGTTTTTACAAATTGGTGTTGCCTCTTATATATACGACTTTGTTTCTTATCATGCTATCATTTCGAAATACCCGACTGTTTTAAAGTTCAAACATTAACCGTTAGATGAATTACTCCGAACATTTGTCTTTATTTCGGTTATGTAGGGAGAAAAGGGAGCTCATATTCTTGTTGTTCCAGAACTTGTCGACTTCCTTGCATCATCATTGGACAAGGTAGGCAGTCTTATATACAAAACTACGCATTTGCAAACCATCCGGGACACGCTTAATACTAATTAAATATTTATATCGTTTTTTTTTTTTTGTTTTTTTTTTAGAATCCAAAAGTTATTACATTTTTAGATGATGATCATGAAATTAGCTTCAACATGTCCCACAACATATGCATTTTAATTCGAAATAATACTTAAACCCGATGCAAAAATTCAAGGAACCGGTCTCAATAAATAAGAAAAATGATTTTCTCTTTTCCGTTTCTCGACAATTTTGCAGGTTAGGAATGTTTCTGTCACCTGTCAAAAAATACCATTGCTTGCTCTCGAATACCAGCCCCCGAGGTTATTACTACATATTTGATATTTTATTTAATTTTTTTTTTCTTGCATCATTAACAGAGACGTCGTTTTCACTTATCCTCATAGGACCAAGTCTTTCAAAGCTGTCGAAGCATCACTAAGACTCGATTCCGTAGGTAGTGCCGGTTTCAAAATTTCACGATCCAAAATGGCTAATCTGATCAGGTATGTTATGTATGCCCATTCTACCCTTCCCTTCCCTTTTTTAATTTTGCGAATTTTATCGAGTAATTGAACTGTGCTGTACGTATTATTTTGGTATATAGCGACGGAGATGTGCGTGTAAACTGGGCCTCGGTGACGAAAAGCAATACAACGGTAAGAACAGGAGACATCATCTCTGTTAGTGGTAAAGGAAGATTGAAGGTCAGTCATTTAATCTAATCTTTTAAATGCTACAGTATATATATAATATATGCCGATTTAATTTCTTGATTATCTTCTAATCTAATGATTTAAATTTATATCATATAAATAAATAAAATATGCATTTTATATTTTTGTCTTGTTGTAAGAAGATTCTGCTGTCTGTTCAGATTGGAGAAATAAACTCAACAAGGAAAGGAAAGTTTGCAGTGGAGCTAATAAAGTTTTTGTGATGTAAGAGATACCTTTTTTATTTTATTTTATTATTATGTTGTATTTATTTATTCATTTCTTTTAATTTTTATTTTGATGTATTGGATGATGGATAGCCGGTTTATTGCAGCACCGGTAAATTATACACTTTTGTTATATACAGTTAAACCTATATAAATTAATACCAATCGCGTGACTAATAAAATTCTATTAATTTAGTGAAATATTAAATTATCGAACTAATAATATAATATATTTTTATCAGAGTCGGGACAAAAAAAATATTATTTAAGCAAGGTTATTAACTTATTGAGGTTCTACTGTATCCCGTGCTTACGATCACATAAAGAAAAATTCCACATGTTCTTTTTTTTTTGGGACAAAGTAACCATCAATTATATATGTGCATTAGAAAATATTACTTATCTTACAAACCACATTAAAAGTATAAGTGTATGTATATAAATTGTTGATTTAATTTATCCAAAAAAATAAAATAAATATTACTATCAAGTATCAAGTATTAATTGTTGTATAGTTTGTTTTCTTGAAGTTAAACAATGAACCAAAATCAAGAACATTTTTTGTATTAACTTATTTTCAATTCTATTTTTATATTATTAAATGCTTATTAATATTTGATATAAAATTGTAATTTTACAAAAAAAAAAAAAAAAAAAAAAAATCAATTTTTTTCTAAAATTAAAATCGGATCGAAAATCGAATTTATATCGAATTCAGATAAATATTTTATTTTATTCCAAAAATAAAAATAAAAAATTCTTCAAAGCCCAAATCCATAAAATTATTAAGCCCATTGCCAATATTATCCAGAAAATCATCATCTTCTTCAACTTTTACTTCCACGGCAGAAAACCAAATTCCCTCCACCATTCCGCCGTCGGCGGCAACTGGAAAATGTCTCGAGGAACGGCGAAGCTGGTGGCGAGCATCAAGAAATTCGTTGACCTTCAGTACAAGTTCCTCTCTCGCCGCTATGGTCAGCAATTCATGGACATCCTCGATTTCCCCGTCAAAGTTGTCCTTACCCCCTTCACACTCCCCTTCGACATCGCCGGCTCCGCGCCACGTGGCTTCGGCGTGCCGGAATTCGTCTCCAAGCTCTCTTACTCCGCCATTTTCGTATGTTGCAATTGACTGTGATTTTTTCTAGTTGGATTTTTTTTTGAATGTTTAGGTTTTGGTTTTTCTCAATGCTTCAGTTATTGACGATAATTTGGAGAATTCGGTGCAATTATTCTGTACGGAAACCCTATGTACTTAATTTGGGGGAAAAAAAATTGAAGAAAAAATGGACTGATTAGTGAAGTAGGGGTACTTAGAATGGTAAGGTACAACCGAAAAATGCCAGGGTACTACTGTTTTTGTGGGAAGGGTTTATCATGCAATACGGCTTATCGTCTGATAAAGAATTCGCTCGTTTGATACTCAGAATTC